>NC_057874.1:22414888-22725513 GCF_019740435.1 Gambusia affinis | reverse complement strand
GAACTGTATGAGACAGATTGCTGAGCTGATAGGGACCAAAAGGTGAAATGACAAATACCGTTTACTGCATTTGGCAATTCCAGATCCCATTTTCGTTGCCAGTTCATCAGACAGAAACTCAATTTCTGATGTTTTTTTTTTTTTTTTTTTTTTTTTTTTCGTAAGCTTTGAATAGCAGGATGAAATCCTCAAAATTTATTTTAAAGACAATTTCTAATCTTTTCTTTTTACCTAATGTATATTATCATTAGGTAAAAGCACCTGGCCCATAAGTCAAGTGTTAATTAACATGTAACACCTTTTCTTTTTTGTTTGTTTTTACAGATTTAATCAAATACATATTCTTAGTTCTTGTTCTGTACAGTTAATTCATATTTCATTCATTTCAAAATTGTTTCATTGAGGAACGGGAAAGGTTATGCACTTAGTACAAAGAAAAATTCATTTAAATGTTTTATGCTCAATGTAAAATGTAGACATATAATAATTAGAATCATACTCTGTGATTACCCTGGGTATTTTTGCTCATAATAATCCTTATTGAAATCATTTCAAAGTCATTTTTGGTTTATTTAAAAGGTGTCTTCCCTGAAATGGGTGAGAGTAAAATTAACATTTTCCATCTATTTAATGGTCATTTCCATCTGTTTTATATTCACTATGATGACAAAACAACAATAATTAGCTTTTTATCCGAGGGAGTTTACGATTGATACAAAACCACACAAATATACTACTTCATTACAAAAGCCACCTGTGAGAACCTGTGCATTGTCCGTTGACATTATTTAGAAGCAAAGTGCAACACTAGGTAGGCCTTGTTAGCTCTGCTTGCCCGAAAGTATTGAAATGATTTTACCTCTGGGGCCCTCCCACCTCCTCTGCACACAATGCTTGGAGCAGCAACCAGCTACTTTAACAGTAATAGTGAAGGCACTCTAGTATTAGGTGATACATAAATCGTATCTTAGAAATAGTGAAGTGAAAGGCCCCAAGCGGGTTGTGAGGCTAACATTTCCTAATTAAACAGACAGCTCTGGGGTGTCTACAGAGAAATAATAAAAAAAAATCAAGTAAGAAAACAATGTAATGCGATTTTTATAGATCCTAGATTTTTTAATTATTAAACTGCTGTCTCAACTTCCCAAAAACTATTCCACATGAATATTTATCATGAGTAGTAAAACAGTGAATAAAATCTAATGGATGACTTCTACAATAGGCATAATTTACTGTTTCTCTAAAATTTTGAAAGCTGTTGTTAGCATTCACTTATATTTATCATGTTTTTTTTTTTTTTTTTTGGCCAATATCAGTATTTAATGGACAGGAAATGTGGTGTATTTATACAAATCAGTCTTTCATATCGACTTTTGTGAAGTTGTGGGAGGCTACAGGCTAAGCAAGGTCTCAAACCTTTCCAGGAGCGCAGGATTTATGAAGCAGGGCATCATTCTGTCTTCTCTGAAAATAATAATAAACTTTTTTTTAGTACAGAAAACTTGGCTGATTTTAATCCATCTAATTTTCACAATAATCAATTAATATTTGATCCAAAAACAAAGTCAGTTAGGAAGCAATTTGACTTTCTGTAAGGCAATGCAGAAACAAGCCAAGAAAAAGCAAGGTACCAAAAGGATTTTCCTGTTTCTCTTTTGAAAGATATTTTGAAAGTATCATGATTTCAATTAGGGTTAGGATACTATAAAGATGATAACAGAAAACATTGTCATGATAGCAAAACAAAAGAAATAACTATTATATATTCTTGAAAGCAAAAGAAAATAAATAACTTTGTAATATATTCTTCTTAATACATATCAGTTTTTGAATTCAGAAAGGTTTTTAGGACGGTGGAGCTTTATTTGAGAAGGTCACATGTAAAACGGAAAGTCATGTTAAAAAGAAGCCTTTTTTGTATTTTATTTCAATTGTGGTAACTTTCTAAAGACGACCTCCCAAAGCCTGGAGGCCAAAGTCAATGATTCAGACTTTGCTCTTTCATAAGTCATCATGTCCAAAAGCAAAACTGTAAGGAGTCCTACGCTGTCACTGAAAATACTGTGTGAAAGAAGACAAGAGAGAGAAGGCAGAAATACTACTGTGCCCTTAATTCATTTCATTTGATAAGATAAGAACAACAAAAAAAAAAACACAACAAATGCATTCATGTCCCTTTAGTAACTGCATAAAATATAAAGCAATAACAATAAAATGTGCTGGCGAAGGGTTGACAAGGAGGAGAATGCTTAACTCAGGGTCAGGGACAAAAGTCATTAATTGCCTCTTTGAAACTCCCCAGCCTTCAAACACATACCTCTCTCTCTCTCTGTCTGTTCCCCCTGCTCTCAGCCCTACTTCACTGATCACTGTTCGCCAAAGGTTTGGCTGGAATCTAAAACTATTACAGCTGCACAACCTCTATGAGTAGCGAGCCTAAAAAGAAGTGACAACAATGTCTCAGGGGAAGGTTGGCAATGGAGGACAAATGGAAGTTTGGAAAAGCAGAGAAAATATTGAGGAAAGCAAAGGAGCAAGAAAGCAGAAAGATGAAGAAAATTTCAATAACAAGATAAAAATATTAAAGATGAGCGAAGCAAAAAGGCAGATGTATATAGGGAGAATAAACTGCGAGGATGAGGGTGGCTCATTATTTGGTGTACTTTATTGTTTTTCTACTGAGCATATTTCATGCCAGCATTTTATGAGAACTAATATAATAACCAGAAACGTGTAAGCAACAAAATCAGTATAAGGTTTATAACATAAATTAAAATTGCACTGTTCTACAAGAATCCATATTACCTCGAGATGACCATCATATCTTTAACACTGCATGATGTGGTGCAAGCACACAGTATTGAAATTATGTGCAGGCACCATGGAAATAATACTAATGAAAACCAGGTCCCCTGCCTCGACATGGGCGAAACATGAATTCAGATAAGACTTTTGTCCGAACACCTGTGGTTTTGTTTCAGTATGCGACAATTATCATCCCTAATAATTGCTCTTATCAAGCTATTGCTGTATTTCTTGTCAGATGAAGTTAGGTTGTGTTACCTAAACACAACCTTTGTAATCATCTACCACTTTAAGCAAAGTAGTGGAGATATCAAAAAAAAAGTAACGAACAGTGAATTGGATAAGTAACTTTAATCAAATTACTGGTTTGAAAATAATAACTTAGATTACTCTTTACTCAGGGGTTAAAAGAGACTAATGGTTTACTAAGTAGCACTTTACTGGCATCACTGCTCTTAATTATATTAGAATACAGTCAAAATCAGTAGATAAAATGTCAACAAGTAAATGTTTTGTCTAAGAACATCCAACTCATTTCATCCAGCCTTTAGCTTTACAGCTTCTCCTGAGCAACTATGTGATGACAGTATAAATAAAAAAACAAACAAACAAACAAAAAAAATACCTATATGAAGTAATTAATCTAAATCAGGAATGTGAGAATGACCATAGTTATAAAATTCTAACCATTGGTTTAAAAGTACACATTTACTTGTAACACAAGGAACTAACATAATAATTCTGTCTTCTTAGTGCTGAAGTACGTTTGTGGAATTTTGGCTTTAACATTTTTTGTAGATTATACAATTTTTGTTTCATCCTCAAAATAGTTTGATTTTAATCAATCATTGCTGATGAACTGAAGAATAAACTGATTAGTGATAAAAAACAAACTGTAGTTGAAATACTAGAGGGCTATTTGACTGAGCACACTTCAGTGCTATTTCATTCTTCTCTACACAAGCCTATTAAGACAAATAAAACTAGATGTATGAATTCAGGTGCATTCATCCAATTTTACAGGATTCTTTTCTTCACAGACACAAATATGTTTTCTCTACACATACAATTTATGGGCCTTGCAGAGAGGCAAATTGCTAATTACCACTGTCAGAAAAATCCAGTGTCAACACTCACTTTCAAGTTAGTGTATGTCTTTTGGGCAATATGGTATGAATGTGCTATGAAGCTTACAAGAAGTTGCCTGTACTGTAAACAACTATCATCCACTGCAAAAATAGAAGTCTCGTTCCAAACGAGAAGGCTTTTAATGTTGGTTCAATGTTGTTAGAGTGGCTAACACGGACTGAACGACTTCATTGACTTCCTCCACTGCCATTGCTAAAACTACATGCAGACTACTGTTCTAAATCAGTGCAGAAAATTGACGTCATCGTTCACAACTTCTCCTTTTTTACATTGATTGGCCCGGTCAAAAATTGACAAGACAGTCTGAGTCAAGGGAGAATGCCCAGAGTGTACTGAAAGTGAGAATTTTTTCGAGGGAAATTGGCCAGGCCAAACATTAAACCAACAACCAATCCTATTCCAAACAAACATGTTGCTGCAGTTGTTAAAGGAAAATGTGTCTTTTATACAAAATAAGAAAAATTATATAGATAATTTAACAAACAAAATTTAGAACCATACATTTGTACAGTCATTAAAGATGCATTTCTGATTAAATTTACACGACCTTGTGATGGACAAAACAACTGCAACAGAGGTTAATGCAGCCTTCCAACAGAGATGTAGTATAGAAATGGATGACTTGGCTCAATCACTCTTGAAAGCTGCATAAAGGAGAAAGAAGTGTGAGATTGGCAGACAGTTAACCATGAAATTCACTTCCACTGACGTCTAGCAGGTTGCAATTTTCCAGAGGGATTGAGTTGAATCCTTCGCACTCACATGTCACAAACTTATACATTAGTGTATGGTAGGTTTAGAGGGCACATAGTTTGCAATGATAATCCCAGGTTACATGTGTTAACTAACTTCTGTACACTATTTCTCGCTGAAATAGTGTATGGTGACTTGAATCTGACTTTTCATCCAAAAGAACACCTCAAACTACTTAACTGAAAGTAAGGACTGGATGGAAATTTCCCCTGACCAAAGTCAGACTTTTAAAGGGCTATGACAAGGAAGGATATTTTATTTAATCTGTAAAACAGGGTTATGTTTTTGTATCCATTGGTAATAAGAAAAAAAATGTTTTTGGAGGTAGATTTAAAGAATGTGACTATTTCTTCAGAGTGAGTAAAATATAAAATGGGGTGCTTTAATTATTTATTCACATGAGATAAACAGGAGACCTTTTTTTTAAATTTATGATTATGGGACATAATCATAAATAATCATATGGGGATAATATGTTTCAAATGTGAAGTTTGGAAGCCTAGTAATGTTAAAAGTTACATCTCAAAGCACATGGGTGCTTTTTGGCTGTGGAATTTTATTTTATTGTAGTGAAAGCAGGCCTCATGTAAGTCTAAACTAGTATTGCTTTTTGTCTCCCTGCATATTCCCAATTAGGATGAGATTCCTGTTGGGATGATGATCACTTTTGACAATCGCTGCCTGAATCTTTGGGCCTCTTTACTTCACCAAGAGGTTTGGCCTTTTGGTGGTGTAGTACATGCATATATTTAGGAAATATTGTAGCTTTTTGCAGATGTCTGCTGTCAGGTTTTAAAGGGTTCATTGGCCTGCCCAGCAGTCTGACAAGGGAGCAGTGGACTGGGTGGCAGACTATGTTTAAATAAATAGGAAATGCATCAGCCTGCTTGAATTAGCACAAACTGGCAAAACAGAACTGTATGTAGTCACTTATAGAGTTGAAAAGAAACAAGCAGAAAATGAAACGTAGAGAAAGGGGTGGGAGATGATGGCTATACTACTGCTCTCTCACCCAATTCAGCATTCCCTGCAGCGTGAATTAACATTTTATATTCAGAGCTGTATGTGTGTTGCCCTGGCTCTGCTGAGGGCTTAGTGATCTCTCATAAAGTTGGCAAGCTCTGTAGGATTCTGCTTTGGCATTTATAATTAGCCAGTCACATCCCCATTGCCTTTGGGAGATAGACAATATGTTATTATATTATTATCATATAAAAAAAATAAATAAATAAAACAATAAAATTAATATTCTCCATTGCTAAAAATATGGTACAAATATATTCTTCCTTTGTAAAAAAAAAAGTGATTTAAAAGCCTACAAAAAGTAATGTAAATCAGGAGCTATCTAATTATTTCGTGAACTTGTTCAAAAATATCTGTCATTTTTGATAAACAACTTATTTTATTATTATTATTATTATTATTATTATTATTATTATTATTATTATTATTATTATTATTATTATTATTATTATTATTATTATTATTATTATTACTTACCCTATTTCTGGCTCATAAAACATCCCTACCCCACATCTTACCCACACAGATCCACCAGACTAGCAGCAGCAGCAATTAGCAAATGCCTGGTGAAGTGCATATTTACTAAGCTCATCATACAAACTACTTCTCAGTCCAACATAATCAATGAGACAAAATGTACATGGATGAATGTGTGTTAAGCGTCTCTCAATGAACAGAACAGGATGTTTACTTTCATGATTTTCACCAAAAGTATCTTTGTAATGTTGCAACTAGCTTAACAGTGGCAAAATGTCAAAAGTAAGTTAGTTTTATTTTCTTTCCTAAATGACTCAAAGACATTTAGCACAGTGCTCATTTGGGGAGACATTTATGTGGGAATCACTGAGAAGCTGCAGCTATTATGGACGTATTATGAGCCTGGTTATTATCCACCATTGCCACAGGATAACAATCAAGCACATTCTTCCACACAAATACAAGCACAGCAGGTCATCACCTGCCAGTGCTGCAGCCTGTGTCTCACAAATTGTCTTCTTTTCATTCTTTGATAGAGATAAAATTTAAAAACTACTAAAATAAATAAAATCTCAGACCAAGAATCCAAGTCAAGTCTATAGGGCACAAGTCTAGGTCAAGTCTGAGGTGTTTTATTTTTGCAACTTAAGTCAAGACAGAGACTCAAACTCAAGTCACAATTTCTGTCTCTCTCTGACAACCTTTAGTCTGGCCGTTATGCTTTTCTTACAGAGCCTAGGTGTCCTACTTGAATGCCCCCAATGAAAGCTGAACTTGTGCAGTTTATTTCTGATTGTACAGACATACACTTTCACATCAACAGTAGCAGAGGGTTGTTGCAGGTCCCATGATGACATTCCAAGGTTTTTGTTAACTTCTTTTTTCACCTTGTGGTCCATTTTCAGTGTGATTTTTTTTTCTGGACACCAGACCTCAGCACATTGGCAGTTGTTTTGAATGTCCTCCACTTGCAGACTATATTCCATATAGTGGAACAGTTATTTCAATTTCTTTTGGGACCACATTAAATCCCTTACTAGACTCAAAATCTGTTGCTGCCTTCTATTTGCAGGCCCCAGACAGCTATTTAAATCTTACTGCAGTGTTCACTCTCACTTCATCTTCAGCAGAGTACCAAACTAAATGTCTGGGTTTTAAACATGATACATTTTCTTCAAAATGCTGAGTAATATCTTTCTCATATTGTCCTGATATAGTCCCCGCAAGAAAAGAACACCTTTTTGTACATTCTAAACATTTTTTAAAAGTTATTTTCCTTGTTTTGTACAACAACAACAACAAAAAAAAAAAACATTCTTATCAACTACAGAATGAGAGGAAATACCTTGTGAAGACACTGATTTAAGTTGGAAAGAGTGCCATTTTCCATAGTGAACAATCCCTGAACAGACATTAAAGACATTAAATGGTATGCAGAGTGGAAGAACCTATTATTCTAAGCACAGCATGGCAAGTCAGTTTACAATACACAAATATACCTGTGGACAAAATCTGTAATTGTCACTTGTCTTGTGGATTGATGAAGCATTTTTATGGACATACTGACTATTGATAGATTTGGAGGGAGAATGGAGGAAGCTTCCAGGCCTGAGAAAAGAATCCCAACTGATGTCTGGGGTGGAAGCATCATATTAAGGGATTGTTTTACTGCACAAAATAGGACACATCAAATCAAGAGCACCCTAGAAATCTTACAACAATCTCCCAGGAAGTTAAATATGTGATACAAATGTACATTACAAGTGAATACTGACCCAGCAGTATTTTCTACTGTATTTTCTAAATAGATAGATAGATAGATAGATAGATAGATAGATAGATAGATAGATAGATAGATAGATAGATAGATAGATAGATAGATAGATAGATAGATAGATAGATAGATAGATAGATAGATAGATAGATAGATAGATAGATAGATAGATAGATAGATAGATAGATAGATAGATAGATAGATAGATAGATAGATAGATAGATAGATAGATAGATAGATAGATAGATAGATAGATAGATAGATAGATAGATAGATAGATAGATAGATAGATAGATAGATAGATAGATAGATAGATAGATAGATAGAAGTTATGTATACAAGCAAGCATGTGTCAGTATTATTTTATCTCATTTTATATTGCTTGATAAGCATTTTGCATTGTTTAATAATTAATCTCATTGATGGTGTAACTCATTATATTGGAAGAGCTTCAAATTTGTATCCTTCACAATGAAGAGTTTTATTGAGACCCTGTTCTCGTGATTGTAATGTGCTCATAAAATTGGCAAGTTTGCCATATGTGACCATGTCCAGCAGAGCCACATACACAATTTGTAGTCTTCCTTTGTTTTATTGAAACACTGACTCTGTGGGGGCTTTGCTCTTTTGATGGTTGTGCACAGAGCAGGAGGACAGAGAGGCAATGAGAGGCTGGTCACCTTGCAGGACTCTTTCAGGGAAGGACTTAATGACATGCTCCATATCGCAAACATTGTTAGGAACAAACAAGCCCTGCATCAATGATCGTGAAGATAATTGCTCCCCAATTTGCATAAGAAATGTTGTCAAACCAATTGGGGTCCTGTGCAAATAGGGATGTACATAATACCACTGACGCGTAATGAAAGGTGAAGAGTTACTGATAGTTAGCCGCTGACCTTAACAAATGCCAATCAAATGTTATGTTTTATCAGAGGGCAAAGAGGGCATGGAGGGAGTGGAGCTGTGTAAATGAGGAAAGTGGAATCTAGAGTTGTACTTTTTAACTAACTTTTAGTATAGTCCCGACTTTAATGACATTGCCATGAATCTAGGTTGTATATCATCATTTCTTCAGTAACTTTAAGAAACAACACTGAAGTTTATTATCAACTGAGATGGCAACTTTATATTTCTTGTTTCCAAAACTAATTTAATTTTCAGTCTATTATCACCCATAAAAAAAAATGACCCAAGCACTTGTAAAATGGAAGACCCCATCTACCCACCACCCCACCCAGGATTTACCTTTGTTCTATTTCATAAACTCACTGTAATTGATTCAGGACTGCCTCTCTGCAGCTGGAATCAATCTATCATCGGTGCTGCCTGTGCACCATGTAATACAACTGCTGGTTAGCCATCCTGCATACCTGTTTGTGGTTGCTTTTCTCTATGTGTCATTCCCTGTTTGAAAGACAGATTGTATTGGCCTCCTCTCAACACAAAAAAACCACAACTCTGGGCGGTATCATAACAAGCTGTAAATGAACTCAAATGCTGCCAACAACAGAAAAGCATACTGGATTTGACATGAGCATGATCCATTTCTCATTATTTGTTTCTTCTAATCTTTAGTTCTTTAAAAAATGGTCAAGTTGCTATGCATGGATGTATTTTTATGGAACTATGGGATTATTTCACCAACTCTGCGCCATTGCAGCTGTTTAGCGGTTTGCTTAGTGGCTGCTCTATGTTACATTAAACTGTCGCTTTAATAATCACTTTTATACCACTGCATAAAAAGTATTAGTGTGAATTCAATCTTGACTGCTTACCTGTTTAATCTACAATGATCAGCAACAGGTTAATAATCAAATAGGGCTATTTTCCAAATGCAAAACTTTTTAGAAATTCTCCCCCGAAGCATGTCTTTAGAAAGAAGCAAAATCAAGAAGTCTTCTCTCAGCGGTGGCCAAAGTTTCTTTTGTTTGTTCTGTCAGTGACAAACCTTTATATACCCGAAGTCCATGAAACTGCCTCTGTAATTCAATGTCCAGTATTGAGTGTGTTAATAGTTAGGGACATGTACAGATAGACAGAGGTGGGGCCAGAGTGTCTCCCTTTTTCCCAGTGGACAAAGAACTGCCCTTCTAAAATCGTTTTTTTATTTTGTTTTATTTTTACAGTGTAGAGTGTGCAGCCCAAGGTAGCATTTCTGGATTTGCCCCATGTCACCCCACGCTTTTTCTAATTTTGACCTGCAAGCCTCTCTGCCATGTGTCTTTCGTGAAGTGGACAGCAGGACTTAGAGCACTGCTCACTCTCACTTGAAAAACTCTTGCATACTATATAGCATGCAAAGTTTTAGCTGTACATTCTATATGGAGAAAAGTTTTAGCTATGTGAGCATATAGCACATCATATTTGGTGTTTGTGTCACACTGATACTCAAAGTGTTCTGTCTTTAAATGAATGAATGCATTATTGTCAAAAATACTTACTCAGCTTTTGGAATCTGGTTAGAAATCATTTTCCCTACAAAGGGAATCTCATACACACACACACAGACGCCCACCCACGCACATATGCACTCAAGTGCATGCACAATGGCTTTTTCCGTACGGAAATAGCTAAAAACTAGGATTGTAGTCTTCCAGTCTCTAGTGCAAAATGTTTTTTTCTTTGTTAACAAAGTAATGAAATCTCCCTTTATAAAACTTTGTTCACTAGTAAGCTGCGTGGTTTAAGCTGCATGGCTGTGAATTTGCAACATCAGCTGTTTCACCACAATATATCTAAATCCTATTTACGGGTACAATTTTGTTGTAATATTTTCTTAAAATATATGTCAGAATTCTCCTACTTGGCTTTTTAGGACCTGTCCAGTTCACATGCATATATATTCAATTTCTCAACATTCTATACATGCAATGGGTCTGCCTTTGTTTTTCAGCAATGTCATTAAATGTTGCTGCTTTGGGGCATACAATGAGTTTTGCTTCATGTTGGGTGCTGGCAATGAATGCTGAGATGCTGTTATTAAATGACTGACTCGTGTACTTCAAAGCCATTGCATCATTGCATCATGTTGGCCTGCAGACAGTGTGCCTACAGGCTGTTTAAAATATATCTACACTTGTGAATCTTTTAGTCCAGGAGTTTGATGCACATATGCTTTTTTATCAGCTGAATTGCATGCATTATCTCTGTTTATGAAGTTTCCTCATCGAATCTTTGAAACTCTGAATTATGTTTGCTTTTCTCAATTGATGACGTGTTAAGTTTTTTGTTATTTTTACTCAAAGTCTATATTTTTATATTAGTACCACTCTTTGAATACACTCAATCATTGTTTTGAAAAGATAACAACATAATATCCTTGCTGTCGTCTTATGATCTGAAATAGAAGGACAAGACATCTAGAGGATCATTGCCGACTGAAAATGCTTCTTCTGCTTCGTTTCTCCTGGATGTGGCATTTCTTCTAGCTTTCACATCTAACTCACTCTATCATAATGCTAGACATGTCAATCAGAGCTATGCGACAGAACACTCATCTCCCAAGGAGATTATCTGTCATCAGAGGATGGAGAAACTTGAAAATCCCCCTTTCCTTCTACCGCTCCGATTGAGGGCTTGAGGAGTAGCCTATCTCCTCCTCAGTGATTAAAGTGGGAGATTGAGTGTGTTTGCGGAGCACACAGAGAGGCTCATTACAATGCACTAGCATGTTGTTGGAAATAGCTCTAGCCAGGAGCTGTAATCCAGAATGTGCTTAATGAGAGGCCACCCAGCCTCTTCATGAGTCTAAAGAGTCAGACAAACCTGAAGAGTAGAACCAAGACGGAGAAGCAGAAAGAGAAACAACTTTTCCACCAAGATGTCACTCTTCACAGTGATTGAAAAACTATAATAATATGGCTCACTGCTGACATTTAAGCCTTTTTGTCCTCTTCTGCATTTAAAAAAAAATGAAATTCATGTCAGATAGTTGTTCAAAGAAAATAAAATCATAAAATATGGATAGAGTTACAAGAGCAAGATTGCTTTTAAGCAAAGATAATGCAGGACAAGAAACCTAAAAATCATTAAGGCATTATTAAGCTCCTTGTACATTTTGGAGCTAAAACACTGAACTACTGAGTTTGATCTTAGAAGTGTGCTTGCAAAGTAAGCCTTAAGTTGTTGTAATATGCAAAAATAGTGTGTTTGCCATCAATGTTTGAATAACTTTCCACTCCAAGTAATGCAAAGGCTCAACACAAATAGCATCTCAAGGACTGGGCTTTCTTGCTGTCAATATTTAGCTTAGAACACAGAAATGTCAAAGACGTAGTCATCATGAAACATAATTTTCCTTAAGAGTTTCTTTTAAGAATGATGCAAGTTTTTATTACCCTTGAGCCTTGAAACATGCTCATACAACTGTATTCCTGTTGCACCAGTTTTTCACTGAAAGTACCAATAAATATCAATAAACTTAAAAATGTGATTAAATGTAGCAGTCAAGTGATACAACTCACAATTTGTTATGTGACTGTTGTTCAAAAGAAGCATATTACATATTTTTTTCAAGAGCTGTATTTATGTTTGTGGAGCCATTCAGTCAAAGTTATCAAAAAATAATAATAGTTTTTATTGTGACTTTTATAGTCATCACAATAGTGCCGCAAAATATAATGGTAAAACTTGAAATCCATATTGTTACCTTTGTAGTTACCATGAGTAACAAAAATGTTATCGTTGCAGTGTTTACAGCCTTTCAGTACACATTTCTGAGTGTTGAATTTAGAAAGAAATTATATCATTGTATATCGTTTCTATTAACTTATTATATTTTCTTTTAATGTAAGCCTAGTCTAGAGATCTTGGATGTTTGCCTGTCAATTGCAGGGCTACCCGGCAGAAACACATGAGTACAGTCTGCACTCTGAACCCCAAAATATATGCAATCTCCACAAAGGATGGACAGTAATATTATTCCAGTTAAATTTAATTTATATATCATATTTATCATAAAATTTGACTTGACAAGGGCGAGAACTAAGACAGTTTAAATAATTGACAAAAAAGACAAATATATATATATATATATATATATATATATATATATATATATATATATAATAAAAGACAAAAAACAAATGAAATCTTACTCAAAGCAAAAGAGAACATTATCAGAGGATCATAGAATACTGTGGCACAGGTAAACATCTCATCTCTAAACTTCCTCTCATGCAACATTTTTGGAGAGCCATTTCCCAACATGCAGCTTTTCAGAAGTTTAGTGAAATTAGCCCAGTTCTCCAGAACCATAAAATCACAGTGGGGCAAAAGAAGGTGGGGTGGAGAAGGAGTAGCTGGTGGCCAGATGCCAGATTAAGCTCTCCTGAGAGGACCATGGGCACTGGGCAAAAATATCTCAGCCAGAGCTTTGTTGTGATACATCAAATTCATAACCCTATTTTTACTCATCTATAAATCTTAGTGAGAAAAAACCTAAATGACCAGGGACTGTAGGCTCTGCATTGCAAGGAACATGGAAGCTGTCTCTCTGTACTCTGTCAGGTAAAGACGCTCTAATGACCATTGTTTATTTTTGCTGTTGCAGAGTTCCCTTGAATCTAATCTACAACAAACTGGTCGAGCTAAATTAAAGTACAATTTAGAAAAAATACTGACAAAATGAAAGAATAGCAACAAGAAAGAGGGTAAAGGTGAGGTGCATTTTTGTGCTTTGCTAATTGCACTTATTTGCACTGATCATAGCAATTACTGTGAATATAAATACAGCAGTAGGGTTAGAGAATGTTGCAGGTAAGTGTCTCGGGTGACGTTGCGGTAAAAGATGGAGTTGGCACCATTTCACATGCTGGGGGTTGTAATGCAATAATTCAAATAATTTAATCTTGGTTATACCTTGGATGTCATACTGCAATGAATTTCTGCTCTGCAGCAGATGATCCATCAATACGCCATAAAAAATCAATTTGCATTATAAAGGAACAGCTTCTCCAACACCTCAAGAACAGCAGTAAACTAATGATACATTGCCACTCTGTAAGTGGTCAGTTGCCTTCAGAGAACATAATTACTAGTAGTATTTGTGGGGCTCTAAGTGCTTTATGTTGAAAATCGTAGATTTAATTAGCAGTTACTAACAGAAGAAAAAAAAAACAGAAGACATATCAATAATCATGCATTAGGAGAATTGTTTCTGTTATATGAAAGTCACGATTATTGCAGTATAATGAGATCAGCATGCGGTTTAAGCAAGTAAATATCACTTATTTACCTCAGTCTTATTACTGGTTGTCTGAGGCCAGTTGCAAAAGTTTCCTAACTTTATTAGCTGTCAAAGTTACTTAGAAAATATTGTTTAAATAAAATTGCTTGGATTTGATCAATTTACTTCTAACTTTTAGAAGAAAACCTTTCTCTTTCTGGACATGAAAATAGTTAATGGTCTGTTTATCTCTGTTACTGGAGCATGAAGAAAAGCACTACATTCACACTCCCCAGTGGCTTTAATATAAATTAATGATGTACAAACCCTGGTAATTAATTGTGCAGCCCACATGCATTTTCTCACACTACCAGCTTACTGGGAAATGGGCAAAAACTGCAAATGTGTGTACACTGCATAATTAGATTTACAATGTGAAGACAACTAGAAGCAACAACAAGACTATGAAACATTAACCACTACTATTTCTAAAACTCAACTACAACCACCAAAATAAAACCAAGTGTAATCACAAACAATTGTAAATGTAGCTTCTTTGCTTTCAAAAGTTAAATAATACATGTTGGAAATGGTAGTGGCAGGGACAATGTTCAGGATAGGTTTGAAGGTTTGATTGTCAATTTATTTTAGTTTATTTTTTAACATAATAAATATGAAACACAATAGGCCTAACAAAACTTTGTCTGAGACAGTTTAGGTCCAAAAATAAAGGAACAGATATTTCTAGTAATTTGTTCTCTGACAGTGCTAAAAGCAGAACGTATATCGATACCTATCGATTTGCAGATGTACTTACATCCTTTTATGCAATTCTCATAAATTGAATATTATTTTATTCATCACAGTGTATAAGTTGTTAGTCTTGTCAAATGGCATATAAGTAAAGTTTATGTAAAAATTTGGACGTGATACTCTGTAGTCTGTGCATCAGCTTTAGATTTGGGCAGCTTTGCCCTGTCAGAATGATGAAAAACCAGCCAAGAAAAAATAATAGTGAACTGAATAGTACATGACAACCTTCAGATTGTATCTAAACAATAACCTAAGAATTTTTTTTGTCATAATAGCTATGTGTCATTGTTCCTACAATCAGAATCCTATTTGATTAAAGTTTCGTCAAACTGTAAGTGGAATATATGTAGCATAATAATTAGAGGTTATCACTCCTGTGTAATAGTGGAGAGTTAAAGCTAAAATTTAACAAAAATTATACACTTAGGTCTTCCTCTTAGGCAGACACAAACAGTTCTGATAATGAAAATGGAACCAGAGTTTGCTTCATTTTTCTGGTACTTTCCTGGTACAGCATAATTCACCTGTCAGTTTTGCACAATGGCACAATTTTAATGTAAAATTAACTAATTGTAAAGGGTTTTGTAGATATAAAGGCTTTACTAAAATGCATATTGTCAGCTATATAATAAATTACATCAAGTCATGATTGTGATTTATGTAAAAATGTTAAATGATCTTCTTATGTACACGTCATCTGATATTCTTAAGACTCTTTCTTGTAGGCCACATATTCAACTGCCCTCTAACAACATATTACCTCCTAACAGTTTTTGTCAAACCATAAGTCAAATGGGATAACAATTTAATAAAATAGGTTTTACAGTGCATATGTGATCCACAAAAAGTCTCACCTTTATCCGGGAGCACCACATCGGCTTGCTTAAAAGCCCTGGGCAAAGAGGCTTGTTAAGCAGAAGCCAAGCATCGGGATTTGGCAGCATTTCTTCTTGGCTGAGGATAAGGCTACTAATACAATAAACACAGTTCATGTACAAATATGTCTCAGTAACAAACCACTTGACATTTTACATAAACTCACTTGTGCAAATGACCATTGTTTGAAGAACAGCTTTTGTTTTAAAATTTAAGCCTTTATTGTGAAACTTTGACGTTTACACCATAGTCAGTGTGAAACCTTTACATACTAAGTTACATAAAATATATGATTCTCTACAAGTCGTCATTACATCTCTCTTTTTACTGTAAAAAAATAAATGTAAATTAGAAAGTGAAGAAAAATGGAATACATCCTCAGAACTTAAAAAGACAAGTAGCTCCATAAAGACATCAGCATGTCCATAAAACCAGAAGTTTTGCTAGTGTGCTGCTTGGGTGCATTTAACTGCATTTAATTGAGTTAACTCAATTTCAGGTAGGAAAGGCAACAGCAATTATATTGGAGCATATAGTTTTTTACACTTCATCAACTGTAAAGAAAAAAAAACAAAACAAAAAAAAAAACAGTCTTGCATTAAATGTGAGAGGACACTTTTTTCAAAAATATGAAAACATTGAAGTTACTGGCCAATTTCCAGAAGACGTAATGACAAACCAAGGTCAGCCCTCTGACACCTTTGCCCATCCCACAAAAAAACAAAGAAAGAAAAACATGGAGTTGGTGTATGGCTATATACACATAACTTTGTATTAAAAAGCAATGTTTTAACACATGATTGAAGTAGCTCTAAAAGTCGTGTAAGGGGATGCATTTAATTAAGTTTTAATTAGGGCAAGACCAAAAGAATGTTGTTTGGCAATCATTAACAACGTTGAAAACAAATCTCGCACCGATCAGCATGAAAACCTTAGTCTACGTGTTAAGAAAGATACCTGGTGGATACCTGGACTTGATCTGCTGCCAGTAGACCTGCTCACCTTATATGCACAAAATGCTTCTAATTGCTTCCCATCAATTAACATTTCTGCTCCTCAAACACACGGTCAAGTGAGAACACAACTTTTTTTCTTTTTATTGGGGGGAATTGTTTTTCTTTCTGTACCATGATATACAAGAGTGCATGTATTGCATTTTTCCAGGATTACATTCTTTTGCAAGCACACCTGAATGAATTGATTATAAATGACTAATGCTACATGTAACAGGGCACTTAAACTGTTTGTTTTATTGAGATTGAAAACACATCCTCCCACATTCATGGCAATGACGTTGGACTTGTTTGAAGTATTTGCAATGTGGTCCTCATTATTTTTCACACAAAACGAGTACAGATCAAAAAGTGGAGAACAGAAGGGATTGTAAGGACTCATGAGAATGAGCAATAACCTTGCCAATGGCATTCATTGTATGAGTGTGTGTCATGAGTGTGTATAGGTATGTGTGTGTGGAGCATCAGTTTGCTTGGAGAAGACATATACTAGGCCAGCTGAGACAGCTTGTACACACCCTAGCATCTGGTTGGTCCCATGTAGACACACTTAAACACACACCTACTTGCAAACACACATTTATTCTTCAAAGCAAGCTCATATTTACTCAGTATCCATCCATGAGGAGAGGAGAAGCAACCTTGTTGAAAGACAGTCTAGGCTTTCACCAAAGAGATGGTAAACTCTTTGGTTGTAGTAATTATGTTAGTGAAGGTTGAAAAACAGCAGTAAATCCATCAACAGCTTTTGGTAAACATGTCAAACTCTGTGTTTGGATGATTTTCATAAAAAAAATTATCAAAGCTAATTCAAGAAAGAGAACTATGAGACAAAACTGAACAGATAAAATGGAACAAATTAATTTGAAACGTTTCATCTTTGAATGGCTTGCCTCAGAGGACCTCCTGCAAAATGTAATAGTACAGGAAAGTTAAAGTAATGATTTAATTTATTCAGCAACATAGTTTCGCAGATTTGAAATAAGTAGGATCCACTATATGGTTGTAAATATTACATGAGTCAGGTCATTGAGAGAGTAATTGGCTTTTAGAGTTGGCTGATAGTGCTCTACCATCCTTGCTAAGATTTATAATGTTGACTTACTGTACAAGACACAGAAGGTAATCACTGACACAGTTTGTCCCAAAGCACAATCTATCTCTCACCCTCCAGTATTAGAAAAGGAGTGCAATTCTTTAAGGGCAAACAGGTGCCAACCTCAATCAACTTGGAATTCTTAATACATAAAAAGGCCCAACTGGAAAAAAAAGAAAGTAAGGTTTCATCTGTTAAAATTAGATCAAGGCAAATCCAAAGCTTGATTCAAAATGTATTTTTTGTCTTTCCATTTGATCTCTGCTAATTCATCTTCAAGTCTCCCCCACTTGTTCTCTCTAGGTTTTGTTGGAATTAAATTGATTTGCATAATGAAAGACGATCAAATTTGCCATGCAGAAGTAAAATAGAAATAAAAAAGGACTTTCCTCTGAGGGCGAATGGGGTAGGAGCCACATGAGAAAGGGAGAGTTGAAAGAAAGAAACAATAAAATGCAATTATACAGCTTCAATAAACCCATAATTCCAGCACGTACAAAAATACCCAGATAGGCGGTTCATATTATTTCATTTGACAAAGCTGTAAAGGCTCATTCAAAGCTGCACATGCCTCACAAAACCATAAATGGTCTAATCATTTTATTTTTTTCTTTTGAAGTGAATTAGTATGTTGCTAACCCTTGTGACTGTCTTCATTTTCTAGGTGTTCTTACTAATTACATTTCTGCCATGATGGTAATGCTCAGGAATCTCCAACAAAGAAACTCATCTAATTTTTCTGTGTTGTATATATCAGGACAGGGTGCCATTCTGAGGTGGTGAAATTATTTTATTTCCAGCACCTTTGTATTCTGATATTTTTGAAATGTTGATATCTACCAAATGTTAATATAAATCCCAAAAAGAAAGGGAAAATGAGACATAAATGAGCCTTCTATTAATGTATCCAAACTAACTAAAGTAGATCTGCCTTAAACTTTGCTTTGAGAAATAATTTTTTCTTATATTGATTTTTTTTTTTTTATTGGAGAAAAAAAAAAAAGAAAAATAAAGATACTTTATTCCTTGTGAAATCATCTTCAAGAATCACCTGCCTATCAAACGTATCCTAGACACAGAAGCAAGTAAATATCTTTTCTTTGCTTCATATAACAGCTTGGCAAAACTGAAAGGATTTCATAATTATTTTTTCACTAATTAACAGCTATTTTTAACCAGTTTCAGAAAATGTTACGAAACACAAAATCCTGTTTCATTCAAAATTGTATTGAAGTGTAAAGGTAACTCTTAATTGGATAAGTAAGAAGGCAAACCATAGAAACATAGCTCACAAGATAAATAGCTCATTCATGAAAATAGAAAAGGGACTTACCTGAGATATACCTGCTGCTCTGGTCCACCTGTGCCAACATATTTTTCTATAGAAAGAGTACTTTAATGAGACATTTTTGCACATTTAATTTTGTTTCTATATTTTCTCCAGCCTTAAACAATTTATATAAACATGTACCGAGCATGTTTATTGTAAATGTGTTATAAAATACCTATTATGTTATAAAAGACCTATTTACAGAAAGAAAATTGGATTTATTAAAGTTTGGATTTATTAATGTTTTAAATGTCTTAAAGTTTTAAAGCTACTTAAACTGTTGTTCTACTTAACATGACACAGCTCAGTAAGTGCATTCAAGGCTTTTGTTTTGTTTCCTTCGTCTCATTCCTTATGTGTCCTGTGGTTGGATCCTCTCTCCAGCCATCATCCTCTTACATCATGACAAAGAGTTCTATTGCCAAACCCTTAAGTGTCTAAAATATTTATAAATCATAATTTATTCAGGTAAAATGTAGGTTTAAATTTTAAAATGCTTAGAGGAGGCTATTAGTGCCAACACATCTGGAGACAACAACACTAAAGAGCCATCAAGAAGGTTTACTTAGTGCTTTGTGCTTCAGGCAAAGCCCTTAACTGTATCCCCCATCAACACACAGCCACATATTAGAGTATTAGAATTTGCTGAGTTAGTAAAAGTTTAAGACAGCACACATAATATACAAAACAAAAAAATGATATGCTACTAAAAAATATTCAGAAAATGTTTAAGGAATGGAATGGGAGATGTGAGATAACAAGGATATTTAACTTAAAACAACCATGTATAAGTGCTATTAAAAAGTATGTGTCTCTCTGTTGCCGGCTTTAAGCTTTTGAATAGTTTGGCAGAAGACCTCAAACTAAGTAATATCATGAAAAAATATAAAATGAATTAAAACATAAAATGATTAGAAGCTATTAAGAAACTTGAACATTTGAAATCTAATTAAAACCTTTGTGATGGTGATTTACTTTTAATCTTTCTGTTTTTTGTTCCTCTCAGGGCCAGGGACCTGTCTAGGTATCTCACCTCTCACCCATTGACAAATGGAGATAGGCACCAGCACCCTCGTTATAAGCATGTTAGATAATGGATGGAAGGATGGGGATCTGTTTCTTCTTCTTCTTCTTTTTGTGTTTGTATTCAATTGTTGATTCTGTTTGTTTTGTATTTCACCCCGATCCACTATGAAACCTTTTACACTTTGTCACACACACACCTTAAGACAGATAGAAAAACCTGTCAGAATGAAGAAAAACATTGTTCACAAAGTATCAAACTTTCCAGAAGGATAAGGACATGGAAAACTTAGAACAAAAAGAGATAAGTCTCGTTTTGACAAGCATTTAAGTTCAACTGTGATAGCACAATTTTATGTGGGAGAGTTGTGATGTCTATAGGGACTAAAAGTGAGAAACATCAAGCCACAAAAAACAAATAATAGTATAAAGAGGCTGGCATAAAACAACTGATTCCTTGTAGAATCAGCAGTACACATGTGGCAGCATCAAGTGATGTTGCATGGTTGAAGTCTTTAAGTTGTTTTTTACCATGCTCTGATTATAAAGGAGGAATCTGTGTTGGATAACATACTACAGTTTCCACAATTATCAGTACCCTTGGTGTATTTGTAAAAAAATAAATAAAAGTCTTTAAACTAAATTTATCTTTTATTGCAAAAGCATTGTCTCAGACTTAGCAATTTTGAAGAAATCAACCATCTGGTTTTAGATTGTAGTGGAATCCATTCTTTTAGAGCTTGAGTAGAAAGGTCGAGTCTTAGGTTGAAGGCCTGTCGTAAATGGCTAGAGGTCAAGAATCAAACCTTGAACAGCTGTGTTGAAAACTACTACAGCTTTCCATGAATAGTGTGCCTGCTTTACCACTGAACCATGTGGCTTCCCAGCCAGGCATTAATTTCAATGCATTTATTAAAGTAGACAAAAAATCAATTGTAAAATCTATTTTCTTTTATATAAGACATGTATTGATGTTCAAAAGTAAGGAAACTACAAGAACTCTGTCAAACAAGGCTGGATGGGGACGATGCATAGTAAGCCGGATTGAAAATCAGTAGAAATGCAGTACTAAATATTACAAAAAACTACATGAAAGTTGCAAAAGCTCTATGACAACAACTTACTATTAAGATTAAAGATATCTTTACCAGGGTTACTGGGCTATGGATCAATACATGGTTAGTATATGCTGTGTGTGAATCAATAAATAATCAATAAATAAATAATTAATAAATTGCAAACTTTAATTTAGATTTTGCCACCTATAAAGGACACCTGGTTTGTTCCATGACTGTAAAGAAACTGTGTTAGTGCAAAATCTCTCATCCTCCAGTGTGTCTTTTCCTGGCAGGCTAAACCTTCAAAAAATAGAAGGATTAACAAAACCTTTTGCTTTTAACACATATGCAGCTAAAACATATGCAGATGCGCATATGCATCTTGTGTAGCTAAAACAATCTACACAAGATGCACAAAAGAAACAGCAAACCCAAAATCAATAACACTATATTCATTTCTTAGATGCTTGCATGTTTTGGTGCCAGTGATGCTTTACTGCACAAGTGCTAAATTACTTTCTGTTTTTCTAATTCATAATTTGTGTTCATGCAAACAGGGCTTCTTTGAATGCTAGCAGAAGTTTTCTGCTCAAAGCCAATAGCAGATTTACTACAGAGCCTATGCTTATTCCTCTTTGTTTTTTGGAGGGGGGTTAGGAGGTACTGGTAGGTATGTGCAACAGAAGTCCTCTCTTTTAAAGGCTTTCCTAAGGAGGTTACTCATCAGTCATCTTGCCTATTTAGTACTTCTCTGTCAAAGAATCAGCAGGTTTCTTCCACATAATAGGTACATAAAAGATCATGGAAGGCTAGAAGTATAAAATTTAAAACACAATCTCTTCAACTTCCCATGCATTTGTAATGCAAACCAGGCCCATGTCTGTCATGTAGCTGCCTCAGGCCCTTGAAAAGCCTCCCTGTCTCCTTATACTGGGGAAGTGATTTACAATTTAGATGCATGTTATAATTTGATGCCTTTATTCTCTCTTCATTGTGATAATCTTACGTATCTGTCTTCGTTTTAAAGTTTTTGTTGTAAATGTAAATTAACACAAACATGTTTTTTCTATGTATTTTTTTTTTTCATTTTCCTAAAACAAATTAAACATTTTAGCAAACATTTCCTAAATTAGTAAAATAACAACAAAGAAGTTAAATACTTTCACCCAGCTTTCAGTAAAATACTTGTCAATGTGTTAGAACAAGTAATTTTATGACAGGACAAACTGAAAATCTCTGTCAGAGTGCAGTTTTTAAAAAGACTTGTAAGGGTGGAAAGTGGAACTTAAAGAAAATGCTGGAAAGAGCAAATGGTCATGGAAAAGTCTGGAGGAAATTTTAGGTGAATGGGGAGCCTTAGCAGCCAAAACAGGAATAACTATAGTAGTAGTACCAATTGTTATTTTTCTGCTTTTGTGTGTTGTGTGCTCCCTATTATGAGGAAATGGATCTTGGGGACTGTGTACAGATGGATGACCAAGGACAGCGGACATCACACGGACTAATACACAAGACTGCCTGGACCGATGAACCCATGACCAATTCAAAGGATTTCTAAGCTCAAGGACATTTCGATGCCTGAACTAAAAGCGCTTATGGTTTTGTTCAAAGGTCTAAGGAGTTCAAAGAACTGAAACAGAACCTGGGATAGAATAAAATAGACTCATGGGAAAGACGCTATTCGTATACATATTTGTATACGAACATATTTGTTACACAATTTATATACAGTTATATACAATACAACACGGGTGGCCTACACATAGTTAATACACTGTGAATGTGAGTGAGCATGTATGAATATGCAAGTCGGTGTGGACAAGAATGTGAGTATGGATGAGTATGTGATTGTAAGAGAGTATGTGGATGAGCACAAGCATTAAGCACAATGTTATTTCTACAAAAACTGGTTATCATGATTCACTACTTCAGTTATTCAATCACTCTGAATTATATGTGCGTTATGGACATTCCTTCATAAACTGTCATCAAGATTATGTATCAATAGTGATGTATTAACCATTATCATGAATATCTATGATTTGGTCCACTGTGATTCCATGATTGTATTACATTTGTGCCAAAACAATCTGTTACTGGGGGTTGCGCGAGGTGGACAGGGACCATAAAGTAGTTTTTTCCCTGTAGCAATACAATCAACAAAAAGCTAACAGGGTTTTTCGATCTTATACAAATGGAAGAACAATCATGGAAGCAATGGATAATTATGTTTAATCAATGTATAGGAATTATTATATTAGTTAATTTGCTAATGAAAACAATGTTTATCCTCCGACTTATTTCCTATCCGCTTTTAAGTGACTTAGATATACATTTAGAAAGGTTTATATTTGAGGATTATAATCACATGTAGTCATGACACAACGGATTATGTAAGAGCAGAAATACTTTTTATGGAGTTGTTTTTTACTGAGGAAATCTGGAGCCGTTAAGGTCAATCTAAGCTAAAACTCCCTTTCCTTTCCTTGTGTGCGAAGCACAAAGTTGGACCAAAATATAATTGGGGAGCAAGCTGTTTGGACAGATAAGAACAACAATCAGTGATGATTTGGCTTATTCCGCAATTCTGAAACAGAGCAAATGTGAGGTCAAGAGGTTGGAATATTCCCAGGAAAAACCGAGACACACTCAATTCAAAGGCTGCCAGGTTCCTACATAAAATACATGTAAAACATGAGCAGTAATGCTATTGGTCAAAACTTACCAACTCACACCAGTGAAAATGAGATTGTATAAAACAGGTTGATCCTAAGAATACTGTGAGATATCTGGGAGAATTTTAGTGATTTTGGGGACTTTTGATGTGGAACTGATGAAGCTGTGAGATGATCTGTGGAATAGTGTAATAAATCTCCAGCCGCTGTGGCCGGTATTAAAAGGACACGTCTCTGAGTGTTATTTCTTATCTTCAAAATATAATTAAGCGTTTTAGCACCTTTCACCCTCCAACAGACTCAATGGGCATTTCAGTATAACAGTCATCTCATTTTAATATATTGGTTTTTCAGTGAACAGTATTTGTTTTGTGATGTAGGCCAAGTTTGTTTAACCGGCCTCTCTTAATTAAAGCGGTTTTTATTTTGACCTGCTAAAAGCCAGTATTTTTTTATTATCCCTTGAAACTAAATAACTAATGTTATGCAGCTATTAGGCAACATATGATTGATATTTCCTGCAGTTCACATTTACGTCCCCCTCCCACCACCAATGTTTAATCAATTGTCATTACCAAGTCAAGTACAAAGAGAAGAGAAGCGAAGATTTAATGTGCTCTCCACTATCCCCTCGAGAACTGTCAATCACCAAAGCTCTATCTGCATAACTAATGGCCATCTTCTTACTGCCCTTGGAATTTGGGGGAGGATGTTCTGACTGATGGCAACACACTTCATGTTCACATGTGTAGGTCGTCACTAAGGAGTGATATGTTCCTTGGCAGTGATAAAGGTGAGGCTGTTTTACAACTGAAGAATAGGAGCACAGCTGGGAAATTTCTGCTTCTTTTGAAGAAAACTGATATTTTATAGAATTAGACACATGACATGAGGTTCACTCAGCAGGATTCTTGTATTTATATCCAGTCTTACTGACTTTGAAGCTCATGATGATCTACAAAGCCTATGGCTACAAGCCTGTAGCCTTAGTCAGAAAATGCTGAAGGGACAGGGATAGGAGTGAATAAATGCATGCCAAACCATTTCTTCCAAAAGATACAAATATCATTAGGGGACTTATACAGTACAACAAAATATAGTCTGAAGCACTTTGTTGAAGAAATGCAAAGGGTGATCCAAAGTGTCCATTGAGTCCTCAACACAAGGCTGCATGTCTTCCCCCCTCTCCTTCCCCTTTTCCTGTCAGCCTACTTTCATATAAGGGACACTATAGCCCACAAAAGACCCCCTGGAGGGAAAAAAAAAAAAAGATTTATCACAATTCACTAAATCAGTAACATAGCTTGCAAAAGACGCTATGTTTTTTAAAATCTTTCACATTTCAGCAAATTAATTCAAGTATGTTATTAGGATTTTACATGACAGATTAAATGTAATGTACGGCCGTGAAAAGAAAATTTGATTATGCGAAAAGAACAGCTGGAAACAGCTGTTTTATAAATAAGTGTATTTCCAATTACACTTTGCTAGTCTGATGTCCCTAAATAAAATCCATTGCAAATGCCTTGGATTTGAAATGGATTTTTGTGATTTTGTCTTCTAATTTGTTTTAAATTTCATATAAATTCAACTGTTCTGTGAAGCCCTCGTGTCACTGAACATCAGTGAACAAACAGAAACATTAATATTTAAGAAGCCAGCAAATATGTCAGATGGAAAATTGCTGAGAACTTTAAAGCAAGTTAATATTGTTAAAATAATTTCAACATTATTCACATCAACCTTAAATACCTCAAATAGATATAACAAATATGGTACAAATATACAAACTTTTGTCAGGTGTGACAAAATTGGATGTTCAAGATGCAAAAGGCAATTTTGTGGCAATTAAGTAATTTTTCACCCTAAATTGTAAAACACTACTGGTACCATCATGTTGTCGGCTTACTTTTCTTACTGTTACCATCTTCCTAGCACAAGGAAGATGGTAACAATTGATGGGATAAGAGATGAATGAAGCTTTATCCCTCCTGCAGTCTTAGTGATCAGAAGGAGCACATCAGATGTTATGATCGGCCAACATGACATCTGCATCTGTTTAGTCCTTTCTAATATCAATAGAAGAATTTAGAATTCTAAGTGCTTCAAACTGACGGTTTGACAAGGTGTCCAGTCAAAGTGTCACTTCCCATAACATAACCACACACAAAAAACAAAAAAGGCATTGAAAAAACACACGTGGGATCAGTGCCACCCACTGGGACTGTGCATTGGGTAAAATGTTTGCAGGATTCAATGGACCCCATCTCTTAGGACTACAGGAAGGATTAATGGGGTTATTCTGAAAGAAAACGTGCAAAAGACATATTTCTGGAGCCTTTCCATAAGAATAGTATTAGACATATAATCAAAGTTATAATGAAATGGTATATTCACAGCAAAATTTTAGAATCATGACAATCCCACTGCAACAATGTTCAATGAAGATGTTTCTCTTAGATGCCAAGATTCAGCTGTTAGGCTGAAATTATTTTCTCCGACAAACATAATTTTTCGACAAAACAGTTTACTTGAAGAAGAGTATTATCAGGTGAACATGAATCCCATTTACTGTTTTACAGGCAATTTTAAAATCAGATGAAATTAACTTTGTATGCTTTGGCATTCTCTGGTGACTTTGACAATTACAGTGGTTTGGCAGAAGACAGTCATGAAGGAGATGTGCTGAGTAGAAATTCTTTGTTTGGCTGGATCCTCTCATATGGTGTGTTTATTTCAACCTAAAACTACTCTTTCTATCTATCCCTGGTGTAAATAAAAACAAGCTCTGCAAATATTCATAATTCAGGAAATGTCTTCAGAAAACAATTCACTCACAACAACTGTTAACAAGGGGGCTCTATTCACTTTATCACTGGCGTCTCATTTAATGAGCAATTTACAGTCAATACACCACTGCACACATTTTGATTTACAAAAAAGTTAAATATTTATTGGTCTTTTTCTTTTTTATAATTTTTCCATACATTTGCAATTTAAGGTAAACATGGAATAACTTGGGGTAAAAGGTTGATGTGACCTGATCTGATCATGTGTTACCGCAACCTCCCCAAGCCAAAAGAAAACAACCCAACAATTAATAAAATTAAATTAAATAAAACAATTTGATTATAAAATGGAATCAACATATTTTACACACACACAAAAAATATGAAATAACTTCTGGCTGTTTTTGTCACAAAGTTGACCAACAACCAGTTTGATCAAACAGTCATTTGTTTTTATGTTTTTGTGAAACCCTGCAGCAGTTTGTGTCTTGTTGCCCCACAAATGGCTGCAGAGAAAGTAGGAAAAGACATTGTTAACACGCAATTGTCCTCAATTTCTCACCTTCAAAATTCCTCTCTTAATAAACCACAAAAAAATATGTTTTTTTTTGTTTTTTTGTTTTTTTTCAGGCTGAAAGATCCAGACTGTGTTCTTTCTGTTTTGTATTTCTCTTCAGTGCGTTATTGTACAAAACTTATCAAAGAAAATACAACATTTTTCCAGTGTGTAATTCTTAAATGGCCCACATATCACTTCTGTACTTGTGTTTTGTGTAATGTGGCACTGCTGTTCTTTCTTCTCCTTTAGTGAAGTCATTCTCCATTAATTTGTATTAAACACTAAGAGTTACCATTTTATGAATAAATAAATAAATACAAATAAATAAATATATGAATATTCCTTTTTTAAAATATGTCATTCAAACAGTGCACTTCCATATTACTACGTTTTACCCAAGTAATAATGATTCTCGTCACTCTCAATGTCATATAGTAGCTTTAACTAAAGAGTTGCATGTTGGCTGCAGAAAATAATCCCTTAACAAACAAACAAACAAAAAAACTAAATAGCACTTTTTATGCCCCCATTTTTTTAGCCTAAAAATATTTCAAGAAAAATCTAAACAAGTTTAAAATCAATGTCGTCTCAGAGCTCAAAGTCTACATTGGAGAATTTCCAAAATGAGATGAAGAGGTTGCACTCTTACTGAAATGAGCACACAAGGTTAGCTCTGATGATTTTAGTAGAGTGCCAGAGGGTGAGGAGACAGAAAAAACGAGGAAAAAGGAGTGTTTAACTGTGTCTCTGTAGATAAGAAACTGTGCTAGGATGCTTCCTCCTCAGTCTTTCCTGGAGCGTAGTAGCCTGCCAGTTGCCTAAAGCGTGGCCCCCAGTCGCTGAGGTAGGAGAAATCCAGCTCAGAAGTGGTGGACAGTGTGTGGATTGAACTGAGTGAAAGCGCAGGTGAACTGGTGCCCTCAAAGGCGTATGTCTGGAATGAATCATATGGCGGCACTGACAGGTCAGCGTCAGCCTGCTCCACCTTTTTTCGTATGTAGCCTTTGAAAAGGGAGAAGTCTGTTGCTGCTGTCATAGCTCCGTCCACACCACCTCCCACTCTGTTTGCCTGTATCCACTGAGGCATCGAGCGGATGTCCGGTCCAGAGTCACAGCTTTTGGCCTCTGGGAAGTCATAGAGGTTCCTCAGTGCGCTCATGTCATATGCCTGAGTGTCCTGCTCCCCTCCACCTTCGTCATTGTATTTGATGACGTTATCTCTCATGTCCTCCTCGTCCTCTGCCATCCTTTGGCCTTTCCTGTGGCGTTTAAGGGTGAGGATCAGCAAGACAAGAACTGAAAATGGTAGAAAGCAAAAGAAGATACCGCTTTATTAAACCTTTGAAATGATATGTTTACAGATATAACATTTTAAAAATACTTCCAATAGTAGAAAAACATAAAAAAAAGATGATGCAGGGTTATGCTGAAATCATTTTAAAAGCTCGATGTGCAAAATATTGACAGTGGCATGCTCTGTAAAATATGAATCAGAGTTAGTTTAAAGAGCTAAAACATTAGAATATAAGTCCTCATCATTTTCTCCAAAATGTAAACTCCAATGACAACAACTTGTGATAAAAAAAAAATATGACAAAATGTGTTCATCAAATTTTCTTCTTGGATGATAGCTTTGAAACTATCTAAAGTTTGTATCTATTCTCTCTATAACTTTGATTTATCCTACCTGAAGGTAATGTATGATCAAGTTTTCCATTTCAAATATATGAGCATTGATTTTTCACATCTTTGAAAGCCTTACAAAATATCTGCTACAAAAAGCCCTAATGATGCCCGATACCACATCAATACTCATTTAAGTCTAATAAAATCGAGATGCTTGAGTTTTAAACTTGGAAATGTAAGCATTCAGCAAAAGAGACAGTTCAAACCAAAAAAAGATGGATTAGGACAAAAAAAAGGCTTCAAAAGAGAGCTAAGGCTTAATGTCTGTTGCTGAAGATAAAGAACTTTATTTTCTAATTGTTTTGATTGATGCATAAACAAAAAGCTATTTTTTGATTAGGTATAGTATTTGTCCTCACACAAAATCCTTCTTTCTTGGCTTTTTAGTCAGATAAACCCTAATAATCATCAAATATAACTTAATATCTGACAAAGATAAATACAAAAGGTGGTTTTGGTGACCATTTAATTTATAATTACATAATTAATTTATAATTTAATTGCCCCTAACACTATACACTGATTGAACATCGCTTGGTGGTAACAACTTCTATCAAGTTCTTGTGATATTTTTCAATGAACTGATATATTTGACCCAAGCCCTTTTGAAGAAGAGTTGTTTTTATAAGGAAAATTTGTGGCAATAGTGGTATTTATTACACAAGAAGAAGAGCAGAGTGAGAAGAGGAAGACATGCAGCAAATGGGCCAGGGCCAGGAATTGAGACAGTTGTGTCGAGGACTGTAGCCTCTGAGTATGATGCAACTGTTCTACCACCGAGGCATGTGGTGCACATAGAAAACCTACTTTAATTCAGCCACAATAGAGGATTTTTGCTTTGGATCTTTAATCCTGCAAAGGTAAGGTGCAAAACCAAAGTCTGGACAGAAAACAGAATTTATGGTTCCATAAATCACAGGAAATCCTCCAGGTTATGAAGAAATGAAGGAAGACTAGAGCAGCACAATCCCACCAACATATTCATCAGTTTCTGGTATTCTATTTGGTCTTGTCAGTCCAAAGAATATTTCAGAAATGTTGGGCTCATCATGATAGTTTTTAGGAAACATTACACGGGCATTTGTGTTTATCTTGGATTGCAGTGGTTTTCACTATAGACCTCTATAGTTATGGTTTTGCCTTTTCTTTTTTTTTTATTGCTAATTGACTTCAAATTCAGATCATCTTTATTTTCTTACAACAAAACAATACTGACCGATTCTGTCACCTTAAATGTCCTCTCCCAAGATGTTATTTGACCAAAAAGTAATTATAAGCAAATACAAATAAAACAAACACAAATTTAAAAAAATACATTTTGAAATATAGTTTTTTTTATATCTGATTTTTAGTTTTCAGTTGAAAAAAGCTTATTCCTACCCTATAAAATAGTATTGTGGGCAGACAACATCAGTATTACTAGCACAGTCAGAAACACAGTCAGAAAGTTGTGACTTTTATTCTCCTCTGCATTGTACAGTTTGAAATATGCCGTAATATTTTACAGCCCAGTACTTTCAGACTATTAAACAGTAGTAAAAATATACAAACATGTAAGTGTCTCTCACATCTACTGGTGTCGAAAAAGCACCCCACCACTTTAAATGTCAACTCTGGTTTCAGCTCAGAGATGTCCAACAAATCCATGTAAACCAGACAAACATTTCAGGAGCACACTTACAAATGTAAGTAATCTGCCATGGTTCCTTCAAAAGCAACATTAAGCAGAAAGATACAGAAGAAAACGAGCACCATTGACATGCTGTCAAGTAAATTATTTAAATTATGATGCAGTGGTCATTTTGAGTAACATATATTTTTCATTATTTTGGATATTTCACTGTAATTTAAAACAAAATTTATCATAGGCAATGAGTCAATAACATAAACTGTTTACAAATAGATCACTGCTATGTTGGGGTTTCACAAATAATTGTCAAACTGAAAGAAAATTGAGAGCTACTGCAAAACTATTGCAGAATGTTAGACTTGATACAAGTCAGAGTTCAATTCAAGTAGGAAAAATATAAGTAAATTAACTTGCAATCCATATCAGTTTTTGATATTGTTTAGGAATTTATAATTTGTGCAGACATATCACAATAATCTCTGGCAGTTTATATAGATCTAAACAAATATTCATTGTTACTTAAGAGTGTTTTCTAGTTCTAAAATATAATTTAGAAAATAAGACATCTTAGTCTGTCAGCTTGTTTTATAGCTAAGAGTCAGCTATTGGCTGTGACACCACAAAACCACCAATGCAATATTTATTTTTCCTTCATTAAATCGGCACAGAAGGAAGCTGCTTTAAAAAAAAAAAATAAATAAACACAAGCAAAGAGTTATTTAACTTTAGTTAAAAGTAGACCCCATGAATTTTTAAGAACAGTTAACAACGTGCCAAAATCAACAACCTATCAGAAATAAAAAAAGAGGACTTTCTGTTATACTGCGGGTTGTTGGTTTGCCCATCACGACAGCCATCTGTTTGCTATAAAATAAGATATGGCTACATTCTTTTATTGCCAAACTAGGTATTATTATTGGTCCTTCATGAAGTGTGTACATGCAAATCACACATGGACCTAGATAACTACATTTTGTATGCATAGAAAGCACCCTGTGGGCAAATGGTTTCTTTTAAAATGGTCCTTGATTGAACTATTCTCTTAACAAAGGGCAAATAATACAAATAAAAGCTTTAAAATAATTTCCATTGTGTCCTTTTTCTATTATCTGTAACTGTCTGAATTTGTTGCATGTGTCCTGAAAGTAAGACTAAAATATATCCCTTTGCAAATGTAAATCTCTTGCCAGACTAAGAAGCTCTTTATGATCTACAATGGATTTTATATGGAATCTATGACTGATAACGTTGTTCTCCTCTCACATTGTTTTGCTGGGCATCATTGGGGAAGCAGCATTTGTTATCATTGTCTTATTCTTCTCTTCAATGAATGGAGTAAATTAATTGCCATGAGGACTAAAAAACCCCCAAAAAACCAGTTTTCTTTTTTTTTGGATTTTGCGGTGCATACTTCTATGCATACAAAACAAGCACTAAGACAGTTACTCTAAATCCACCCTAATGAGAGAAGTGAAAGAGAGAGAAAAATGTCCCATTCTGAGCTTTTTGTTGTACCAGATTTATAAATGTCGTTAAAGAATCTGTGGTGATAAGGGACAGACTAATAAAAAGGCAAAAACCTGTCAGACTGTGCAGTATCATTCACTTTTAGGTGTGCAGATGCCTGGATGGTGAAACTCTGTAAGCCTATTTACCTTGACAATTAGCACACCTTTGAAAATGTCAATAAACACCATGTACAGAATTTACTCTTGCTGGAAGCTCATGTACCTGTGTTTAGCTGTCTCCTATACATACAAAGCTGATACCCATGTGTACAGATGTTGTGATAAGTGTTCCTGACAAGACAGTTAATTTCCCCTTGGGCTGCACTGGATGCCCTCACGCGGGAGTTCATCACAAGCAGATGGGAGGTAATTGGAATGGATGCAAGCAGATGCTGCGACGCAATGAAATGGATTCATCACATCAGGCCTATATAAGAGCTGATGGAGGGACTGTTTGTTTGTACTGTAATTAGGCAGAAATTTGTTTTCATTTTTCTCATCATCCTGCAATTGATGCAATAGAGGTGGTCCAGCCTCCAGAGAAAGAGAGTGTTGGCCAGTTGATTAGTGATTGTGTGAACAGCAAGAGACCATGCATGCATGTGCGCAAGAAAGAAAAAAAAAACAATGCGAGAACAATAATAGACCATAAAATAAATAGATTGTATTGCTGTTAAGTGGGTTTTGATGAGGGCTGCATGCTCAAACAGTTTGCAGTTTAATGCATGTGGCACAGTAACTAAGTAACTAGAAAAGTGTTGGAGGCTATTGTTGAGATAATAAGATTAGGCTACTGTCAGATGCTTTGTGCTAATGTTGTAATTCATAGCACAATAGTTGTGAGAGCACTGCTTGTCCATTGATCCTGACCTGACAAACCCAGAGATTTCATTGTCTTGCAAGAATATAGCAGAATATAGGAGCTGCAATTTAGTGAGCTAAACAAGTTGTCCAATGCTTTGATAAGAAAAATAAAAAGTATTATGTTAGGTATTTCTACTATTTTCTGCTATCATTGTGGCTAGAAGTTGACAGAAATGTATGAACTCTTGTAACAGGAATGAAAATGAATACATTTCAGTATAAAAACAAAACACATACGGCCTGATTTTCTAATGGTTTGCATGTAGATTTGCAATAGCAAAATGATGCAGGTATAATAATCTAGCACACAGGTGTCAAACTCCAGTCCTGGAGGGCCACTGTCCTGCAACTTCTAGATGTGCCTCTGCTGCACCACATCTGATCAGAATACGGTAATTAGATGATTACCAAGGCTCTGGAGAACTGATCTACACAAGGAGGAGGTAATTAAGCCATTTCATTCCAGTGTTTTGTACCTGTGGCACATCTAAAAACTGCAGGACATCAGCCCTTGAGGACTGGAGTTTGACACCCCTGATCAAGCATGTTTGCCTTTATGAATGTAAAACAACATCTGAAATCGCAAAATACTCTGAAGATTAGCAAATATTACCACTTGTGGTGTGATTTATTGAACTTGAACCAGATTGCTTGATGCTGTTTATGCATTTATATCTAGCACATTTGAAAACCAGGTATAAACTGCCACAAACAAATGTCCATGGTCATTTGCCAATCAGAAGGCATAAATGCAATAACAACAAACAATGCTTGTCAAATATTTAGAATATTTAAAGAATGTAAAACATAAATCCTAAAAAAAAATATTAAAAATACCCTTCAGCAATGCCAATTATGAAATACCAGATTACCAAATAATTCCAGTATACCATCACTTTATGGCAGCACACGGCTATGTCTTGATACTCTGCAGAATAGTGTGTATATAGTCTGCTGCATATTCCACAAATTCCACAGATAAAAGATGTTTGTGTGTGATAAATGAATACAGCCGGACTGCTGACCATGTTTATGCAGTTAAGCCTAAACAAAACAAATACCACAATTAGATTTAGCAAATTAAATGCCACCTGAGACCGGAAAACCATCACAGAGCCAAAGAAATACTGAAGATGAAATACATAAAAATAAAATGACCCATGCCCAAGAATCCCATCCCCCCTCCTTCACCTCTGAAACTTTTTTTACAGCTTTAGCTAAGGCAGATTCATGTTTTAATACATCATTATGTGCAAACTGCAACACTTTTCAACATGCAATCATTTGCACATGAAATCTTTGTAGATCGTGTATAACTTAATCAATCAATCAATCAAATTTTATGTATATTTATGTATATTTTATGTATAGCACATTTCAGAAGCAAGGGATTTCAAAGGGCTTTACATCATAACAAACACAGAAACACAATGCAACATAGAATCAACAATCAAAACACAACATTAAGTCAAGTACCATCATTAAATTTGTAATTGATTAAGTTTCAAATACAATTCTAAACATGTGGGTTTTTAGTCAAGATTTAAAAGAAGTCAGTGTTTCAGCTGTTTTACAGTTTACTGCAAGTTTGTTCCAAATTTGTGGTGCATAGATGCTGAATGCTGCTTCTCCCCATAGTGTACATGTTTTGTTACCAAGGACAGCATAAAAATCATCTGTTCTTTCACAAAGTCTTGCTCACAAAGTATTAGTTTTAACCTTGTGCTGATGATGGGCCCATGTTTTGCACAACACTAAAACCATGACACATTGCAGAGAGGTCTTTTATGTCCATAGGGTTGCTTCAGATTTGCAGATAACAGATTTGTTGAGGCTTTATAACTGTAATGAATAAGTGACGCTCTGCTTTTCAAGTTCACTGTTTCATTAATGGAGACACACTTTTAATAGTATTCATTAGAAAAGCTCTTAAATGAAAAGAGAACAATGTAAGTCATAGTTAAAGCAACATTATGTCACATCATCCATCATTCACTCCCTCACTGTATAAACTTTGTAGAGTCACTAAGCAGAGACAGAACACTCTAACATTATTGTCGCTTCTTGCTGTCAGTAAAGAGTGCAATGCAAAGACTTACAGTAGTGGTGGGGGCCAGTAAGAGGCTAACTCATAAATTTTTGAAGCATTTCAATATCAGCCAGCTTTGGTATTTGAAAGTGTAAGCATGTACATTACCATACTGGTCTATATATATAAAAATCTAAAGTTGTCTGGGGAGATTTGACTATTTAAAGCTTCCCTTGCAGAGGGACACAAGTGCTGAGGCAGCACTTTGCCTGTTTTTGCTCTCTAACCTTCCTGCTCTTCACTCTCATTCATTCTATTTCTGCCTGTGTTCCATGGATCAAAGTGACTTCATATCAATCATAAAACCAGGTAGAATTTGCACTCCCCCGTTAAACAAAAGCCTCTTCGTCATAAAAAGCAGATACAAAATGTCCGAACATGAAGGTAAGATCAAAAGTGTATTGTATTTTGATGTCATGAATCTCAGTATTTCTGCCAGTGCCTGTGCAAATATACTGGTAAAATATGGATAACTTTTAAAAATAATCAACTCATTAAAATGCAGTTGGCCACATAATTTTTGAGAAAAAGATTTTAAACCTCAGACTTTTCTCTAGAAGATCTTTTATAAGGATCTCTTTATTTATGTATCTCCCAGACTAATTTAGATTTAGTAATCATCCATGAGGACATTTATCTGCTTACCTATTAGTATGAGCATGCAGACCAGTAGTGCTATAAGCGCCCCAGGGCTAAGAGCTGCACTCATTACATAGGCTGTTGCATTGCAGGTCTGGATGGCTCCCTCTGCATTTAGAGAGAAAGAGAAAAAATAAGCATTTGCTGTAACATATTTGGCACTGGTGTTAAGTCAATTAAATAGACAGCCACTAACTACTCAAAAGCAAAAACATTCCATTCACCATGTCTACATTTACAGATTTGAAACCTGTGTAAGAGGCCGTTTGTTGGCAGATTTTATTGTGATGTGTTGTTTTGCTTTCCATAAACATAGACTCAGAAGAAATGTTTGCTAAGCAAAACAATGACATGTTGACCTTTTCATTGCACCACTGCTGCTGCCAAGGGTGACAGTGATGTTAATGTTAGTAATGGTGCTACCCCCGCAGTGGCTCTCACCTGTGTCGCAGCCACAAACATGGATGGTCAGGGTGCCCGTTGAGCTGAGGGAGGGAGGTCCACTGTCAACAACAAGAATGGGCAGGAAGTACACATTCTGTTCATGGCGGTTAAAGCTTGACTTCTGGGTACGGATGCCAGCTGTGTTGTCTTGATGTGGGATGCGATTTAGTCAGGGGTGTGTCGGGTTCAGACAGATAAGATAAAGCAGAGAATTACACATGAGTCACTGTATGTTAGAAGAACATCTCATGCTCATCCCAGTGAGTCATTTTCTTTTTTGTTGTAGACTTAAAACTTTTGAATATAGATGATAGCTTAATAGTGTTTAGCAAATAGACACACAGTACTTTCATATGTGCAGCAGTGATTGTAATAAGAAAAACTTTTTGAATAATTTCTAAATCATCTTACAGCACATTTCTATCACTTTTACCATTCTAAAATAAATAAAAAATCCTAACCCACACCAATCTACTGGTTGGCATGTAGATAGGTGTAAGATAACTAGGTGTAATCTTACACCTCTGACAGGTGTAAGATGACTACACCTATCCACAGTCTAAATTCACTTTTAGAGAATTTAGACTGTCTAAGTGACATTTGGGGAATTTTTTGTTTTTTAAATTTCCCAAGCCTTTCTCGTCATTTATGTGCATGGTTGCAAAAACTTCCAGACTTTGCACCATTTCTCTTTTATTTCATTTTTTAAATGATTTCACTGAATATAAATTTAGATAAATTTAGCAAGGCAATTTCACAAAAGTAATCTGATATTTGACAACTACCATATACCTGCCTTAATTAAAGGGTATGTTCTTTTTTCCTTTTCCATTTAGAAGATTGGCTTTCAAAATTGTATCAAATCATATATGTAGGGAAAAAGTAAATAAAAGATTCCTTATTTCCTGCATAATTTTATCAACTTAAAAATTTATTTCATAATTTTTTTTTTGTTTGATTGTTTGCTTTTGTAAGACAAAGCTAATACCAATTTTTTAAAAAGAATTTCAAGGCTTCATCAAGGCTGCCAAAAACTGAGTAGGGTACCGGATCAAGCATACATGTAAATAAAAAGCAGAATAGAAATTGAAAGTGACCACTACTGTTTGAAATTAAACTTTACAGGTGTGTAAATGAGGACTCTGCATGAAGCTTAGATAAATCCAACAGAATATAAAAAATGAGGCTTGGAAAAAAACAAAAAACAGTCATGGTGAGTCATGGAAAGATTCGTTTAGAGGATATAAAGTGATCCGTCTCCCAGAACATTTATTTGTGTTTCTTGTCACCCGAGAACTCCTCTGGCACATGCAGAGCAAATCTTATATCGTTTATGTCCAGGGGTTTGTCCTTTTGACTTTTGTAAACGTCAAAAGGACTTATGTTTTATGAATCTCTACCTTAAAAATAAGACAAGTGAACACATTGAAAGTGACCTTTTCTATAACCACTTTTAAAATATAAAGTTTCTTTATCAGTTGAAATTAATGACAAATTTCAACTGAACAAAAAGAACTAATTCACAAAACTACCAAATCACTTTACCAGAGGTTTATCACTAAAATGTTTTTAACCTTGTATCATAAGATTTCATATTTTAAACCAAGCACAACACATGATCTTCACACATATCTAGAAAGAAATGGCTGGCAGTGTATCATTTTGCAGAAAACTTTATACGGTGAGATTAGGGGTTTCCTCTGCGGACCGGCAGCAAGACTTCAAAGAGTTTAGCAACATGGGAAAAATGCCTTGTCATCATTGTCTGTCAAGGCCTAGAGACAGAACGCAATGTGAGGGCATGAAGAGCAAGAGACGAAGTGACAGATTGAAAGTGACAGTTTGACAAATGTGTCCATGAAAAAAGACACTAGAGTGGAAAAAAAGAGAGGTAGGCGGATTTAAAGTATGTATGGTGCTTTGTTTGCCTTAACCACTTTATATATTTAAACAGTACTGCTGGCTGGTTTTATCACAAATAGTATGTATATGAATGTTTGTTTTTGTATATAAATGTATTTGGTAGTATGTACAAATGGAATAGTTTATATGTTATGATTACTCTCCAGACTACCTAGTCATTTACATGCACTCTACCCTAAAAACAAATTAAAACAGGCATTAAACTGACATTACATTTACGTTTTGTATTGTAGTGGTTGCTTTATTGTGTTTCATGTACTTGTTTAAAAAAATGAGAGTTTAGGGAGTCAAAAAGAAAAATACTTTTTTTTTTCTTATTTATTGCTCATCCAAATAGTATATGCATAACCAGTCGAATATGTGCACGTATCCTGAATAGAGGCATGAGTTATGCACCTTTCCATTCAAATGCACATGCATGGTTCAGCAGGAGATCCTTCTGCCTTGACACAGTGACATTTCCCTGGCATAGAATGCTCCCCTGACATTTTCTTGGTGTCAGATCAATCTTGATTTACCCAGATGTCACATTTACTTAGATACACATCCCTAAATGAAGGATCTGCAAGCATGCATGCAAAAACACTGACAAGTATGAAAAAAGTAATTTTCCTGACAAAGCAAACTTATTGCCAGGGTGCACACTGAATTTTTTATCCCTTTTTCTAGCAACACGTCAATGCTAACTGTAATACAATTGCCATGACAACTGAAAAAACATACTTTGCTTAAAATTTTTTTTCTAAAATAAGTCTCTTGTATTTAAAAAGAAAAGTGTACTCAACCAGTTGGTGCTCAGGTTTATGTCATAAGACCATTATTTTATTTTGTTGTCCACGCATACTCAAGTTTAATTTATCCAGTATTATCACTTCATGAAAAGCAAAAAAAAAGAATAAAATAAATAGTAATTATCAATGATATTTTTCATCAAAGTAACATCCATCTCCCAAAGCACTAAATAGTTTCAGTGTTAATCCCAGCTATTATTATGATCTACAGCTATAAAGTCAGTGCTTTCACCTTGATCTTGTATTTATGTTCAAGACCTTTATTTTAAAGTAAGACAGGAAGTAGTTATCTGGTTGTATGATAGAGTCAGCCAATAAGTATATAGTGACATAAGCACTGCCAGACTTTAAAGATTAGTCTGGCAGCAATTTGGGTAGCTGGCAAAGAAAATAAAGTCATAAACTGATAGACAATAGGAATGATTTATAAGCTCTATGGAACTACTGCGACTGATGAGCTGTTAGCTTCTAATGATGGTGGAATCCGCCTAATAGTATCCGATTGGCTAGGATGAGCATATTCTGATTTCCAAAAAAATAAAGAGGACATTTCTAATAATTTTTAACACATCTGTATAAGTCTGATGGGTGAAACTGGGTCGTTATAAACAACCACTGTTTATTTTCATCTTGTTGTGTATGTGTTTCAGGAGAAGAACAGGTCGACCATGTAGTATCTGTTTGGTCATGTGACAGTGACAGAAATATAGCTCAGTGTGTTTAATTGGAGCAAAAAAGCAATGGATGTGATGTGGAATGCACAGTGTGGAACGCATTGGAAAATATATAGTGTAAACTATACATATGACATTGGAAAAAATTGGTAGATATTGCCATAACAATAGGAGTGATATTGGATGTTGCTATCAGTCCAAATTTTCTTATCAGCACATCCTTGATAATTGCCCTTCTGTAGCTTAAAAAATTAACCTCACCAAGAATATTTCCTTTTTTACTATTAGAGGTTTGACATATCATTATGATGACAATTGTAGTTTTTTAAAAATAAATGGGACAATATTGTCCATCTTACCTTTGACATCCCACAAGGTGAAGTGACGACTGCTGGCAGCCTCTGACGGTAGTGTGAAGAAAAAACGATGTCCAGCTTGTGGTTCATCTCTATCCACTACGCTGATGGTGTGAATTAACTAAGGGCAGAGAAGCAGCAAGAAAAAAAAATAAGAGGACAAGAAAGAAAGGTTAGATTTTCTACTCAGATCTCCTCAATGGGAACAAAGAAAAGCATTTAAAATCACTTTGCGTTTCAAATGCCTTTTTCACCAGGGAGAGAACAAAATGGAGTGAGATGCAACAGACTGAAAAGGCTTGCTGTGAAATAGTAGTTCAAAAGGGTCATAGTCACAAAGAGATTAAAACTTATTTTGCCTGAGAATTGGCACAGCATTATGAAAAATGCCCTAGTGTTGGAAATCATACAATGCAGTTGTGAACAAAAAGGACACATCCTCTGTGGGGTTGGCACAATTGCTCTATGAAAAATAGAAGTCCTGATCAAGATAAGCAGAACAGGAAAAAATGCACCAAGGCTATTAGTGGGTATAATGCAATATTACTGATTCACATAAAAAAAAAAAAAAAGAAAGAAAAAAACTGATGCAATTTTGAGAGCTTCATGAGGAAACAATGAGATGAGGTAGGATTTAAAGTAAGCTGAATAGACATCAAACATCCCCTGGAGATGTTTACCCCTTAGCGCACAGCATTAAGGGACAATTTGTCTTCCTCTCAAACTAATACTCTGCAGCCAGAATCAAAACTCAAGCTGATAAATTTTATTTTCACATCACATTGGTCTGCTTTATTTTTGTTTTTTTTACCCACCACTTAATATACAGTATAAATCCTTAGTTTTAATATTTTGATTTCTTTTATTTAATGCATACTTATTGCAATCCAGATTATCTGAATAATATACATTACTGACATTTACCTAATAATTACCCAAATGATCTATTTTCTAAAGGATATTTCTATGTAAAGTGAGAGAAAAACAAATGTATATTTTTGCTTAGTTTATTAATTGCACTAGTTAAACATTTCCCTGTGGTTGGCTAATACTTACAAATAATGCCAATGTTCTTCCATCTAATCTTTACCCATTTATATTTTATACCAGCTTTGTTCTGTTCAGAGTCGTTGTGGTGGGGTGACTAAGTCTAATAAAGCAATTATATGGACAGTGAATAAAAGCAGGTCCATACAAGAAAACAAAACCAACTAAATTTAACCGTAAATGCATCCTTCTAAATAGTAGTCATGTGCTTGACAACGCAACAGAGACGTTGAAGCATCTAATTAACAATTGACCTCATTCCTCCAACAAACCATTAGCCACTAACACTAATGTTGACATCTGATATGATCCTTCCTCCCTGCTCTAAATTAAAAGGATATTTCACAATAATTTAAACAGGTCTGGACTGTATTTTATTATCTCTACAGCAGGTAAAAATAAAAGACTGAACCAGATAATCTTACACTGGAAATAGTTTTTATTATTATTATTATTATTATTATTATTATTATTATTATTTTGAAATTTATGAGATTCTTACTCTATTTGTGAAATCACATTGAAGTGTTATTTGGAATAAAAATGCAAAGTTTACTGATATAAGAAATCAATCAGTTAATCAAGTTTATTACACATTTCACTAACAAGGCTGTTCAAAGTGCTTTACATTATAAAACAAAAATATAAAGCCATAAAAAAATGTCATTCAATAATTGAGAAAACCAGTAACATAACATTTTGATGAGTGCCATCATCACAATCATCAATACACATTAAATATGTTGGTCAATGTTCCATTCATTATTGTTCAAAAGCATCTCTAAATAGGTGGGTGTTAAATCTTCATTTAAAGGGACAGAAATTTATTCCAGAATTCTGGTGCATAGAAGCTGAATGCTGCTGGTCTAGAAGGTTGATACAAAAACAGCAGATCATTTATATATTGTGGTGCTAAGTCATTCACTGACTTATAAACTAACAGTCACTGTGAGACACTAAAACAAAAAAAGGTTTTGTGTTTTTTTTGTTTTTACTTCCAGCCTCCTGGGCCCCAAGACCTCAGGCACCAGTCAAGAGCAGCATCAGGTTGGGCAAGAGGGACCCAATGACCCACCTTCACCCCATTTGCCACAGATGCTGCTCCACCACCCCCAGCCTCATCCACATGCCCACTTGTTACGGCCCCCCCTTTTTTGTGAGGAGGGCAGTAACACGACAGCCACAACAAATTGACAGAGTCCAAGTGAATGTTGTAAAAAAGGAGGGATTTATTGATATTGAAAATCCCAGAAGGCTCACACAAACTGTGGGGAGAAAATGGTTAGGTGGTGCCAAATCAAAGAAAATAATAAAACAAAACAGGGCCTAACTTCCGTCTGTGCTAGAGAAACAAAAGAAAACAAAAACCCTGCCTATCTAATCTAACAAAAGTTTCCACCAAAACTTTACATGGGCGGCACCCACCTACTTACCTAGTGTATCTAACAGAACAAACACCTACGTGATGAAATGTACAGGGTACCCCAAACTTACCTCACCCTCTAACTCCCACCACAAACCTTCATACAAAGAGCAACAAGACATGTGTCAGGTAACAAAGTCAGCCCCCGCTCTCCCCAGCTGGGCTGCTTAAATAAGGCCTCCCTGGATGCTGATTGGCCCATGGTTGATGAGGATCAATCAAGGGAGATTGACACCAGCTTTCCCTAATACCTGTGAAGAGACAAAGGGGGAGGGGAAAGAGAAACAAACAGCCTGCAGGCATGTAACACCCCCACCCTTATAAGTCCAAACATAAATGTTTGGAATACTCCAGGTAAAAGAAAACAAGCTCAAAAAGCACGTGACAAAGCATCTGCCAATACATTCTCAGACCCCTTTTTATGGCAGATCTTCAGGTTGTACTCCTGAATGATCAAAGCCCACCGCATAAGTCTTTGATTTTGATTGTACATCCTGGAAAGAAAGACAAGTGGGTTATGGTCTGTGAAGACAGTGATTGGTTCCACACTCAAGCCAAGGTAAGCTTCAAAATGCTGTAAGGCCAAGAGTAGTGCAAGCGCTTCCTTCTCAATGGTAGAATATCTACCTTGATGAAGATTAAACTTCCTTGAGAAGTAGCTTACGGGATGCTCTATTCCGTCTTTATCATCCTGCAGAAGGACAGCTCCTACCCCAACAGCACTGGCATCTATGTCCAGTTTAAATGGCAGACTAAAATTTGGGGCGGAAAGAACAGGAGAACATGAGAGCAATCCTTTTAGATGTTCAAAAGCATGCTGACATTCATCAGACCAAATAAAAGGTGTAGAAGGACTGGTCAAAGTTGTTAAAGGAGCAGCTACCGTAGAAAAGTTTTTACAAAAGCGACGGTAAAATCCTGCCATCCCCAGGAATCGACGGAGCTCCCTCCTGCTTGAAGGAACAGGAAAGTCAGAAATTACTTTGACTTTTGCATCCACAGGACACACTTTTCCTCCACCAACCTGTTGACCCAGATAGACAATGGTACCTTTTCCAAACTCGCACTTAGAAAGATTGAGCGTCAGTGATGCAGCTGAAAGACGTTTGAAGACCTCAAGCAAAACAGAAAGATGGGTAGACCAGTCACTTGAATATACCACAATGTCATCTAGATATACCCGGCAGTTTGACACATCTCCCAGTACTCTATTTACAAGCCTTTGAAATGTAGCTGGTGCATTACAGAGCCCAAAAGGCATCACTGTGTACTGAAGAAAACAGTCTGGTGTAACAAAAGCTGAGATATCAGAGGCCTGTTTGGTTAGAGGTACTTGCCAATACCCTTTCAGCATGTCAAGTTTAGTGACAAATTTTGCTGGTCCGATTTCATCAATACAGTCTTCAATGAGGGGTAACGGGTGTGCATCAAGGACTGTGACAGCATTCACCTTACGAAAGTCTGTGCAGAACCTTGGACTTCCATCAGCCTTCATGTCTAATAGACATGGAGAACTCCATGGGCTGCAACTCTGAATGGCAAGTCCATATTTAACAAGGTACTCCACTTCCTTTTTCATGAGCTCCCTCTTTGTGGCATTGACACGGTATGCTCTCTGCTTTATAGGTGCAGGATTGGAGAGAACCATGTCATGAGACACCACATTAGTCTTGGTAGGAACATCCCCAAACAGACATTGGAAGTCTGATATGAGTTTTGTGATGTCCTCCACTTGGTCACCTGATAAATGTGACAAATAGTCAGGCAGGTTAGCCAGTATTTCACTATTACTAAGCCTTGCAACTTGTGGAGGATCTTTGCGTGTTACCATATCCTCCTCAGCTGACTTTGACACACAGGTTACAGGGGAAATGGGTTTAACCCGATTCTGGGTTGGTTGGTCGGTCTCTCTTGAATGATACCGTTTTATCATATTGACATGACAAAGCCTGGTCTTGCGGCGGCGATCAGGAGTTTGAACAATGTAGTTTGTTTCACTAAGTTTCTTTTCTACCACATATGGCCCAGAGAACTTCGTTTCCAAAGAAGAGCCAGGGATGGGCAGCAAAATCAAAACCTTATCACCAGGTTTAAACTCACGAGTGACTGCTTTCTGGTCATAATGTCGTTTCATTTTGACCTGCTTTGAAGCCAAGGCTTTCTGCGCAAGTGCACAAGCTGTCTGAAGGCGCTCTCATCATTGAAACAAACTCTGGAATACATATTACAGAGTGAGAGGAATAGATTAGTTGGTCTTTAAGGACATTTAAAGGTCCCTAACCTCATGTCCAAACACAAGTCCAGCAGGACTACAACCTAAAGTGTCCTGCACTGTTCCACGACAAACAATAGAAATGGGATACCTTCATCCCAGTCCTTCTCTGTACCCATACAGTATTTTCTCAGCATCGCTTTTAATGTCTGGTGAAACCTTTCAAGTGCACCTTGGCTTTCAGGGTGGTAAGAGCTTGAGGTGACATGCTCTACACCCAACTGTTTTAGTGCCTGGGCAAAGGTTCTAGACATAAAGTTTGTGCCCTGGTCTGTTTGGACAACTTTGGGAAGACCAAACACTGAGAAAAACTTTACCAGAGCCTTGGTAATCATGGGAGCTGTGATCCTCCGCACGGCTTCAGGAAACCTGGTGGAAGCACACATTATAGTCAAAATGAACTGGTTTCCACTTCTAGACTTTGGCAAAGGCCCCACACAATCTACAATCACCCTTCCAAATGGTTCACCCACAACTGGAATTGGGGACAAAGGAGCAGGAGGTATAACCTGGTTTGGCTTGCCTGCAACTTGGCAGACATGGCAAGTACGACAATAAAGTGAAACATCAGATTTGAGACCTGGCCAAAAGAAGTGTTTGAGAACTTTGTTATACATTTTATTTATACCCAGATGCCCCGACAGTGGGTGATCGTGTGCTAAAGCTAGCACCTGCATGCGATACCTTGTTGGCACAACCACCTGATAAACGGTACTCCAGTCTTCCAAGTTGTCACCAGCCCAGCGTCGCAACAAGAGACCATCATCAACCATATATGCCACCTTCTTCCCCTGGGCTTCCTCCTGGGTAAGAACAGAAGAATGACATTTCAACAGAGTCTTGTCCTGTTTTTGAGCAGCAATGAATTCCTCCCTGGAGGCTGGTAATTTCATCATCTCTGGTCCTGGAAGAGGAAATACATTTTTAGATTTGTTGAGTTCAGTCTCCGATCCGGCTGATTGAGTCTGCTCTGTAGCAAGAAAAGAGTCAGACAAATCAAGATTGTATTTCTTTGACTGGGCCCGCGTAACCACACAAGCAGGGAAAATGTTAGGCATTGGTTCAAAGACCACACTTGTGTCAGGTGTGTCCAACACCTCAGGCACAGGCAATACCTTTCCACCTGCCAAGTCATTCCCTAGAATGAGATCAATCCCCTTTATGGGCAAGGTGGGAAGAACAGCAACCCTGCAAAAACCACTCACAAGAGATGAGTCAAGGTGGATATTATGCAGTGGTGCAGATACAAAGGTCATTCCAATACCTTGAACAACTACTCTGGACTGACAAGATGACATGACAGGCAAAGACAAAATACCCTCCCGAATGATCGTCTGGGAACCACCGGTGTCCCTCAGGATTTTGACTTGTCGGCCATCCTTAGGATCCCCTGTTAAAGAAACAAGACCCTGGGTAACAAAAGGTATGAAACAGGGATCTAGTTCATTCTCATTTTTAGTAGTTTGGTTGCTGGAGTTTAACACATTTTTAAGCAACCCAACACCTTTTGTCTGTGTTGTCAAAGCCTTGCTCTTTAATGAAAGGCAGTCAGCAATGACATGGCCTTTTTTATGACAGTAAAAACACTCCCTTACCTCACGTGGAGAAAGAGATTGCTGCTTAGCCTTAGCTTCTGACTGAGTGGGGTCAGGTTTTTGTTGACGAATGTTCAAAACTTTATCTGCACGAGGTACAGACACAAATACATTCTTGTGGGTCAACATAAACTCATCAGCAACAATGGCTGCTTTAGATAAAGAGGCCACCTTTTGCTCATTCAGGAAAACCACCAGTCTCTCAGGCAATGTGTTCTTAAAGTCCTCCAACAGAATTAGTTGGCGAAGGGATTCAAAGTCACCTTTAACCTCACTTGCAGCACACCATTTATCAAAAAGTAGTCCCTTCTCACGTGCAAACTCCACATAGGTCTGGCCACTAGACCTCTTTTGGTTCCTGAATTTTTGCCTGTAAGCTTCAGGTACAAGTTCATAAGCATAAGATTGACTTTTTCAGTACCTCATACTTCATGCCCTCCTCTGTTGACAGCGATGACACAACTTCCTGTGCTTTACCTATGAGCTTGCACTGCATTAGAACAGCCCACATCTCCTTTGGCCACTCCAGTGCCACAGCAATCCTCTCAAATGCACTGAAGTAAGAGTCCACTTCTGACTCCCTAAACACAGGCACCAAAGCAATATTCTTGCTGACATCAAACTTGTGTTTGTCCGACACCACCTGTGGAGAATCAGAGTACACAGATGAACGAGGAGGCGAGGTGCCATGTGAAAGTCTCATCGCTTCCACCTCTAGCTGTTTCAGCTTAATCTCTTTTTCAGCTTCAATTTCCAACTTGCGCATTTCAAGTTTGAAATCAAACTCAGCTTTTCTTACCAACTCCCTCTCCTGTGCCTCCAGCTGTAGGCGAGCCAGCCGAACCTTGAGTCTGACATTACCACCGGAGCCACTGAGCTCTGGCGACACTGGATCGAACCGTGGTAAAGTCGCAGGGAGCGCCTGTGGCTCTGCCAACCCCCTTGGTGGCGTTGCCAGTACAGCAACTCCTTCATCTTTTGAAGGAGGGCGTCCTAAATCAACAGAAGGAACATCACAAACATCTACATCCATTTTACTTGGGTCCACCAGGACTTTAATCTCAACCAGCTTCTGAACAACAATGTTTTCAATTTCAGCTTTTGAAAAGTGTTTTTTCACTGAAATGTCAAAATGCTCAGCCAGACATAACAAGTCGTCCTTACGACACAATTCCAGCTGTTCATGGCTAGGAGCCTGTACAAAATCCTCTAAGCTGAAACTCATTTCTAAACAGACACAAGGATCTCTCAACTTATTATGGATGTCTACAGCTCAGGGAAAATGAAGATCCCGGACGAGCCCCCACTTGTGTTACGGCCCCCCCTTTTTTGTGAGGAGGGCAGTAACACGACAGCCACAACAAATTGACAGAGTCCAAGTGAATGTTGTAAAAAAGGAGGGATTTATTGATATTGAAAATCCCAGAAGGCTCACACAAACTGTGGGGGAGAAAGGGGTGGTTAGGTGGTGCCAAATCAAAGAAAATAATAAAACAAAACAGGGCCTAACTTCCGTCTGTGCTAGAGAAACAAAAGAAAACAAAAACCCTGCCTATCTAATCTAACAAAAGTTTCCACCAAAACTTTACATGGGCGGCACCCACCTACTTACCTAGTGTATCTAACAGCACAAACACCTACGTGATGAAATGTACAGGGTACCCCAAACTTACCTCACCCTCTAACTCCCACCACAAACCTTCATACAAAGAGCAACAAGACATGCGTCAGGTAACAAAGTCAGCCCCCGCTCTCCCCAGCTGGGCTGCTTAAATAAGGCCTCCCTGGATGCTGATTGGCCCATGGTTGATGAGGATCAATCAAGGGAGATTGACACCAGCTTTCCCTAATACCTGTGAAGAGACAAAGGGGGAGGGGAAAGAGAAACAAACAGCCTGCAGGCATGTAACACCACTCCACACAAAGATGGCAGCATTCCTAGTGCCAACACCTAAACACTCCCCCATCACCCCCAACTTCAACGTTCACTCTCATCACACAACATATTTAATTACTGGAAATCGGATCATTTCAAATGAATTCTGTTAGTCTTTCTTACGAGCGTATATTCTCTATATGAACTCAGTTTCATCACAGTTGTTTAAAATGACTTTAAACTCTGTTAATTCTTCCAGCGGTGAAGCATTGGTTTCTTGGTGATGCTTAGAACTGCCAGAAGCATGTGGGATTTTGTCATTTCCATTATGAACTTTTGTGATGTTACCAAACAGTCACAGTGATGGGCAGACTGTAATATGCTGTTATCCAAACTCCATGGCCAGGCAAGCAGTGATGAAGTGCATGCAGATAGGTGTGATAAACCCATATGGAGCATGGGGGATTTTATATTGCTACGCCAATTTAAAGTTTGATTGATTTGAGAAGAGATGTACTTTGTTTTCTTTTACTTTTATTTTATTAAAGCAGAACTGAGAGGAGGGAACAATATGATATTCTCATTATGAAACCTCTTGTCAAATCACAAACAAATAAGTTATTAAATTAAAAAGTAAAATCTAACAGATTCTGGAAACAGATTTCTATTACTGACTTTTTCCAAATAAGAAATTTGGAAAACTACTACTAAGTACTGACAACACATTTAACTTTTTTTTTTTATTTTAAAATTTATGACCTTCATCCTGGTCATCAAACTCATAGAATTTTCTTCAACTGAACCTCAGTGCATTTTCCTTTAATTATAGTTCTGACCTAAATCCTTTATTCCTTCTATATATGTGGACTGACTCCTAAACAATCTAATTCTTCACTATGGCCATTTTGAAGCCCAACATGTCTTTTAGTGGTATGTTTACGGTCCTGTTTATGTTGATGTGAAAGCAGCGTTTGTGGCTTGCACACCACTAAATTATGAGAATGAATGTAGCCTAGGTATTACTGGGTCTGAGCTGATTACAGTCACACTTCCGGGACACAGTTGTACCTTTGCAATAAATGGCTACTGAGCGCTAACACTGCATCACAGACACACAACAGGCTTAGTCATACCCATGGCTCAAGGAGGCTATTTGGGATAATGTGGCTTAGTTTGTAATTACAAATTCTGCGGCATGACTTCATGGTAAATGATATGGCGTCTTAATGGTGCACTGCGAAGAAGCATGTGATGCATTCAAGAAATGCACAGACACCTGCATCCTCAGCTACAATTAAAAAAGCTGTGTCCCCTGCTGTTATTAGATGATAGAGGCACTCACTGTGACTTTTTGATGATGGACTGGACAACCATTCTGGACGTTTTCAGAATGGACACATTACCAGTCTATCCCTGGTAATCAGAACATTTCAAATCTGGGAGCTATTCCAACTGACTGTAATTTATAGAGTGTGATAGCTTCCATTTGTACTATAGAGTTTCAATGTAACAGGGAAATCAAAACACATTTAATATTTTCCACCTGTTAACAGATATTCTGGTCTATGAACATAAAGGAGATAGTACCTTGTTTACCACCAGATAGTGCACCACAGAATTGACCATTTTACTATTTTTTTTTTTACTTTAACTTTAACATCCTGAAAGCACCTCCAACATTGTTAAGTACAACAATGCTTATTCTAAATGTTGCAATGGGTGTCAAAATAGAGAGGTTTTAACTTGATTGACTTCTACTGCTGTTATGATTTTATAATTACTCATATATCAACCATACTCATATTGCTAACATGAAAAAGGAGGAATTGCGTTCTTATTTGTTATTTTAAAACCACTGGGGCATGTTGGTAAGTCACACATCAAATTGCTCTTGATTAAAGTTGCTTTTCCCATGTTTTTCTGACCTGAATGCAGGTCAAACACAGGGCATTGGCAGGAATTATCAGTAAATTGTATATTTGCACAAACCCCCATGAAGGCTTACTGCTTTTTTGTTTATTGATGTTGTATTTTACAACATTCATCTTACTGCCTGTAGTCACCAAGGTTTTCCTGTCTTACTTGATGTTATCTGTTATCTTATTTCATTGACTTCATACATCTTGCAACCATGTTTCTATCCATTCCTTTTATTGGGTTCAGTAAATTTATGCACCACAAAATATAGTTACAGGGTTTGCAAACCATTTCAAACAAACATAAAAGACACACAGCTCAGGTTAAGTGTTGACATCCATTTATATTCACCTTCACCGTCATTACTGAGATTAGTCATTCCTTACTGAATCAAATATCACCGTCCATTTACAAATACTTTAAACTTTTGGGCGATAACCCATTCACTGTCACTGCTAATTGTGCCATACTTTGTTGGACAAGAAATACGAGAAATAAATTGAATCATTATGTAAAATGAGTCTCTGCACAAAATGAGTTGTGCATGTGTGGAATGTTGCTTCAGCAGGTGCTGTTTTGTCACAGATTCCTGCCCTTTAACTGGAGAAAACCTAGATAATTTTGATTCTTCTCCAGCTGACAGTCCTTGATTGTGTGAACAGCAGAAAACAAAATTGGGAGAGACATGAATGCAAAGGCAAGATGAATAAAAATGTTATGTTTTTTTTATGATTTAGAAGCGTTCCTGGAGAGGGAAGAGAAAATGTACCACAGTCACTATGAATGATTATTGAAGAGTTATGTAAAGAAAAAAAAAACCCTAGGTACAAATATTCAGAGAAAAATGCCTTGATTAACATTCTTACATTCATTGATACCAATAGCGTAAAAGAGAAAAAGAATACCTTTTCTTGAGCAGAATTGAACCCCAGTGTCTCACCTGAGAGGTGAAGATACGCACTTTGCTAAGAGGGAAATTAAATTAGGCACCTCTCAGAGGTGATCTCTGCTATACATTAACAGGTCAGGTGCTATAGTAGCATTCCTGACAGAATACCTTTCGCTTTATAATAAAGAGCAACTCAAAGAACGAACTTGTTAAGTCATATGAGCAATGTGCAGGCTGAAATTTCAGAGATATTCTGACTGTGCCAAAACACAGTAATGTTCAAAGATATATTAATCCAGGAATGATAAAACATCTAATCATGGTGTGATCACCCACTTCTGAGTGAGATTTCTGCAGAGTATTTGCTCTCCATCACCTCTCCCAGAAAAGGACATGTCAGTTCTGACACTTTCCTTAGACCAGGTCTCAGCAAAACGGGAAATCTCAGGATTTGCTTAAACAATCCTGCTACCGAGCAAGGTTGGCTCACAGAGTAAGTTGTGAAGGTATGTTGACTGAGCATAACGACTGTCTGGCATTCTGAAACTGAAAACCCAAGACATGCACATAGTTACTCCAAAACATAATAAGGGTCTTCACTGATCCCGCTTTTTGAACAAGAGCCCTGGAGTAATTGCTAACTGCTTTTCTCTTTTTTTAAAAATGTAGTCTATCTCGGTGGTCCAAATGATGGTTATAAAACCAAGACCATAAAGAAGAAAAAGTTTATTAGAAGTTTGCAATACCCCTTTTGTCACTTAGCTAAATAACATCAATGGTCTGTAGTTGTACTGCTTTCACAGTTAAACTGTAAACCAAATAGTCCAAAAAACATTAGAGCAACAAAAGAAAGATCAACAAAACAAAACATGGAAATCTTAGGGAAAAAAGAGAAACAGAAAATGAAAAAGTAATTATTTAAAAGGACAGCAGGTTTGTTGTGTGAAAGAAATTAATCTTTAACACATCAGGTGTTTGAATATTCATCCAAGACATGTTTGCATATGTGCACTCATGCAAAAGAGACAAACAAAAAAGCCTAAAGTAGAATATACTAGGGCTGCACAATGGCACAGTTGGTAGAGCTGTTGCCTTGCAGCAAGAAGGTCCTGGGTTCGATTCCCGGCCCGGGGTCTTTCTGCATGGAGTTTTCATGTTCTCCCTGTGCATGCGTGGGTTCTCTCCGGGTTCTCCAGCTTCCTCCCACAGTCCAAAAACATGACTGTCAGGTTAATTGGACTCTCTAAATTCTCCCTAGGTGTGAGTGTGTGTGTGCATGGTTGTTTGTCCTGTATGTCTCTGTGATGCCCTGCGACAGACTGGCGTCCTGTCCAGGGTGTACCCCGCCTCTCGCCCGGGACGCAGCTGGAGATAGACACCAGCAACCCTCCCGACCCCGTTAGGGATGAAGGGTGTTCAGAAAATGGATGGATGGATGGATAGAATATACTACATGTCTACTCACCCACAAAGATGTCTGAAAAATACAGTTGAGTGGGCTGTGAAAAATGCAAAACCAGAATTGATCTTTTTTTCACAGCGGTCTTTGAAGCCCTGTCATTGGCATGTATTGTTTTTTTAGAGTAAAAGTAAAAGAATAATGAGCAAGGATAAAAAAAAAAAATGTGCAAGCTAAAAAGTTAGCGACTAAAAGGAAATCTACGTTTTTTAAAGAAAAACATGAACACCAATTGAGTTGTTGCAAGAGAACCATGATCTGCTCTCTGTTACGTGCCCTCAGCGGGGAACTCTCAGGAAGCGTCGTAGGGTGAGTGAAAACTGAGCGCTGAGACAGAGAAAAACGAGCATGAAGGAAAGTGACTGTGTGGGAGTTTATCGAGTGCCAACTGAAGCTCCCTCTAGCAAAAATCACCTAATTAGATTTCTATCTCGCTGTACCCTTTCTTGACCCCCTTAAATCTCTTGCATCTTTGGAAAGCTAGAGGGGGAGACTTTCCCAAAAGTGGAGCCCATTTGCACTGGATGTGTCTAAAAGGTGAAGGTTGTGAGAAGGAGACATCTTTCTTATTCACAGTCAAAATCAGCAAACCAGAAAAGGTAATGAATACCTGAATAAATAAAAATAAACATGAAACAACGTAAAAATTGCTGGGAGGCTCATCACTGAAAGCTGAATTCTCCCATTACTTTGAAGGGTGAACATTCTTATTATTGTGCCCTTCGGATAATTAAACTGTTTTGTTTTTTTTTCTTCTTTTTTTTTATTGCTCTGGGGCACACAGGAGATTCACAGCAATAACAATAAATGTGGTTGTTGCCAAAGTTCAAATGTGTCCAAGTCTTGTTTTACCTGAGGATAAGAGATTAACATTTTCTTAACATTATTCATACAGACAATATGATTTAGAAAACCATAAAACGAGTTGCATTGTAAATACTGTATGTTTTACTAAGGTCTTTGAATACTAGTTAAGAACATCTCATACAGAGGGATGTAGGTGGTTAAAAGCAACTTCTTCCAGTCAGTCTGTATGACTGAGTTATTTTTATTTGAAGAGTATTAAAGTCTCAAACTATTGCATCAGTTGTTGTTTGTCCCATTTCATGGTAAGTTATGATTGTGTTCTGACTTGAATAAATCTCGTACACATTGCTTCTTGTATATTGTGTCGTCTCAGCTCACCATGAGAAGCATCCACAGTGCTGTAGCACCATTGTGGAAAATGATTTAGCAAACACTTTATTCTAAATTTGCAAGTGAAGAGGAGATTAAAATAATTTGTGTACTGAATCAGCTTGTTGCAGGCTTTTAGAATGAAAAGGCTTTATTATAATTGGGGACTGGTAGTAAAAACAAAGGGCTAAAGAGCTCTCAACTCTGTCAAAAAGCAACTTTAAAATATAAACTTACAGAATCATTAAAAATCCTTTTGAATATTGGTTGTCCTACTCAACAAATGGCTTAAAATTTCTCCTTGTGTAAAAATTTCACAAGGAGGGTCCCATTAAAATATTAGTGGGACAGTAATGCCCACAAAAATTGCCCAAAAATTACATAAAGATGATAAACAATCTAAATACCTGCAATAGCAAAAAAGTGTTAATTGCTGTAATGGCAATAAATTATTTTTTTATTGCCATTACAATATATATACAATATATATAAAATATATATTGTACAATATACTATATATATATATATATATATATATATATATATATATATATATATTTGACATGAGAATAGATAATTTCTACATGCCATTATTAAACTATTTTTATCATTTAGCATTTTCCTTTTTTTTTCTCAGACATACCTGTTTCATTTCTAGTTAAATACAGACTTCATCGAATGAGAACAACTTTAAATATAAAACTGCCAGAGCTAAATATATAATTGTTGGCTTTACAGTACATAAAGGACAAATATACATTTACTGAAAAAAAGGCATGTCTGAACTTTTAAGCCATGAGTTTGGCAACATGGCATAAAGGTGTTGCACAACATTGGTGGGCGGAAAGAGCTTGATTGCTGAATAGAAGACATCACAATAACTGCCAGCTAATTTTGTTTTTACAGAGTAGGAATATTAAAACATCAACTAAATGGTATCATACAACATCATACAACACCTGAGGCACATGTCCCAAAATGTTATCATTCAAGCCATGTTGTCTATGAGTGCAAAACCATACTTCAAGAAGCTGTGAGGATACAGTGATGCATCTGCAAGTTACGCTGTCCATCTGTCATCCATTTTCTGAAATGTAGATAACTTAACTCACCTTACAGAAGTTCAACTCAATTCCCTAAACAAAATAATTCTACCTTTTGCAGTTAAGATGCCATGGGAAATAATTTCTACAGTCCCTCAGTCTCTCCATAAAAACAATGTTCTAAATATTTTCCTTCAAATATTTAGAAAGTAAAATAGGAAAGTTCTGCTTTTTAACCGCCTATTCACAAAAGACATATTGGAATCTACAATGGTGTAGACTCTTGTTTGCTTGTTTGTGATATTCTGTTGTAGCTTAAAGTGGCAATAGGTAAACAGAAATACTTTGGTATTAACTCTAAAGTGTATTTGGGCTGTAGTTCATATTATGGACTTATTACGTTAATCTCACTTAATTCTTTTGGCTTAGAGATGATGACACCTTTTGCATGTATGAGAGCTGCTATAGGTGTTTAAAAAAATAGCATTTTACCTAAAAGGAAACAACTTTGACTTCACTTAGAATTCAGTTCAATGTGGGTATGCTTTTAGCCTCTTAATAAAAGTGGGGAGGGCAAACTCTTTCCAGGGCAGGGGCATACAGGCACTAACCTGGAAGTAAAGCCAAAGTGCTATAAATCTATTAATTTAGAATCTCAGATTAAAGCATGCATACATAGGCAGTGCATTGATTAACTTACAAATAGCAAAAGGTTTGTAACAGTTACCCAATTAGTTATATAAACAACAAAAAAATCCAATATTGTAATCACCTAAGCATTAAAGAGCACCTTAATTATGAAATGAAAATGGATATGACCAGTGTTTGATGAAGAACTATCCCACAGTTTTCCTGGAGTGTGTGATACTTATAGTAGAAAGTCAACCATGTTGGTTCAGCATAAAATCAAGGTTATGGTGACCAAATAATATGCCTTATATATCTTTGCTTTTTTTTTTTCTTTAGAACATTTTTGAACAACTTTGGTATGGCTCAGTAGTGTCCTGTTGTGTTAAGAAGCTATTATTGTGATATTCTGTTGTAGCTTAAAGTGGCAATAGGTAAACAGAAATACTTTGGTATTAACTCTAAAACGTGTATTTGGGCTGTAGTTCATATTATGGACTTATTTACGTTAATCTCACTTAATTCTTTTGGCTTAGAGATGATAACTTACATTTTTGTGTTGAATTGAAGTAAAAGTAAAACATTTTACCTAAAAGGAAATTTTTACTTTGACTTCACTTGGAATAATTCAGTTCAATGTTGTGTTTGTATCCTTTGTCTGACGTCATGACGTAAGCTTCACCAGAGACAGAGAGATCCTGTACTGACTGGGGTGCTGTCAGGAGGCCATAGTCCTTGACGCGGCTGTCACAGGTTTGATTCCCGACCTGATGACCTTTGCTGCATAGTCATACTTTCCACATATATATCTATATATCTATATATATCTATATATCTATATATATATATATATATATATATATATATATATATATATATATATATGTCATTTAGTTATTATTTTGCTCCTACCCAACCTCTTTCTGCTCCCTTGTATATTTTCCTTCTAAACACAAAAATGATTGTGTCCCCAGCCCTCAAATAGGATCAAACACAACTGCAGTTAAAAGGTTTAGGTAAATCTGATTTTCTCTGTGGTTCCACTAAAAGCAAGAGCTGAGCCAGAAATCCAACACTTTGTGAACAAATACTGGGAGATAACACAGCACAAAACAGGCATATGGAACAACCCTTTTTAGCTTAGTAAACCAGGGTTTGATCTGATATATCAAGAGTGTGACAGCAAAGGATGTGAGTTGCAGGTCGGCCATGTTCTTTTTTGTGCATTTTATATGATATCTGTCCCTTTGTATTTTGTCAAGAAAATACCACAGGATCAGGAATGGGTTGACCGTGGAAATTGTAGTTCACATTTAAGAAAGACAAAACTACAGAATCCATGAGAGTTTAAGTCAAATCAGAATTTTCTACTATAGAAACTGTTAATTCTGCTTACTTTGTAAATGTTTACAAAGCAATGAGATAAGTGAAAAACAATTTTAATTCTTAAGATGGTCACACTTTATCTATAACTTTCTGGTTGAGTTGGACTACATACCAAATGATTGTACCAGTGAATGAGTGACATTCTTTTTGCTACTGCTAAAATTTATGAGAGCCAGGCCCTGGCTAGAGCTGTTAAACAGCTGTTAAAAGAAAACAAAGTAATTAGAAAACTAAGACAAAAAAAGTTCCAAAGCTTTAGATGGTCCCATAGCAAGCCAGCAAATTCAAATCCCCACCCTTATTGGTGCTGACAATAAAATAAATGAAGAGCAGGGAAATATAAAATATAAAAAATGCTTTTTTATATTTTATTCAAAAATAAAACCTCTTGCATATTTTGTCACTGTCTGTTGGGTATATTTGCTTCATTTCCCATCACAAGAAAGGAAAACATATTGATACTGCTCTATTTGTCTTTGTCATGTAAATATTTTAATCAAGGCATAAGACGCACACTCTGTATGCTCAATGGTCCCAGGTTGAGCAGAGTTCACAATGAAAACATGTTTAACCTATGTCATTTAGTTATTATTTTGCTCCTACCCAACCTCTTTCTGCTCCCTTGTATATTTTCCTTCTAAACACAAAAATGATTGTGTCCCCAGCCCTCAAATAGGATCAAACACAACTGCAGTTAAAAGGTTTAGGTAAATCTGATTTTCTCTGTGGTTCCACTAAAAGCAAGAGCTGAGCCAGAAATCCAACACTTTGTGAACAAAACTGGGAGATAACACAGCACAAAACAGGCCGCAATGGAACAACCCTTTTTAGCTTAGTAAACCAGGGTTTGATCTGATATATCAAGAGTGTGACAGCAAAGGATGTGTGAGTGCGGTCGGTGTTCTTGCAAGCTTTATTATACTGTATGTCTCTACAAAGACAGGTATTGAGATGAAATTCAGTGGTCTTCATCTCCAACTAAGAACAGTAAATGTGTCTCAAGTTCAATTATAAAGATCACCCTTAGAAATCCATCCATCCATCCATCCATTTTCTTACACCCTTCTTCCCTAATGGGGTCGGGAGGGTTGCTGGTGCCTATCTCCAGCTGCGTGAGGCGAGTCACCCTTAGAAAAAAATTAAAAATGTAATGCAAAAAATTTACAAAAAATCACTTTCAAAGATAATTAGTGTTATTTTGTGTTTAGGTTTTTCAGTGGGCATAAAAAAATTGTAAATATCAGTTCATTTATATGATTCTAGGTGGTCTATCTGTTAAATTAACCTTAAACTAACAGTTTAAGCTGTTCTTAACTCAGATGCAGCAACTGACTAGCAGCATGCACATTCTGTGAGTCCAGAGGGAAATGCATTAGGCAAAGGAGAGATGCACACCAACATCTGCTAATTCCAGGTAAAAGTAAATTTGACTTAATTATAGCCATTTCTGAAAGCTGATGGTTTTTCCAAGCTTGCAAATTGATCAACATACAAGGGAACTAGAACAAAATGAATCTCATTTTACGATAACAAAATCTGTCTGTTGATGTACATACCCCAAGGCTATTCTTTTGGCAGCTTATTTTTTGTTACTGAACTAACAATTGCATCTTTGCTAACTGTAGACATCAAAGAACTACAGCATTTCAGACAACAACCCTTTAGTTCAATGCAACCTTTGAATTTTGATATCTAAATTATAGGTAAAGTAAAAGTCTAATCAAAATTCTTGCAAGTGGATACTGTATTTATGTTCTGTAAAATGGCTCTGTGTGTACATATCTGATGGTTTAACTAGAAATACTGCAAATTATATTACAATGTAGTTCTCTGAAACAGAATAAAGGTATTGGCCATTTGCCATAACAATGATCCAAAAGGCATTTTCTTCTTTTGAGGGGAATTGATGCAACCTTTTTTGCTTGAAATAGCTAAGGATTGTCCTACAGGTGTCACAGTTAACATGTAGAAGACAACAAGTCTGTCACTTGTGCACAGACTTGTACATAGCTACAACTAACTTGCAACTCCAGCCGCTGACTGGGCATTTCAATACATGGAAATACATGTAACATATAAATCAAAAAACAATAAAAATACATGCATTTGCCTGCCTACATATTCAGATAGTACAAGTAAAACAGCACCAAAGGATCAACAAAAGTGTACATATAAATTTTTTAATGCCATAGTTTCATGTTTGTATTGTTTGTTCATAATAACAACATGAAATATGTCCCTGCCTTTGTCTCTCTAGTGAGAGCAAAAGAAAATATAATTTTCTTTTTAGCAGGAAGACTAATCATCTCGTTGTGATTAGGAGATGAAGGTTAATGTGGGTTTTTGCAGATGGGGAAAGGAGCTGGGAGTGGGAGAGATCAGACCAGACAGTGCTCAGCTGAGGCTCAGACTGCCAGTATAGCAGAGGCACAAGGGGGCTATAAGTGGTTAAGAGCCTATGGATCAATGAGAGGAGAGGCCTGAGCCTCATTACACATGTAAATGCAGCTTCCAACATGGGGGCCCTGCTTTAAAGTCTCGCTGTTTTAATTATTCCTTTGCTCTGCCCATGATAATTGGGTCTAACTCTGCCCAAGGCCTGTTGGAGGTGTAAGGTGAATAAAACTTCCTAACTACTTTGTCCATTTTTTAATCGTTATCAACTGAAGGACTTGAACCTCAATATGATTGGAAGGCAATGGTGTCTTTTGTCTTGGCTATCCAGACAGACCTGTCCAATCAATCATCCTTGTTTGGTTGGTACATGGTAAAACAACCCTTTGCCCTAAACTTATTAATAATTTTGGGCTTTTAAGATTCCCCGGTGGTTTTCTATTTGCTTACGTTGTGGGAAATAAACAAATGAGTTGAGTTTTAATTTTATAGCCTGAAGAACACACTCTTATTAAAACAGAAGTTTACACATTACAATGTAATCTTTTATAGTGGAATAATCTCATATTCATTCAAATACTATTTCCAAGAATAGTTTTTAAAAAGCAAATCCGTGCAACGTCATGTTGATTGTTTAACTGGTTCATGTTCAGAATAATTTTCTTGTACTGTGTAAGATTTTTTTACTTCAAATGTTTTCAGAAATGCTTTACAAATGCTAAAATGTGTACAAATTTATAGGCAAACACAAGTGAATTACTTATTTTTTTTAATAGAATTTCTAACAAAGAAAAGAAATGCAACACTAACTCATGGTCTTATCCCATCAGAAATCCTCATAAGCCTTCAGTTATGTTAAACTTATGCTTAAAAAGATCAGGATATTACTTGTGCTTATGTGACAAATCCCTTGAAATCTACAGCTCTTTATTTTAAGACTCAAATATTTTTACAATGTGTCACTTTCATTCAGTAGGGAAGGCAGAGAACAGAATGAAAGATGTGAAACTCCAGAGACTTGACATGCTAGAAATGTTAGAAACTATTTCTAGTATTTTTCATATGTCTGGACTAACAAGTAAGGTTGATGACAAACAAATTCAGTCCTATAAAGACCTTTGCTGGATTATATGTTATAGTCTCATGAAATCCATCTTAAGTCATTGAAAAAAAAAAGTATATTTTTCACCAGTGAATGTGTCATTCAGTGTTATGTGCTTTGTTTAAAATTGGGCAATTAATATATAATTAGCTGATCTTTTTTGTATATAATAAAAGTAACAATCATACCTGGCCTGGCTTGGCATCTTCACATATGGCAGCTTCATATGGTGTAGCCAGTTCAGGAGGATTGTCATTTACATCCAGGATCCGAATACTAATGGCTGAAAAGGACGCCATTGTGTGGTTATCTGTAGAAAAGCAAAACAGAAAGTATTTAGATGCACAAAGAAAATAATGCCAGTGAGGAACAGGCCACTTGCAATGAGTCATTCACTTTAAAAGCAATCCCTTCTCCTGAGCAAGAATTTGGAGACAGTGGGAAGAAATTGTTTTTAACAGGAAGAAATCTCCAATGGAACAAGGCTCAGTATTAGTGTCGTGGTGATAAATACATAAGAAAATATTCAAAAAAAGACAGAAACAAATGTCCTGGAGTACTGAGATCAAATCAGTAAATTAGAATATTGTCCATCCATCCATCCATCCATTTTCTTACACCCTTGTCACTAGTGGGGTCGGGAGGTGCTGGTGTCTATCTCCAGCTAACATTCCGGGCAAGAGGGGGAGTACACCCTGAACAGATCGCCAGTCTGTCGCAGGGCAACACAGAGACAGACAGAACAAACAACCATGCACACACACACTCACACCTAGGGAGAATTAAGAGGGACCAATTTACCTAACAGTCATGTTTTTGGACTGTGGGAGGAAGCTGAAGAACCCGGATGCACATGGAGAACATGCAAACTCCATGCAGAAAGACCTCGGGCCGGGAATCAACCCAGGACCTTCTTGCTGCAACCAACTGCGCCACTATGCAGCCCAATTAGAATATTACTAAATAGTTAATTTAGTTTAGTAATTCAGTAAGCAAAACAAATTGAATTACTACTCACAGACTGATGGGGTTTTTTATTTCTGTTTTCCACCTACATTCAAAATATGACAGATTAGAATCAGACCAATAAAATCATCCTTTAAAACAAAGCTAAAACCTCACCTGTTTAAAGTTGTCTTTGATCAATAACAAATGTAACATGGATCAATATATGTGATGTATATTTGCTTGATGATTTTGATGATGGCATTAGGCAAAATGCAAAGTTTATTGCTGTTTCATAATTGGTTGCTGTGCTATATTTTTAAGATGTGAAGCACTTTGAACTGCCTTGCTGAAATGTTCTATATAAATAAACTTGACTTGACTTAAACATTTGGAATACTGAAATGTGAGCTTAATGAAAAGTATGTTTAATACCGGCATGGTTGTTATTTTCAAAAACTACTTTGAATCTGACTAAAAAACCACATCAGGATCCGTGCTCTAATCTATTGTATGTGTCACTTTTGGTGCAAAGTATTCAGTTATCATTTTACAAAGTTTTTGAGAATCTCACTTAAAATCCTAAGAAGTAAATAAAGGAAGTTCAAATGCAAGTTACTTCCTAACTTGCACCTGTAACTTTTGATGAAAAACAGGAAACTTACATAAAATAGTATTGATTACAACATGGATTTTTTTTATAACTAATTAAAGAGTCTGCACACCATTCTTTACCAGTGCTTAACGTGTGTAAATGTAACCTAATAGTATTTTTTATTTATTTATTTATTTTTTTTACCTCTTGGAGGCCATTATCCTCTGATGCAGTGGTAATTATGTAACTAAAAATTCTGCCAATTCTGAACACACAGCTGTACCTTAGCTTGCTGCACTCAAGCCAAAATTGACAGACAGTAGCTTTAAAGTACTGCCAACATGCTGATTTAGCAGCAGTTTAGCAGTAGAATGAACTATGCATAAGGCATAATAGAGATATTTATCAGTGACTTTTCAAAAGTAAGCATTAATGAGACAACACAGAGATGTATATATATATATATATATATAAATTTCTGGCAGTGTTGATTGATATAAAAATGGGAAAAAAAGGTAACTTTTTCATCTCTGTATCTCTGCCATTGATGACGCAACTTCTATACCTATTTAATGCCCTGGGTGCAAGTAAGTGCACCTTAAAAATGACAAAATAATGCACTTTACCCCAGAATTTTAGTGTTCTTACTATATATATGCACTCCCAAAACAATTTTCTTAATGGACTAAAATGTCAATGAAAAAATTAAGAAGATACGTAATTACCACAATTAGGACTCACTTCAAATTAGCAACATTTTTGTTTGAGTCTTAATTTTTATCCTTAGTGATATAATATTTTATATAGTTTCAGTCATGCTCACAAAACATTGTGTACAATAAGGACAGAAGCCGGAGGGCCACAGAATGCATCTATGTGTATTGTGTGTGTATATATTAAAGTACAAGTTTGTATACCAAACAAAAAAAGAGTCAGAGAACATTATGTGGGAGCTTAATGAATGATCTGGCTGCTTGCAGTGCTTATGTGGGTATCCTGGTTAATTAGAATACACAGCCCAGCAATAAATCAGCATGTACAACTAACACATTTGAGCGGCACCCTACAAAAAAGGCAGCAAAAGTTTACCCATGGATAAAAATAATCCACACAAACTTCTACTGCTAGAAGTATTACACTGGATGTATAAAATTTGCTTAACATTGGTAGGGAGTCAAGTGCAACAATCTCAAATAATAATACAAATTGGTTGTTCACAGAAAAATAAGACAAAAATAAATATGCCACAAACTAATTGAGAATAAAGCATGGCTTGACGCACCAAACACAGTAAAACAAAGTAATTAAACTTAGCGTGCTGGAGAGGGGTTTTCAAGCTCTCACCCACTGTCTCACCTCAAAAATCTAACTATGTATAATAAAAGGTCTGACAAATTGCATAAACTTCACATAATTACAAGGTTTTTACAAACTAGTCCATGTTGGACAAAAACATAAATACTCTTTGAGTTCCAATGCCGAACAGCTCTATTCTTCTGTTTCTGCTTCTATTAAGGTTCTTAGTATACAACCCAGCAAATGTCAAAATGTATGCCCTCTAGATTTTAACTTGAAGAGATCCAAACAGATTTATCAAATTGAAACAAAATGGAACATCTAACATTTAAACTATCGTAAACTTAAAAAAAAAATAATAAGAATAATAATAAAACAGGTTCATTCATATGAACAAAGTGGTACTGTTCCAAATCTGTCTTCAGATATAGGGGAAAAAAATAATAATCTTAGGGTTTACTATAATACAGCCTATTGGAATGCTCTGTATCTTTGCCATACAGACCAGTTGTCGAGAATCATATGGTGGGAACGTCTCTGAGGCACTGCATTATGCTGACATTACTTCAAGAAGACAGATAGAGGATGTGAGCGGGTGTGTCTGTCTTTGCATCTGGGGTGTTATAGAGCTTGTGACCAAATGGTTCAACGTTGCTGGAGGAAATTGTTTGGTTTAAAGTGTCACTTTTGTCAGGAGCAAAAAATGAAGATACAAACATACACGACTGTGCCTGAGTTTGGTCTTTCCATTGTGCCAAGGCAGACAAGCTGAGTGCAAAATATCGGTGGGAATTTATTTATTAATTTTCTTTGTGGAGTGAACACAGAAAATGTGGAAGAAGGAGAAACCTATGTCAGGGTCATATAATGAATCACAAGACAAATACAAAAATTGCCAAATTTTGTGCACATCTTTCCCTTTGGATAAAAACAAAGCAAATAAAAGAGACACAAACATCAACCTATGCACAAACTACTATTTCTAATGAAATAACATCCTAAATGTATGCATCAACATTCTCACTTTAGATTAACTCCACTGAGGTTGTTTTAAAACACCTTATAAAGTACTGTACTCATATGTAGTGATGCAACATTTTTGGTTGGAGAGCCAACAGTAATTCTCTGTATATCTACCTTTGATGTTTGAATCACTTAAATAAACAGGCGAGCCCACAGCCTGTGAGGCACTGACAACACTAAAATACTTGGTATATTGGTCAGGCTGTGTGTCTTAGAGAAACACAAGACTAAAATAAATTTTACAGTGCATGACATTCCTTATAAAAGTACTATTACCACTAAATGTGTTTACATTTGATCATACTGCATAACAAACTTCAATATTTTGGTGACAGACAACAAAAGTCCCTTTGGTGACTGACAACGCAAGTTCCAGTCACCAAAGGGAGCAAAGGAGCAAAATCTACAGACTAGAAACTTTATGTAGTCATTTCTTATTTCTGAATCCATGAATCACCCTAAAATGAACATTTGGAGAGGTCAGAGTTGCTCCATCATAACAGAATCCAAATGAAACATTAAAATTTGCAGACTAACACGTGAACACATTTAACCGCATTCCATGTGAAAAACCATGCCAGTGAAAGTGTCAAGATTTTTCTTTACTGAGGAAATTACACAAACATTCCTACATTTGTCTAACAGCTGAGTGTCAGACTGGAATGCTGGACTATTAGTCTGACAAGTGGTACTTACGGTGATCACAATCAACATTTCAGTTTAATAGTTGACAATATTGAAGTTTTATTTATCTTTGGAGATTTGGTTTAGGGGCCCAGAACAACAATTTATTTCTAAGATATTTTTTGCCAATGCCTAGCCAAATAAAAATTATTGCCTCTGGCCAACTATTTGGTGCCTAAACCTAACAAAATTTGATTTGATATTCAGCCTTCCTTAACAATCTGTCTTTGCTTTAACTGTTGGTGTTGGGAAACATGTCACTATTAAATATTATTGCACATAAGTTTGTTTTAAAAGAGGAAACAAATTTTTACCTAACCGTTACAAATAAGAGGCTACGAAATGCAGCATATAATAAATCACCCCACAGTAAATAAACAGTATTAAAATGTGATTTTTGTTCATCTGTGAAAAATTATTCAGTTCTTTTGAACAATCAAGAGTTATTGTTCTTCTAAAGTGTGGGAGTCAATATCTCTCACAACAGGAAACCAGTGACGCATTTGCTAATTAAGCTTAAAATTGTGTTCTTATATAAAAATGTTACATTAAGACTGTACTTTTATGCTTGATAGTAATATGATTTCATAACAGAGAAACTAATTATTTTCATTTAACAACATAGTGGTTACAATGACTTATGCAGCCGATTGTGCTTAATATAGGTACATAGCAATGAAATTAATTTAGAGAGCTCTAAATTAGTCATAACCCTATACCTGACCTTTGTTGATGATGCTAACATGGTGAATATTTAAAAAGCTCAAGCAGAAGACTGTTTCACAGTATTGTGAGATGCAGTAGTAACATGTAATAACATCTTGATCTGACAGTTTTTATTAAACACAAAAGGTCTACTATTAATCCCCATTAAATACATTATAATATGGCTTAACTACAGTTTAAATAAATAACTTTATTGCACAAATAAATACATATAAGCAATTGAAAAGACTTGAAAAAGAAAATCTTTGTAATTCTACAACTGTATTTTTTTAAAATATGTTGCATAGGATTCCTATTTCTATTCCTATTACCTAGTTTTAGCATATGAATAGTATGGCTGTGCCCAAATATATGATTGAGTAATAACAAAAATACACTTCTCTGATTTTGTATCATTAGGTATTCACATGTTTGTTGACAGGTGCTTTGCAATGCAATACAATGCTCATTCAAATGTGACAAATTAAACTCTGCTCTGCATTAGGCTACCTGCAAACAGTAACATCCCCTTATCTGCTCTTTATTACTAAATTTAATCTAATTTTGCTTCCATGTTTAATTTCACCTATGCATTTGCATATATTTTGCATATAAAACAGTTTTGCTTTTCAGTTTAATGTTCCTTTCATATTTCACATCCCTGAACCTCTTTATCTTCCTTCAAAGTGTTCCCAACAGTGTGTGATTCGTTTGGACATACAAGGGATAATGTTCAAATATTCTAAGAGACAAAAGGTCTGCATGTGTTTGCCAGACAGCAAATGTAGGGAAATTATGCAATGGTAAACATCTTTTCCATGCAATAGAGCAAGAGATAAAGACTTTCAGCATCTTCGGTATGTTTTTGCCCTCAGGGTGAAGCTCTTTTTTCCACCTACCTGTCTAGGTGAAAAAGCAGTTTTGCAAGGTGGTATCATACTCGCTATCAGTTCTCGAAAATTATATGTCACTCCAGCTTAACCTGATACATTTCTATAGAGGAGACTGCCAAGAAACCTGAGTACTCTGCTAGTGACAGTGTATTAAACGCTTCTCTTGTACTCGGAAGGTACTGCACTACATACATGGAAGACAAGCATTATACAGGTGAGAGGTTGTTTCATCTTTCATTGTACCAATGTCTGTAGACGTAGCTGAAGACTATTAATTGGGCAAAGTTGAAAACATGCTGTGCTTGCAAATGTTTAGAATTAGCAGTATATACGCTTGAATTTTAACAAATGTAACTTTCCTAAGACTACATGTACAACGAGACATTTAGTTCACTTTTAGGGTACACTTCAACCTTAGGATTCACTGAATATGAACTGTCAGTAAGCTGTTTTCTCTTGTGCAGTACTGATATACGCACAATAAAGAAGCTCAAAGGCCTATAATGGACTGGAATAATTGAGGGTAATGCCACAAATAAGACTTTAACAATGTCTTCTAACAACCTGACCTTGTGGCTCTCTTAGTCCTAAAAGAGAATAAAATAATTTTGGTTAAAATGAAGTTAGTTGTTTAAATGCTCCAAGTAGCCTCTTTTAAAGAATAAACAGTCAAAACCTCTTCCAATTTCCATCTCTCTTGTGACCTTATTTTTTCTTTGTGTCTATGTTTTTCCCTTGCTTTCTCTTGCCTGTCTGTGTGTCTCAGCTCTCCAGACTTTGTGAGCTAACAGGCGATAAAGAAACATACTGGGTGGGCATTCTAATGCCACTGACCACAGACTTTGCCTATGTAGATGTTTCTGTGGTTGTCAGTGCAAGAAGCTTTATCTTTCAAGCACAGGCATGTGTTTATGTCCAACACTGAAAGGTGCTGGGCAGCATTAAATGTTCAATTACCATTTAAATGTGCCTACGCCATAGTGTCATGCATAAAAAAATAAAATAAAAAAAAACAAAACAAAACAAAAAAACAATTAGTCCAGGAGGATTCAAACTGCTTAGGTTTTGCCTTAACATTTGAGTAGGGTAACACTGCATTCAAGTCGGTTTTGGTTGTAGTGATTATTAAAGAAATGAAATTCTGGGGAGAGACACAGAACAAACAAATATAAAGAATTTTTATATTTTGTCTTGTTTATGGCATTGTTTCCTTTGTCCCTTTCAGTGTGATGTAAGATCTCTGTCAGATGCAGAATCCAATCTATTTAGCCATCACTACAATCCCAAAATCACTTCATCTGAATAAGATTGAAAAAGAGAGAAACTCCAGGGCTTATCCATTTTCAAGTTTTCTTCTAATGGCATAGTAATAACTTTCTTGCTATTTAAGTTATTACATTCTATATATCTTCACTATGACAAACACCCATTGAGATGAAAAAAGAAATGTTCTCTAATCATTTTTAGTATTGTGTTTTGTAAGCTGAAAGAGTAAAATGATGACTTTATTTTCCCACTGGAATAAATTAAAAAAAAATCAAGCGCATGGATGACTACACCAACAATTAAGATGTCCCTCATGAGAACATCAAGAGCTTTGATTTAAAAGACAATTAGCATACCATACAGGTGCTATGTTATTTATACATCCACATGCATCACTGGTGTGTTGATTTGATTACAAGCAAGAACAATCATGACATGGTCACCTACATGTGCTCATGTAGATGACCACATTACCATGTTATTGGTAATATGGTCATTATCACCAATGATGACCATATTTTTGAGAAACTAAAACTTTATCCAGTACAAATTAAAGACAACAGCTTATACTGTTTAACAGTGTAAATATTTCATCAAAAGGAGTCCAAACAACTCAATATGTTCAAAATGTTACATTGCATCTCAAATAAAGTGCATACTATAAACAATTTGACGATAGTTCATGTACTTTACTAATAATGTAGTTTAGTACATTATTAGTCATGATGTCAATGAAGTTTCAAATTATTAGAAACTAAATTGTGTCCCAATAATGTAAAGGTTTAATTTCAGATTTTTTTGTCATTTCATTGGATAAGTGCATATATGTTTAAATATTATATATATTTTCAATCATATTGCTGCTTATGAAAATATTTCCACAGGGTTACTTTTTCTTTTTATCTTTTACAAATTTCTGATTTGACATTGGTGATTAATGGTGATTAACAATCAGTGTTAAAAAGATGCAAAAAACAGAAAATTATGTACCTGCTTCTACAGCTTTCACAGTGATGTTGTGCCAGCCTGCCGTCTCTCGGTCCAAAATCTTCCCTAACGTAATGGCACCAGACTCAGCATCAATATGGAAGATCATATCCTGGTCTGTTGTCGGATCAATGGAAAACCTGATATGTAAAAATAAAATAAGCAAAGACATAAAATAAAATATAGAGATTTAAAAGAATTATGCAACACATTTCTCATATGTTTTAAGTTTCTGTTATTTAGTAATTTTTTGGATTTCCTAAAAGGTTGGAAATAAAAGTGATACAGTGCTTAAAATAAATAATCAATTGGTTGCTCAAATTCATTATGCTTAGACCTGGTTTCTATGGTTGTTCTACTCTGTTAGTGGAAGTTGATACAATATAATGCATAGACAAACAAATCTTCTTCTAAATATGCTTAATATCATATAATTTTGCTTCAACAAAACTATATTAATCAAAAATAGAAGGCTATCCTTAAAAGTCAATAATCCAGCTAAAATGTTGATCAAATGCAGAAAATTGGCTAATGCAGCATTGATAATGTAATAAGATCCATGAGGACATATAGTCACACTTTCTGAGGGAGGCGCACAATATAAAAGTTTCATTGTGCACTCTGGCCAAACCATAAATGGATGTTTCCTTCTATGGGGTACTGGCTCCTCTCAGAAAAATGGTGAGTAAACAGAAAAATGCTGAAAGGTTGCTTTGTTCTTAGTTCTTCTCCCCAACAGCACACACACGCCCGCGCGCAGCCCCTCCTCCACATACACAAATGCACACCTACATGCAGGCTGACAAAGATGTGCCCATGTAGATGGCTTTCTTGGGCACCCATAAAGTAAAAATAAAGAACTACAAGCTCTCTCAATTATGGCTTCTGTCAGCCAGAATTCTTATGATTTCATTAGAACAGAAGCTAGGTGATGCAGATATGAAACAAAATGCAATTATAAGGCAGTGCAAGATAAAAACACAGGACTTAAATAGATCATAAAACAAGAAGTGTTAACAGAATAATTTCTGTTTGTGTATATATAAATTGTACTCATACTTATAAATGTCAATTCATGAAAATAGACTGAAAAGTTTTGCTTTGCTCTCATAATGTAGCTAAAAAAATATAATGTGATGACACATTCTGACACAGCAAAGGAAACACTGCAATGTACTTTTAAGGCTATATGCACTGAAATATGTAAAAATGTAAAATATTTCATCTAAATCATTCCCCCTTCAACTTTGCTTCATACATAAAGATGTTAACTAAAGGCACACGCTCCAAACCTTAGAACTATCAGGTTACACTGAGAGGTGAACCCTTTTTCTATGGTTTTGTTTGTCTATCTGGGAGCTGCAGCAGAGACATGCAGAAAAGTTGCAGATCTGAGCTTCTTTCTTCGACCACACGAAAGAACAACACAGAAGAATTTTATTTACAGGATTCAAGATTTGCCAGCTAATATGCTAAAGACAAACATCATGGTGGGTAATTCCATGATAAAGTTTATGTAAAAGACAACAAATTGTAACAACAGTCATAGGCATTAAAGGAGGGGATGTTATGTAAAAATGTAATTTTTGATCTCTATGTCATGTTATGCTATTCCCTCTACACAAACATATCTGGAGAATTGACTTAATTCTTTTGAGAAATCCTTGATTCTCTGGGGGCACCCGTTTGGAGTGCATAAACTCTTGCTCTCACAATGTGTTGCATATTTCCACAAAATTCCTCCTTGGAGTTGCGGTCTCCTGCTGATTTTCTCCCCCCCCCTGTGCCTTCCTCACTGGAGATAGGTATAAGCTCATTATAAAAACTACTCTCAGTTCAACACTTCTAATAATGGTTGTCTTTACAATATAATTCTACACTTAGACCACAGTTGAGGCCTGAAGCGTACCTCGAATAAAAGAGTAAATTCACTGACTCCGCCCCAGAATCACAGGTTCCTACCAAAGCAAAGTGACACGACAGAAGCCAAGTCATTGCAGTAAAATTTACTTTCCACATGTCTCAGTTATGCTTGGTAAGTATTTTTTTCTGAGATGGTTTATGTAACTATTATTTTGAGTTGAGACCAACTTGTATGACGCCACACTGCTTGGTGATAGCATATTTAGCTTAGCACGCCAAATGTTAGTTTAATTCATCTACATGGACACTCTGTTAAAACATACAGTAGTTATGTTTACATAGGACTATTTCCAGATTTACAATAAACAATATTACATGCAAGAAAATGCCTGTCTGCCCTATGTCACAAAAATGCACCTTCTCACAATAAGTTTAACTGCTGCATGCTTCATGGAGAGAGCAATCAAGTGTATTGTGACTTTTACTCAGTAAAATGGGTTGCACCTACATTTGGAGAACACCAGTGTGTATATAGATATATCATAATGTAAGGCAAGTGCAAACTATTTATTTCAACTGGGCAGTAAAAGTGCTACTATATTTTAAAGTGACTAGTTTTTCACAATGTTCCTTCTTGGAAAAAAGACTGAGGTCTAGTTATGTGTCTGTATATCAAAGCAAGAGGGATGAGATATTTCTTACCAGAAGAATAGGCTGGGCTGAATTGCTACCCTGCTTAGAACTCTATAGTGAGATAATATGTTTCTATCTACAATAGTAATTATTTGCTATTTTCTACAACTACAAAAGTCTATAACGGTGTTTTTATTGAAGAAAGCTCTATATATCTATTTCAGACGATATCCAATAAAACACTGCCCTCTGGATGGATTATTGTTTTGAGTATAAACGTGATGGCCGCCTAATCCCAAAGAGCAGGTTATGTAGCTTGCAAACCTCTAGTGATTTAATTCATAGTTTAAAGTTTTTTTTTTTCCCAATACATGAGCTCACAGGTGTACTCATATTATCCAAATACCTTCAGCTAGAGCTATTTTAACAGTACCATCGTGTGGTGCTCTATAATACATGGAACATTGGATGTCATGCATTTTTAATCAAGGTGATGCTTAGGGACCTGTGTGTTGGTTTATGTTGTATTAATAAGACTGTTATAGCTTTATTTACAACCTCTCTTCACATTGCAATAACAGATCAAAGACAGAAACCAAAGACCTGGTGTACTTTTCAATAGATAAAAACGTTGCCTGTGTTTTCACTTTATTATAATGAAAAATTAAAAACGAGGTTTTATTTATTTTTTTTATTTTTTTTCAGAAATCAAGCATATTTGTATTCATAATAATTTCATCCAGTACATTAAATTTCTTTCAATGGAACCTATAAAATTTTTAATAGGCAGAAACCTTCGGTCCTATTTATGTGTGCCAGGTAAGGACGGCTGATTTTTTATTTCTATAACAACATAGGTCTGAAAAATAAATTATTTTAGAAGGCTGTTTAGAAAATGTAGTATGTGAAATTGGGTGTTGGGGTTTCAAAAAGAAAGGTCAGAGTCGAAAATACAACAAGAACACCCCTTAAGTTAGAATTCTGGGTAAGTGGTTTTCCAGCAGCCTCAGGTTTGCTACACAGTATGACTGCAGCAAGTAGTAGGTATAAACTATTTGCTGACACTTAAGATATTAAAGAAGCAGAATTATGTGTATTCCAGGCAAATAATGTCATTTTATGACATAATCAAGTAACTAATCAGTAACTTGCTATTATCGTTAACTGTTGTGAAAAATGCTGTATATATCAAACGTAACATAACACAATGTAACACCTTGAAAGTGGGTTTCTCTCTCTCTTTGAGAAGCTCCTGCTCTTTCAGACTCTCAGCCTTCAGGGTGTCATCACAACATTCCTCTGTCAAGCATTTGACAACATTTTAACCAATGTTTCACTGAGTCGTAGTTCCTATCATGAGCTCTGCAAAGGCAAAGTTCCAACTGGTGTTTGCTAATTTCTGCTATCGCTAGTCTGAAGGATCTGAGTAGAAGAGTCATGGGGGAGGCCTGCTGTGTAATGCAGAAGCTCTGCTTGGGAACTGCAGCTCTAGGGAGGAGTTTCGTCAAAATGGCTGCGCTCGGTTACACCACTCGTTTTCAGGAGATTAAAAGATTTATCAAACATGCATGAAATAGGAACAACAAAAACAATATGACTCGATGTGAACCTCAAAAAGTAAATTTTACATAATACCATCCCTGTAAACCAGTTAAGCACACTGAACTATATAACTCAAATTTCCAAACCTGTTTCATTAGTATTTGAAAAAAATAAATTTGGGAGAAATACATTATAATCAGCCTGTATCAATAATTATTGATAAAGCCACAACAAACAGCAATTCCCATCAGTTTTACAACTTGCAACTAGAACACACGCCACTAACAAAATTCTATTCAACCCTTTAACGTGACACCTCTCCCTCCCTGAGGTGTGTCTCTGGGACAGAATGGATGACCAGATTTAACTGTCTCTGATGCTCAAGCGCAAGCATTTGAAATTAAATTGTAGAAACAAGAAATACAAAAATAACCAAACTCAGCCACAAAGAATGAATATGTGCTTAGATATGTGCATGAAAAATTTGTACTTTGATTTATTAGAGGGAATCTCCAGTGTACAGAACTAAGTCAATAAAACACAAGTGAACTGTGAAAAAAGTCTAAAAAACTTCTGTATATTACTCAGTCATTTATGTATTAAATGTAGGGAGAATTCATCAAGCATCGGGGGAATTATCTGTTTCATACCTCACAGGTTTGTTCATCACATCTGGATCCCTGGCTGTGACAACGCCAACTAGAGATCCAACTTTAGCATCCTCCTGGACTTCCATGACAGCACCTTCCGCTGGCAGAAAGATGGGTGGCTCATCAATATCCAACACAGTGACTTTAACGATTGTCTGATCTCGGAAAGAGCCCAAGTCAACAAAGCGAGAATCAACGTGTTTATTTACTGCCTCCACAATAACACTGTGGATCCTCTTGCTCTCGAAGTCCAGCGGCTGACAAAAAACAAAACAAAACACAGCACTTAGCACATCAAAAATCTTCTATAGGACTTAAGTCTGTGACCTGTTAAATTAAGAAAGTCAGGTATTGATACTGCATCTATTGGACCATTTCTTTGATAGTTTGCCCATATGTTTTAAATTGGTACAATGCTGAAAGAATCATTGGACCATCTAATTCCCAGACTTTCAGTTGATCTTTTAATATTAATAAAAAGGTAATGAAGTTAATCCAGTCTATCCATTTTCTAATCCTGCTTATTCTTGAATGGTACCGGATGAGAGGGTACTGGGGGGGAGTCTATCTTCAGCAGTCACTGGGTAAGAGGCAGAGTAAATCCTGAACAGGTCAACAAAGATAACCAGGAACAAAACAACCATGCACACACAAGCACACGCCCACACTCCTACGCCAAAAGAGATCTGTTGACCTAACAATCATGTTTTTGGACTTTGAGAGGAAGCTGGAGTACTCTGAGAGTACCCATGTATGCAGAGGAAGAAAATGAATGTGATGAAGTTGATACACCTGATCCTGATGCAGAAAAATAAAAGTGAATTAAACCATGTTGTTCTAAAATTAAATGCAATATGCTGATTGGGAGCACACGCCTTCTTCAAAGACATCACAGGTATGTTTCATAAAATCGCCAACATTACCTGGACCCATGTTACCAATGTTTTACAAAACGTCTTCCCACATGACAGAACAATTATCCAAGTTTAAAAAAAAAAAAAATCTTTACAATTTCTTAAATGTTAAATTTAAAAAGTATGTGAAAACTTTTGCTATTGCATACATGATAATCTATTTGAAGGCCTTTACACATCTTCACCAGGGATGGCATTCAATGTGGCAGCACTGTAATTTTAAACAGGAATTAGCATAGATTCAAACACTGTTGGTGGCACTATGCAAGTAATATGGGGGGAAAAAAAAGACTGTTTTACCTCCGTTAAGGTATTTGACCATTGCTTGCACTCATTTTTTGCCTTTAGGTAATGCTCACGGCAAAATATCTAATCTAGTTCAAAGTTAATGGCATAATAGCAAAAAAAACCTGAAGTAAGCGTATTATACCCTTTATAACTGCTACTGCTCCATAATGTATTGAACAAAGTCTGCATTTTTTTTCATGATTCACTGAAACATGCAGTTTCCCATTATTCTTTCTAGAGATACTGTAATCACTTTCCTACTAATTCAATAATATCAGTAAGTTGCTTTTCTTTTATTCATCTGAAAATAATGTGTACTTTGCGTATATTATTAATAACATTAGTATAAACAAGGGATTTAAAAGCAACATGGTGGTTGACTGCAAATCTTACTTTGTCTTCTCCCAGTGCAAAACCATTCTTGCAAATAATGAATAATAAGACATTACAAAAAATCATCCTATATTGTATTGTAAGCAGAAACTACAATAGACATAAATATCACTAGAATGTGAATAAAATCATGTTCCTATGTAATGTAGTCTATAAATAAGACATATTACAACTAATAGAAATTTTCTCATTAATTTTACTAGCACACATGAAAAATACCTACATCATGTTCATTTCATTTAAAATAAAACCAGTTGTAAACAGAAACACTGCAGCAGAACTGCTTTAACTCAGATGTACCTTTTTGATGGAGACAACAGCTTCCTGTGTTTCAACATCTGTAGTGACCTTGAAGAGATCTCCTTCGTCAATGATCAGATAGCTCATATCTGTGTTCTCCCCCATGTCTGCATCAGTAGCAATGACGCGTCCAACCGGTGTCCCCACAGCTGCCCCTTCTGACACCGAAAACTGGTACATCTCTAGTAGATGGAGGAGGTGGCCAGAGGGAGAAAGCATAAACGTCTCAAACACGGCTCGTGTTGATGGCATTATATAAAACACCACAAAGGAGAATAAAGGTGGAAATGTTACGTGGAAATGAAGAGGGAAGCACCAGAATTAGAAGAGTTTGACAGCCATGGTCAAGCTATTAGAGTAGTTGGTGGACGGAGTAAATAGCTTTAATAAATAAGAAAAATAGGATCATACCAATGACATGTTAAGACATACACACTTTGGTTAATGCCATCCACCTTAAAGCTTTAATTAGCTAAGGCATTTTTTTTTTACCAGTCCTATATATTTTCCATTTGGTATTATAAAATAATTGCTTCAGAATGTGCTTATATATTTTGCCAGACTAAACCCAATAATTCTGCTAAAATGTCAAGAGTGTGCAATACACGTGTATAATTTCTTGCACTGATCATTATGAACTAGATAAAAATCCGGAAGATGAAATATGATTGTTACAGGAACAGAAGACATCTGAGATCTTACATACATCATGTGTCATCCTTTTGCATAACTGATTTATAGAACTGTATTCCAGATTCTGTTTCCCAACATCCAGCAGTGGAAACACTATAAGTCTGGAGGGCTTATTACTGACTGAGTAAATATGAATTACTGAGATGAAAAAGTGATTCATACACAAATATGAAAAGGTGTGTGAATACATATCACTCAATGTCAAATAGGCTGCTTGCACACTGGCTTAATCAAGTGTAATACTATTTCTGGGGTTAAAGTGCTAGTTTATCTAAAAAAATTGGATGCAAAATAAATTAAATAATATCCAGAAAGAAAAGTACAATGTTTTGGTAAATGCATTTTCTTTCCTTTAAGGAATATGCACATGCAGATTTTTGAAAACTGCATTGCTTCTACAAATGTACATGTCTATAAAAATATGATGTGCTGTTTTTATACACATCATGTCATATAATGATGTGCATGAAATAGTATTTTTATAATGAATAGTATAAAAATATAATTTACCAATAAACTCAAAGATTTTTTATTAGAAATATGGAATGACAACATTTTCTCTTCATACAAGTAAGCCCTAAATTATTCACTGTTGTTTTTTGAAAAATATACAAATGATAAATGTAAATACTTTAATGCTGTGTTTGATTATCTTTGTTCTTTCTTGTCCAACAAGAAAAAAAAATCCATATCTCTGCCAGAATTATGAATAATTTTGGACTTAACTGTGAAAAATAACTTAGCTGTAAAAATAAAAAAAAGAGTAGGAGTACTAGGGGTGTTTGCCAAAAGCCATGTAGTAGACACAGCAAACGTGAAGGAACACAGTCTGGTCAGATGAGACTGAAATTAAACTTTTGGCCAAGAGGAGAAAATCTGTGTTGAGAAAAACTAACAGTGCTCTTCATCCTGAACACTCACAACCAAATACCAACAAAATTTGGGAGAGGTTTCACAAAATAGGAAATAGTTCAAGGGGTATTTTGCAAGGTCTTGTACATGACATGTTTTTAAAAATATATAGATAAACAAGCAGTGGGGCCGATCAGTTCTCCACTGTTAATATGACACCTTTTTGTGGAGCTGAAAAGGCCCATAAATTTAATTTAAGCAATTTTCTCAGGCCCCTCATGAAACTACCTATTGGTGTCAATGGCCTGCAGGTTTGCACATTATTTGTCTTTTTATCATGCTCTCATTTCTCTTTCCAGAGAAAAGTCAGTCAGCTATTTCCAACTGCTTTCTTTTCTCCTCCTACATGACCATCTCTTTTAAAGTCTAAAGTAAGAGAATGTGCGGGAAACACTTACTCTGTGGAAAGCGTGGTGGGTTGTCATTAACGTCTGTGATCACTATGGTCACCGTGGTGGAGCCAGAGAGACCACCCATTTGTCCTGCCATGTCTGTTGCCTTGACGACCAACTCATAACGATCCTGTGTCTCGCGGTCCAAATCTGCCACTGCTGTCATGATTATTCCTAATGATTGAGAGAGATTGAAAGCATAAGCCAGAGGGATAAGTTGAATAGTTAGTCAATGAGGCCAGAAAAGGTTCCATTAGTTGTTAGCCTGAGCAGTAACATGTTATAGTGTTGTTTATTTTGTTTTTTTTGTCAGTTTAAGTATCCATTTGTACTCAGTTGTGTATTAAAAGATGTAAACATCAGGCCCAAAAGTATTTAACACTTCAAACTAAGTTCCTAAGGGCATGAAATGAAGTTCCCAAGAAAATAAAGGTTTCTGTATCTGTAGAATCAAATTGGATTTGTAATTGAGGTTTGTACGTTTGTTGAAAAGCATGTGCCTGTCTAGCAAAAATCATATTTGTGATTCTGTTTTATAGTGTTTGTAAGCCTCTGATTACAGATACAAAGTTAGGGTGACCAAACGTCTGTATTTCCCGGGACATGTCCATATTTCACGTCCTGTCCCGGGCGTCCCGGGATATTTTTAGAAAGTGAGGAAATGTCCTGTTTTTTTGTAGTGTACTGTTCATAAATTGGCTTATAAATATAAAGTTTGGAAATGCAGGACATGTAATGTAGGTCTGTTGTTGGTTTGAACCTGAGGGCAGGGAGTTTTCTTGTGGCTGTGTGATCTTAAGTGAAGTGTGAAAATGGTTTTGTGCTTTTGCACTCAGTCGATGCAAAGACCTGCTGAAGAATATATTCATGTGGAACCTGCTAAATTTATTTTACTGAATGTTTTTTTATTATTATTTTTAAAAACAGAATAATCCTGAGCCACCAACTGCAAAAGCTGCTTCTGCTCATCTGCTCCTTGTCAATGCGTAACAATGCAGTGTCTCTGTCAAAGTTATGAAGCACATGAGACCTGCTTCATACAGAAAAAAGCATCTAATTCTCAGGCAATTTATTTTATTATGCTAAATATTATGCTAAATGTCAAAAATATTGACATTAATCTTTTGTCTACAGAAATGTGATATACAACAGAAAAATCAAGAACAAGTTCCCAGAGCAGAAATTCGGAAAATCATCAGTTTTGATTATTGGAAAATAAAAAGTCATGAAGAAACCATTCTAGTTTCAGGGGTCTTTCAAATGTTAACTTTTTTTACTGTTTTGCAGGGTTGGGGAAACCCATATGCCATCTTTGATTGGCTGGTCACACGCTTTTGCTATTGATCTTGGCTAATAAGCTGCTGATTTGAATGGAAGAGATAACAATCAAATACAACATTGGAAGCTAAGAGAGAAGAAAAGAGAATTTTCCAGTTGGTATACTGTTGTGCAGCTGCAAACTTTGGCCAGAGTTTATGTACAAAGGATTCTTTAGTAATAGAAAGAGAGTAGTAGATAATAGGACCACTTAGATGACCGGAAGCACTTTAAGTCTACAAGAAAACTTTTCAGTTTTTCATGGACTGACTTTCAGAATGTTTTCTGTTTTTTGGGGTTTTTTTCTCCCCTCCAGGGGGTCTTTTGTGGGCTCTATTGTCCCTTATATGATAGTAGGCTGAAAGGAAAGGGAGAATGAAAGGGGGAAGACATGCGGCAAATGTCGCCAGGTCAGAGAATGGAACCCGCAATGGCTTCGTCGAGGACCCAAATGTGGGTCACGCCATCCCCTACGCCACCACAGCACGCCCTGTTTTCTGTTTTCTAAACACAATTATTATACATAGCACTAAATATTTGTTTGTGAAATGTACTTAAAACTTATGTGATGGATTTGAAAGGCTTTGTTGTCCATCGCTTGGTTAAGTCTGTTCCACTACACTCTACATTTAACTTGTCACATGAAGTATGAAATTCTGCATGACACTACCGGCACACAGATCAGGGTCTACGCAGCCCTGCACTGTGTCACTGCGGCTGGGTTGAGTATGCTATGACGGTGATCAGGCGGGTTTTGTCTCAGACAGCATTCAGATGTAGACCAAATCCCTGTACCAGTCACCAGATCCACATCACACTCAGAGGAGATTACTGCACATGCACCAGTTCTGCACTATGCTGGGGTCATGACCCTCCTTGACAACTGGAAAAAAAAAACGTCTTTTGACTGTGATCCGGTTCAGATCAGGGTCAATTTGGACAAAAAATGAAATAAGAGTTATGTATCTCTGCTACATTTGGGCCAAATGCAATATATTTATACCACCTGTGGACTTGGCATGGAACTGTAATTCAGATTTAGCTTGATTTAATTACACTGAATTTCAGGTTTCACAAATGACCTCATGACAAAGGCTCACATGACAGAAGCTCATAGTCTTATTGAAACGAGGGAGAAAAGCTTAAAACTTACAAGCCATAACCATATAAGCCAAACCATATGCGCCAGTCAAAATAAAAGGTGTCTACACACCCAAAGTAGTGTGAATGAAAAGCATTACTTAACATCCCTGGGTATCTCATCAGGTAATAGGAACAAACTTTTCATGCCAACATTCAAATGGCAATATCTTCTTCAGTTTATTTAGTTCTTTATGTTTGACATCTTTAGAAAACTTAGAATTTCCCTTTCATAATGTGTAAATAACGTATTCCTGGTTTTGTCATGGTCAGTCACAAGTGCTGAAGCAGCTCAGTTATTCTTCAGATGAGCTGAATGGGAGAGGGCTTGTCACATTTGGCACTCTGCCCATAAACCATTTTATGGCTTAGTTGTAATAAAATGAATAATATATATGGATAGAATAAAGCATGGCAATTCCATCCTGAACAGCATTACAACTCTTCCTTGGTGGTAAGAGAACACTTATGCCTAAGAAGTTAATATCCAGAAAGCATGTAAGGAATATAGTGTACTTTCTTAATACTGAAGAAGCATTTAAGACCAGCCTGTGCAGTGGTGTGATGTTAGAACTGGTTCCTTAAAAGTTTGGGTCTCTGCTGGAGGATTTCTATGAGGAGTTTGAATGTTTTCCTTGTGCATGCGTGGGTTTTCTCAGGATACTTTTCCTCCTACAGTCCAAAACTGTGCATGTTAATTTAAGATTTTAAAATGACCTTTAGTGTGAGTTTGTGTGTACAGTTGATGACATCTATGTGTGTCTGTCCTGTAGTCAACTAACACGATCTCCTTGTTGTACTCCAACCCTTCACCACTGACAGGACAGCACAGATTTACATGCAAAAAATGAGGGTGAACTGAGTCTTAGATAGGAGTCAAAGCCAGAACATTTTATTTTTTTTTTTATTGTTGGGGAGGGAGGGAATCCATTTTGCCATGCAACTAGCTGATGCCAGCCACCTTTAGTGTTGGGTCATGTTCCTACTACTACTTAAGATAAAGTACATGCAGTAGTATAACTTAGAAGAAACAAATCATGTTTTTTTTTTTTTTTTTTTTTTTTCCATTTGTCTGTTTTCATCAGGGAAACCGAGAGTCTAATTCCATGTTCTTACAGCTGTTCTGCAGTTTGGGCTTTTACAGCCGATATAAAAATTGAAAAGAGGCAGTTTTAAGACTGAGATGTCAGCTTCCTTTTTATGGCTGTCACAATACCATTACTTTGGCCTCTGTGCATAGAAACTGATGATCCATACATAGTGTATTGCTGCAGTCACATTTTCATAGGCAGTGCCATTTTGCTTTGATGTTGCAGCAGACAAATGTGGCGTAGACAAAACTGAGATAACTCATTTACCTCTAAAAAAAATCAAATACAATCTGAGCATCTTTTTTCCATTTTATGCGATTTCTTGTCTTTCAGTGTGTTGAAAAAAATGGAGGATTCATTCAGCAATACTTTCCTTGTATGAATATTGACCTTCATTTTGCCCATTATCCTGTCTCTTAATAGCAAGCAACTTTTTAGTCATGTCTGTGTAAATGATGTGACGAAGTGGAATGGTAGTTGTGAACAGGGAAGTGGAACAAACCATCCAGTCTTCCAGCTTATCCCACCAAGATAGAGTCATTTATCATCCAGGCACCCAGGTGGACCAAATAAAAGTAGTGGACACCAAAAAAGGAATCATTAAGACTTCAGAGCTTCCCCCTGGGGAGGGTATTCTAAAGCAGCACCATGCAAAGTTTCAACTGCAAGTTTGTATAGGCCATGTTATAATGATCTATAAGTTCCAGGTCTCAAGGGAAATGGGAAATCTTCCATATATAGACATGATGAAATGTTTCATCAACTGAAAATAAATGCAGAAATGTAGTCAGCAATATAGAATAGTTGACTTTGATATAATCTTAATGTTTACTTAAACTGATCAGCTTAAAGCATTTTTTAAGGTTTTACGTATGTCCTTATCTCCAAGCTATAAGGGGTTTGTGCAATGGTCATATACTTGTGTATTTTGTTGGAGTTTTGTAAATTCACTTTTTGAATCTGTTTATTTTATGCTTTTGTACACTTATTTCTGTTATTCCATTGTCTGTCATTCACTTGCATTTTATTATTCTGAGTATGCTCCAATAACAAGTGAATTTCTCTCTGAGGGATCAATACAGTTCAAGTTTAGCATAGTATCTCAAACAATCTGCTTAAATAATTCATTTCTAAAGTTAAAATAAAATTTAGATTTACAAAAAAAAAAAAAAAAAAAAAAAGCTTTGGACGTCCAAGGTGTATTTAATGGACCATTATTTGAAGATAAAGTTTGTAGGAGATAAAGTCAAAAACTGGGGCGTAAAGGACTCCAGCAACTTTCAAGTCGAGGATGCCTAAAACCGAGACAGAGACAAACTTTCAGAGTTGAAGGTTTTTCAAAACATCTGCTACTGAAGACAGAAAAATAATGTGTTAGTTTTATGCCAGCTGAAATATGGCACACACTTAGACTGTTTTTTTTTTTTCAACAAACTCTTGGGGATTGTCAATGTGTTTATTGTGCAAATTTGGGATTAGTTGTCAATGTGTTTATTGTGCAAATTTGAGATTAGTCATTTTTTTGTCAGTGAGTTTACCCTTAGAACTCTCCCATATATGCCATTTTTACTTTTTTTTTCTCATTTTTGAAGCATGAATACTGACCTCAAATATGGAAAGTGAGGCCATAGTTGCTTTAGATGTTTGTGGTTCTTTTCTAACCTCCTGAATAAGTCATTGGAGTGCCCTCGATGTAACTTTGGAAGGCTGATGACTCCTGGGAAGCTTTTAAGGCTCTTACTGTTTGTTGGAGTCTCAAAGCCTTAAAATGGCTTTGAAACCCTTTCCGAACTGATAGATATCAATGACTTTGTTTCTGACCTGTTCTAAAACAAGTTTTCTTTTATTCAAGTCAAGATTATTTTGTTTATCACATTTACGCCAATTTGATATTGTCTATCAGGTTCAATTCAAGCACTGTTCTGAACCCACTAGTCTAGCAGTAAAGCAGGCCCTGGTGTGCGTAGATAAGCTGAACCAAAAAAATTTGAATAACGACAATTAATTTGTGACTTAACAGTCAGGATTTCTTGGGGGTAGCTTTTTTCTTCTAATACATCTTCTTATTTGAAAACAGATATTTTCAATAAATAATAAATAATAAATAATATTGTTTGAGCTTAAAATTAGTTTGGTGACCTAAAACATTAAAGACAAAAGGCGAAAACAGATGAATATGCAAATAATTTTCCACTGCATATCTAACAATTGACACATGTTTGGTCTTACATTTTGCAGAATATACACAGCATAGTATTGCCACACCAGTCACTGGAATGGACCTTCTTGGCAAGAATTGTACAACAATGCATAACCAGCTGATTTTATGGTTTAGGCTATGATCTTGAACATTTTGGTTTGTGAAAATTAAGCTGATACTTAAGCACTTAAGCACAGAAAAGAAAAGATGAATAATAAAAAAACAGCTTTTGGAGTTTCTTCTTACCAGTATGTCTATCAACAGTGAAGAACTTTTCTCCATCCAGTACACTGTAAACCACTCTTGCACTGCTGCCGTATGTAGGGTCGTCAGCGTCTGAAGCAGTAACCTTCATGACAGATGTTCCTGTAGAAGACAGACAGCATAATGTAAAAATAAAAACGTCAATGGAGGCTCCAGAGCCGGAAACCTACTAGGAACTAGACCTGGAATCATAAATCAGTGCAGGCGAGAGTCAAATTTGTTTTAGATTTGTCTTTGTGAGGACAAATGGAGGCTTGAGAACTTTTGAACACACTGGTGAAGTAGAGCTGTTCCACTTGGACAGCTATGGTTTAGGCTTAGTTTGGTTTAAGTCAATGTTTGGTGGAACATTTATGGTTAAGCAAAAGTTGAGAGCTAAAAGGTGATCTCTTAACATAAGTAAAATGTCATGTAATTCTGTAAACCTACCAGCATTTGCATTTATACATATTTCATACTTTCGATATCAATACATACGTATAATATGGTAGGAGTAAATAAATTCAGCACATAATTTCCCTTACAATTATTTTGAAGTTTCAAATTACCTTTTCACAATGCACGTGGTACACAACATTAATAAGATATTTTTTTTTTCTTTTCATCTGCACAGACGGCTTCACAGAGGACAGCAAACATGGAGTTTTCTGTCAACATCTTCAAAGACTCTCACAAGCTTCACAGATCTGGATCAAACAACATCTGATTACCAGCACTTAGGCAAAAAAAGCAAAATTTTTTGTACATGACATCAGGGTGTGTGGCATAATTTTTATCTTTATTTTTTCCCCATCATTATTTTACACTGAGTGCGATATTTTTGTCTCCAATGTGCATGCACAAGCCTCTGGCAACAGATACGCAGGCACATCGTCCCATTTAGTCACACATTTTAGTTAAATCTCAGCCCAGAGCTTTGTAAACTTTAGGTCCCTAATTAGAATGGTAAGAAATGACTGCATATTTGTTTCCCATTTGAGCACTTTTTTTGTTGCCTCTAAATATATTTGTAAAAGAAAAATCAAGGTAAAAAGAAGTAAAAAAGGAAAATGTTTAGAGATGTCACAGGTCTTAAAGGACACAGAGTCCGTCTCTGTCTCCAATCATCTGGCCAATTCTATGGGTAATTACTGGCAGCTGGTGTTGTCCAATAAAGGTCACCATTGTAGCCCGTCTTAGAGCCCTGTCATGCTACTGTCCAGCTACATAATGACCATATGCTAATGATGCTAATTAGCAGGAAGTGTCAGAGCACTGTTTGTTTCCTGTCATTGAATGGAGTTCCTAAGGGGAATGGGGGAAGGGGCACTGGATTACCATTAAGGTCAAGTAAGCCATTAAATCACATGCCTTGGATTACCACTCCAAGGTGCCATCTGAACCACCTTTTTGTACCCAACTGTATGTAGAATGGAGCTTGCCAGTTTGCATGTTGCTTTGCATGAACCTTTTGGCCTGTATTGCCAAATGCATTGTGAAATCTTCAATAAAATGTAGATTCACTTGCAGAATTAATTTAAAATATTACTCATGAATATGCTGGAAAAAGGTTTTAATTTGCATTTGAACCGTAAATTATAAAATAATAATAATAATAATAATAATAATAATAATAATAATAATAATAATAATAATAATAATAATAATAATAATAATAATAATAATAATAATGTAGCATTCCAGTTGAGAGATTAGGGAGGTATCATAATTTAATGGAAATCTGAGACTGTAAAAGGTAAGGTATTTTCAATTCTGGCAAAAGCCATAAATGTATCTCTTTTTTAGTCTGCTGATTATTCTGCCCATGCTGCTATAGGTCTAACAAAGCCATTTTATTCATGGGATTACTTGCTTATCTTAATTTTCCCAGGTAAGACTCAGTTAGACATCGAGCTGTTTCTGGATACTGCTGGCAGCAGCGTCAGATGGTATGAAAGAACTATAGAAATGTAAATGTTTCTTTGATGTGTTTATATTAACAGGAGAAAGAAATGAGTTTGGTTCTTGGATTCTTATTTACTTTTGGCGTTCAAGAAAATTTTATGCAGCAAAAGTCATTACTTAGAGATTCTGTTGGCAGCACTAATGGAATTTTAAGTGTTTATAAACTTGTATAAACTAATTCAAAAAAAAAAAAAAAAAAAATATATATATATATATATATATATATATATATATATATATATATATATATATATATATATATATATATATATATATATTTTTTTTACATATGCTGACTATACATACAGAAGGGAAACATATCTATTGTGGGTTTCACTATTTAAATGTAGGCTTTTCTCACAGCAGTAATAGAAATTATTTCTCTGAGATAAAGCAATGTGTATTTAAACTATAATGATTAAAATAAACCTACAAACAAAACAGGGATTTATTTTTCGAGATGAATACACACATGTTTTGGTTAATGTTTTTTTTCTTCTTTTGATTCAGGTACAACAAAGTAAAAATAGTAACTGACTGCACATCATTGGAAATGTGATGATGGATGAATTTTTATATTAAGGTCTTTGATTAGTGAACATGTGAACATGGAAGGAAAACATACATGCAATCCATTTATGATTTTCAACACCAATGTTGAGACAGGCCAAATACCACTTGTATGATTTCTTTCAAAAATTATTACTAAATCATTGTATCATTGTATGTTTTTCTAAACAAATTGGTCCCCTTAGTTGGCTACAAAAAAGAAAAAGAAAAAAAAAAAAAAAAAAAAAAAGATTTTGGGAACAATACTGGTGTTCACTGACTTTCCCAAAGTGATTTTGGAGGAGAACAACAGATTGTATATATGCCTCACTCAATACATGTCCAATCACAATAAGCTTGGTCAGTAAAATGTGTGTTAACCTAAACTTAAGGCATTTCTAAGTGAAACATTGCATGTCTTCATTTTTTGAACATTCTGAGAAATTATTTTTCACTTAAAAAAACATATGCATTCAGTCGAGTGTTACTGTGAAGTGAAACTTCAATGTGCAGCCTGAACATATTTTCATTATTTGTGAACATATCACTAGTCTTTCTCAAGGCCAACACACTCACAGACCGCCATGCTCCATTACACACAATATTCAATTTGAAAAAAGAAATAAAATAGTTGTCCTAACATGTAAGCTAGTCAAAGTTGGATAGTAGGAGGAAAACACACAGAGCGCACAGTAGGGTCTACAGGAAAGACTCAAGGGAACCCTCCCATATCACAGAACTAATATCTGCAACACAGGAATAGCTAAACTTTGGGACCCTTTTTATAATCAGAAATTATTAAAACTCTGTCGAGTTACAGACAACAAAATATGCAACAGGTAAGGACCATTTACTAAACCAAAGTGGTTTAGAAATGTATCACACCATTACTTGCCTCAGCAGGAAAGACTAAACAGGGTTGAAATGGCCCTTTGCTGTGCAGCATTAATGACGGTACAGCTTTGTTATTCATTAAATGCCCTAGCATAGTGGGTAAGTAATTGGGGGAGAAATTCATCACTAATCTCAATCTCTATCCACATTCTTTGTTAATATTTCTATAATTGTATCATTTATTTCTGTAAAGTGCTCACACTTCCCAAGGGTGGGTGGGATTAACATAAATTTAAACACAGTAAGGGAGCTAACAGTTTGCATAATTATTGTTTTTTGCAGTTTTGAAACCTTTTTAATCTATCTTGTGTCCTTGAATTCAAAATTATTTCAACAAAGTTATGACTTGTCTTTCTTAGAATTTCCAGCAGGGAAGCAACAAATGTGTGCATGAATGTGGGATGGATATTTTTCAGATATATATTAATATTATATTTTATGAGTAGTGCAAATAATATTCAAGTAAAAAAAGCTAATCATATGAGGTGACAATACACAAGGAGGAGGGTTGCTTCTGGAGAGTGGAGGATTCATTGGGGGATTAGTGACAATGGCTATATAGTCAGATTTATGCATGAGTTTGGTTTAATGGTATCAACACAGGCTGTCGGAATGGCTTCCCACACCATTTCAGCACTCTGGGAGAGATGGTTCAATTACTGCAAAGGGAGCAGGAGGAGTGAGCCACGTGTGAGACACTAGACTGACAGCTATTTAAGAGGCAGCCTCGTAAAAGAGATTTGTGCCTATCTCAGCTGGTGCGATACTGGTACAGGCTTCAATGGAGGGGTCTAACTACTGCAACAGTGAGCCGCTCTCTTGCCTCGACCCACCTTAATCTGCAGGACTGAGTGCTCCCTGCCCGCATTATGGATCATTTAGTAAAGCCATAAAAGCTGAGATGTTTTCACATGAAAAGTTATTCCTTTACTACTTCAAATTTGATTCATTTCTCTCTCATCCACATAAATGCCCCAGGAGAGGGATGGCAGAGGGAGTAAGGCAGAGAAAGATGGGTGAGAGTGAATGAGGTTTAAGGAGAAGAAAAATCTGTGATGTCATAACAGCCAGTGGCCTGCTTACATTGATCCTCTTTCAGTTCTCAACAAGGATTTAGGGATATTTTTCATCTCTGCTGAATGATATTGTAAATCTAATCTTTGTTTGCTTCTGAACCTATGTCTTGTAATAGATCAGATCATGGTTTGTCTTGCAAGACAGTGTTCTGAGCCAATGTGGCACACCAGCTTTAATTTTTTGCATTTTGTTATTTTGGGTGTTTCTGTGTGGGATTAAATAATAATAAAAAAAAAAAAAACAACATTATCCATGAACACAAATCAAAGACACAAAAGCCAGTATATAACTTTTCCCATTTATAACTTCTTAATCCACTGTGCATGTGTCTTTTATGTTGCTCACTACTAAATGTATTGTTGAACAGTCCAGTATACTGTTTGGAAAAGATTGCCAGTGCTTCTGTGCTATATCAGTCTATAAAATGTTTCAGTCTTGTGTATCACAATTGCAAATCTATTATACTGCTGTTTTTCCTTTAAGGTTGGACAATTTTACATACTGAATCCCATATTACTACTTTGTTGCTTATCCTCTTCCCCAAAGATGTAAAAGCATGACCTTGCCTGCTGAGATCAGCCAAAATCAATTTTGTCAGGCAATGTGGTTGAGTGCATATTTGTGCATGTTGCTAGTCATATACATAAAGATAGCTGGGAGGATATATTGATTGTAACTTCCCTGCATTGCCAGAATCCTTTCTCTTGTGGTACCAGTGTTTGGAAATACCTCCTCTGTTGTTAGTATGACAAGAGTTTTAATATTGTAACATTCGTTCTGTGGAACCAATGAAAGCCAGAGAAGCAAGAACAGTGATTATTACATAAACTCCCCTTTGGAAACTCTGCATTACATGAAGAGGGTTTGGGGCATCTCTTATGGTAATTAAACAGTGGTGTAGATCAAGAGCATCCAAGGTAAACCAAAGACTTCCTTGGTCTGTCTTGCATTTTGTAATCTGGGTTTGCAAGAGTCTTAAACGCTGAGTGCTTACAAAGACAATTTTTGAGTGTGGAGTTATATTTAAAAGGAATAACTGTCAGTTGTAAATGTGGTCTATAAATTATGAGGGATCACAGGTATATAGCCTTGCATCAGTTTATTGATTCATCATGAAATATTCATATATCAAAATATATGATGAGCAAATACATTTTGTGTGCATATACGGATCCAAGCACAGTTCCTTTGAACATCCCCAATAAATATGGAATTATGATTTGAATGTTTGATTAGACATGATGTGTGCAGTCACAGAAACTATTTAACATGGTTTGATAAATGAGCTTAAGAATATAAAATATTGAGTAACATTTGAGACAATTGTAATTTTCAGTAATTCATAGCAATTATCACAAAAACTGGAGACCTGTTAATTTATCTTGCCATTCTTTGGACAATTTGACTTGTCAGTCAGTGTGACCTGAAGTTTAAGGCCAATGCACAGATGTTATGTATAGATCTGCCACTCAATGGGTCTGAAGTCATTTATGATGGAACCCGCATCAATCACAGGATTATCCTTTGGACTTTCTTTTACACCATCAGCTATTCACTTAGATACATTCTTATCCAACTCCAATGGAGGAGAGAGAAAAAGAAAAAACGATGTCTCAGAGACTAAATAGTTTCATACCCAAGAAAATGTGCTATAGTACTTTATCAGTCAGCTCACATAAAAAAGAAGAAAAAACTGATTGATGGATGTCTTAGTATGCAAGTTGTAACACAGCGTAATAGTGATTTTAAATTGGAAAAGGCCTGTCTTTATTACTTCAATATTAGCAGGCCGTGAGGAGCATATAAGCTTTTGCTTTAGGGTGCCACTGCCAATAATGTATCTGCACTACTATATGTGCCAGAACTAAAAACTCAATTATTTCACTGCCTAATGCAACTTTTGTGATGATCAGACCCACAGCATACAGTTTACTTTACCCACTGTTTTTTTTTTTTTTATCGTTTTATTTTAAAGCCTAGCTCAAAGTTGCATGAATAATTAAGTCTTACTAAAGATGGCAAACCAAAGGAGAAAAAAGGTAGATCAAATTCAATATTAATGAGAAAGCATTGAGAAGCACAAACCTTAGTTCAACATCTCATTAAGTGTGAACTACTCTGCATTCACATCTAAGCATCATATAAAAGATAAATAAATGCACAAAAATTTTCTTGATATATGTTTAAAATATGTAAATCATTTAAAACAAAAAAAAAATGGACAAATAAAATTTAGTTCAGGAGTCTCTCAATCAATTACTTCACTGTGGTGATAAAAAAAAAAAAACCTCTTTATCTTTGCTTTTCTTCGTTTTTAAGCAGAAGTCTCAAGTTTTTGGGTCAAAACTGAAAAACGGGACTGTTTCATGTTTTTTTTTTTCTCCACCTTTCCAAAAATAATTGCGTATAGTTTATCTATCTTAAGAAAGTAACCCAAGAGATCAATGCTGCCATGTTGTTTCTTTCATAATATGTTGTGTTGTTCTTGTGCTAAATCCAACTTTAAGCCAGGGCTACAAGTTTTCTTTGGAATAAATAAATTATATTGTTCAGCCATACTCCTTAGTCCAGACAAAAAGAGAGTACAGGAAACTATGACTACATGCAAAACTCAACCAGTACGAACTAAGAATCCCTGCGTTACTTCCATGTTCCTTGTAGTCTTCATGTCCAGTGTGAATCTTGTCTTTAACAGTCTTTAGTTTTGGTAAAGTTTGTTTTCATATTCTTTTAAAATACGAATCGCTGCATTTACTGTGACATGATATTGGCTGTGAATTTTTATTACCCTTTTCTTTATTGATACCTGTGTACACTTTGATCGTCATGAGTGCCTTTGATCCCTCCATAGTCTTAGCATGATGCTCATGAGGTGCGCAGCAATTATCACTGTCAGGCAGAAAAGCACATGTACAGAAAAAAAAACAAAAAACTTGTGAGGTTCAAATGACCCCATCTCTTAAGACTGCAGGAAGATTGAACTCTATGCATGCTATTGTTGTAGCTAAAATTGTCAAGAATATTCATTTAGACTGCTGAACTTTTTTTAAAAGAATAATCAAAATGCTTATAATTTGTGACAGCTGTATGAAATACTGAAACTTGTATTTCAGTTGATTTTCACAGATGACAAATTAAACATGGGAAAATTTTGAAAATGTTTATCTTAGATAAACCTGGCATTTTAAAAAGGAATGTTTTGACTTTCTGTATCCACTCTATGTATTTTTTTTTAGAATGTCAGAGCAAAAAAACTTGCAAATATAAGTATTTTAATCTATTGAAAAAGTCTTTTTTATTATTTTTATTTTTTATTTTCTCTTTTTCCTTTAAAGGTAGTGTTTAGAAATGGTACATAAAACCTTGGAGATGCTTGTTTTTTTTGTGAAACCAACATTTAGATTTTTGGAATCAAATTGACATTTAGCAGATGTTTCAATGTAGTTTCACTGAAGTAACTGGTAGCAATTTTCCATAAAATCTATTTTGCATATATGTTTTAAGATATCATGATGTTGTTAAGTGCAGTAGTTTTGAATCTTTCTGCATAAGGGTAACTGTACAATAAGTCATACTTATATCAACTGTATATTGCTCACAGTAAACAGAAATCATTCTAACATTAAAAGTTATGGAACTTTTTAATTTTGCATCTTCTCCAAGTATTTGGCATAAAGTAGCCTTCATAATGCAGTTAGGTCCAAAGAGATGGCTCAGGGCTTTTTGCCAAAGATAGATTGGATCTTATTCATAATAGAAGAATGGGTGTTTAAATGGACAGACCTGTACTCTTACCATTATCTCATAAATGAAAATGAGGCAACATTAACTTTTAACATTGTGGATGATTTGCATTAAAGATGGATCCATAATTTGAAATTAAATAAGAATTGAACAGAGGTAGAAATAAAACCATTATGTAGTAAATAAGCAACCATCATTTAAAATAGTCAGCAATGGATATATTTTGATATTGTAATATGATTCAACTGTGATCTTTAAATATATAACACAAATATAAATGTAACAAAGTGCTAACATGTTAGGTCAAAAGCACCATTAGGAGTAAATTTAGATCACATATTTGACACAACAGTAGATTTCTTAAATTAAAGAAAGATCTCCCATTTTTTGGTCCTTCATTCAGGTAGTGGTTACAATAATTCACTGAAGAATTGAACAGTGCTTTTAAACTCATACTTTGTTGGATTCCACTAATTAATTGTAAGCACTCATTTATCCTGCAGCAGTAATCAGCATACAATTTTTTTCTGGTTGTTGAATTAATGAATAGCAAAAATATACAACACTTTATACTTCAGAGTAAATCAAACTGGATCTTAGTTGCTTGTTGAGAAATAAAAACATATCAAACTGAGAAATGTCACTTCTTCCAAATAACAAATCTTACTGTAAATCACCAAAACACCTCCATCTACACATTACAGTGATTGTGAGGGTCATTAAACATTTAAAAATATGTTAATAAATTAAATAAAAATGAACCAAAGCAAAAAAAAAAATAAAAAATTCTTAGCAACCCGGATTTTTTTTCTTTTCAAGAATATTCTACTTTCTTTTAGGTCAATGAAGGCATTCCCCTTGACACTACTCCTAACTCACCCAAATAACCAGAATGCTAACCTCCTAATGTGACTTTGCTGGGCTAATAATGAGGGGTTAAGGGTGAAAGGAAACTGGCCAAAGTCTGTATTGCAGATTTAAGTTTTAACCAGGTAATCTCATCTCATGTGGATAACATTGCTGTACATTACTTACTCTATTCCTGTAACGCAGAGTGAAAACATAATGCACACAATTGTTATTTATGTAAAAATGCTGAACAGGCAGATAGTCAAAGAGACAGAAAGCCTGTGTGAAAAGGGACAGACAGAATTGAGGGCTTTGACGCCATGACTAAGAATGGCATAGGAAGACATGACAGGAGTGATAAGTAAAGATGAATATGCCCTAGGCAGCTGACTGCTGATTACTTTCCTACTATTACAGCCTTGTGTGTTTCAAGACAATTTGCCTATACAGTTGGCAGTAAAACAGCATAGTGTGCAAATCCCTGGTGTGGCTAATGCTCGCAACCAGCTTCAAATCACAGCATAAAATGCAACCCTGCTTCACATCACAGGAGCCGTGTTGAAAATTACATTATAAAAAACTGCTGATTCCAACGAGGTTTCAAGCATATCCTGGGTTCATGCAAGAAAAGAACAAAATTATGAATACACAACATTTTACTAAGCTTTTACACCCTCCTCATTTCACAAAGTCAAAAATTATCTGCAAACGCACAAAACAAACTACAAAAACATTGGCAACCGGAATGAATTATAAAGAAATTGTGGATGATGCTAAGACATTCGCTAACTTTAAGTAAGCTTATTAATAAATCACAATAAAACCATTACACCTTAAGAATGCATATTTTCCTTTATGGAGGCAAAACCATGTTCACAGTTTACTGTTACGTCAACAAGACATTCACTGTTTTCAAAAGAAATATTAGCCCACTTTGTTTTTGGAAAACAGAATAACATTACAGACTGAATATTATCAAACTGGTCTAAACTGCTGTTTTGGGGTCTTTTATTTTAAAAGACTACATCGTTTTTCCACAATGTTACCTGAATCAGTATAGAAATCAGAAGGATTGCACTCATATTCATCAACACTACCAATCCTTACTGCAGGCACAGCGACACTGCTCATGGGTTTTGAATTGTCTTTTGTGAGGAAAAGTATCACTATTTCACAACTAGCAGTATGGCAAAATTCTATACTGGTCCTCCTAAATACAACATTTGGTAGTCAGTCAGAGGCTCCTCTTCAATACCCCAGACTTCCACAGAGCTGGAAAATGTCATCCCTCAATAGTGGAAGCACACTGTCTGGTCTCCCTTTTTAAGCATTTGGTCCACCATGATAATTTACCTCTCCACAAGTACTAAGAGAAGGGGTAGTAAACCTTGTCTAGCCAGACATGTCAAAAAAAAAAAGCAGTAATGCAGAACTGAAGCAAAGATGGGCAGGACAGAAGAATGCTTGACTAAGCACTTAATGTTGTCTCATTAGGTGAATACAGCACAATCATGTTTAAAACATGAACTGCACACCTATTTAGTGCGTAATTTCACTGAAGCGAGACAGGGTCAAAAAAGGTGGTAGGGTCATGGCAATTAAAAGTGCATTAACTGCTATTAACTAAGCAAAGCCTCTGTTAGTCCATGTTTCTTTTTCAGCCCTGCTTTTGTCGGCTTAAAGTGGGCTGCATAGTTTCCAGAACTCTCTTTCTTACTTTTATTTTTATTTCACATTTTTTTCTTACCTTTTACTTGGCCTATCTTATTGCCTCTCTCTCTCACTCATGGTAACACATACTCACTCTTCCACCCCATTCAGTTTTAGAGCACACTATAGGCAGAAAATGCCCATGGTTTGTATCATGCTGAGGAAGCAGGAATTAATTCCAATCAGGCTTGAATGGGGTAAGACTCATTCCATTTTGCAGCACTCCTGCAGTCATTCAAACAAAAAAGTGCCCCCTGTTTACCGAACCTTTACTGCATGTGAATAAACACAGACACACACACACGCAGTGTCGAGCACAACATGCTGATCACACATGGTTTTGTGATATCGCTTGGCAGCCAAATAGAATTTTGTTTATTAAACATCAGCTGCATTTGACATTAATGCCATGCTAATGAAGCCTCATACACCCTACTTTCACCTTTCTTTTCCATCCCACTGAGAATTTTAGGCAGCCATGGGGTTCTGCTAATAAGGTTGGTAACAATAAAAACACATTTGTCAGGATTAGCAGTATTGTGTCACCGTTAAAAGCTTTAGCAGTGGGGTTTACTGTCACAATCATCTGCTTTTCTCCAGCACCTCTCTTGTACTTTATGTACCTCCCCTGAACCCTCTTGCTCAACATCAATTTCCTAAAAAACAATTCTTTTGTCAGAACAAACCACAAATCTCATCAGGATTTTTGTCTTTGCCTCTTTTACTTACCAGCTCTGTTACACTAATTTTCAGTTTCATTCTTGCCAACAGATTAAAGCTGTATATCACTTTGCACAGTTTACTTAAATTCAATTCTACTTTCTAACATGTCCTCTCCTTTGATGTTCAATTATATTGTAGGAGGAACTGTGTCATCTGGAGACCTTTCAGGCTTTCTTTGATCAAAGGAAGTAGCATTGCAGTATACACACCTCTAATACAGAGTTTAAATAGAAGTTATATAACCAAAATCTCTACATACCACAGACAGCTTGAAGCCATTCCGTGTTCAAAGCCTCAAATATCTTATTCAGAGGACACTTGCCTGGGTGCGCAGCAAGACGTGTAGCTTACCTATGGGTGACAGTTCTGCCACACTGCCGATGTATGGGCCTTCCAAGAATTGGGGCTCACTGTCATTGATGTCCTGGACCTTGATGACAAACTCAGACTCCGGTTCTAGAGGAGCATTGGTGAGACGGTCTCTGGCCTGAGCTCGAAGCGTGTAAAAAGCCTTCTCCTCTCGGTCCAGTCTCTCTGTAGCATGTATGTCCCCTGTAAGCTCGTCGATGATGAAGATAGAGCCTGCCCCCTCTCCTGAGATGGTGTACTTGATATTGCCCTCACCTTCATCTGAGTCTGTATGGATCTGAAATTGGATACAGATGTAATGCAATGCAAATTAAGGCTCAAAACAGGAGAAACCCTACAGAGTTTGTTTCACTGCAACACCACAATTTCAAAGTAGTTTAGTTATTTACTTTTTTAAATAAATAACCAGAGATAGGACAGCATAAAAACTAAAACACAACATCAGATAGAGCAGACTCAGGATATCATGGTGGTTCTGTTTGCTGTTACAAAGTGTATTGATGTTTTTTTTTTCTTTTGTTGGATTGTGTTTGCTGCTAACCAACACATTTACTCATGATCTGATCATAATTCATCTACCCATAAATTAATTTGTCCTTTTTAAAAATTTTATTTCATGTACACATATTGTTATTTCACACCATCTTGCTTCTGTCTAAGAACCCATCATTTACTACTTCAGATGAGTTTTTTTTTTCTGTAGTTGAGTACTGTATCATTTACAACTTGACTATAATCTTATTTCCTGAATATTTGTTACATCATATTTTAATCGATTGTAATTCTGATTCCTGTTGGAACCTGTGGCCAGAATGTGACCTCTGAACAACAACAAAATTAGTACTCTGACTAACCTCCAGTTGATACACTATTTATAGAAATCAAATAACAGTAACCTCTAAGTTGATGATATTACTTTGATTTATTAGTTGTCAATGCTGGTACAAAATGTCTACATGGTACTTATGAATTGATGTATCACTGATAAGAAAAATGGAAACACGAAATAGCAAACTGACAAGCACCCACATATTAGATCACTAAGGCAGTGACAGTAAAAACATAGAGTGTACATGGATTAATGAAGATCTCTGGAATATAGAGCTAGGTGAATTTATTTGGCTGAACTGCGGCATATTTAAGTTATGCAGACTCACTGAAGAGAACATTTTAATCTGAAGGTATCTAACATAACCTATCAACTGTTTGATTTAAGACATCTATGTAACAGTCAAATGCTGTTTGATTATAAGATGGTGTGTGCTCTATAAATCTCTCTTATGCTCTTGTGGTGAAAAGTAGTGCTAAAACATGTCATATAAGCAAAATTATATCTCAGTATAGTTAAAAAAATATATCATGAAAAAATAAATAATAAATGTTCACTCATTTCATAAAACTAAGCTCATACAATAGATTCATCAAACATACAGTTAAATATTTCAAGCATTTATTTTTAATGAGTATGACTTCAACATAATGAAAATGCATATTGAGTATCTCAGAAAATTTCAATAATCTGAGTAAATCATATAAACAATAAGTCTAGGGAAAAGCATAAAACTCTGCATTGACATATAGTTTAGCTGCAGCCTGGAGTAGATGGTCAAGGTGATCCGTTCAAAAATCTGCATAAGTTTCATAAAGTGTGGACCAAGGCTGGAGAAAGAGCATTAAGAACAACTGTGCACCTACAAACCCATGCATGTAAAACAAGTGAGAAAAAATATAAATATATGAAAAATTGAATAAGAATACAAAGCTCTAATTTGATTATCTGTGTGGTATTGGTAGTTAATATATAAAATGGTAAACTTAAATGTTGGTACAGCTACTGCAAAGGTTTGGTCAATTTTATATTTCCACCTGGATCTGTTTTTAAAATGTGTTAAACTCTTCCATATATTAACATCATATTTTTGGTGCAGATAAATCCGCAAGAATGGAAATTAAAGTTTTTTGGTTTTTTTTCTTTGAGGATTAGTTGCTGTAAAGTTTACAATTACAACTCCTAAAATATTTTTGCAAGTAGCTTTTTTGATTAGCTTGTGGCCTGTCTGGTTGCAAACTCCAGGCAGACTGTTAGATTGTTTGCCAAACAAATTACATTTAGTAATGAAATGAGGCTAAAGGAAATTAGAATGCAGTTGGTCTTTCATCAAGACCTACCTAAATATGAAAATGTATATTTAGGTCTGCTTCCCCTTCTTTTTACAAACTGTTATCATTGTACTTGATGAAGACTCTATATTAATTCAAATTTACACCTCTCTTATACAATGCACCCTTCACAGGATGTGACTCTCAAATTAGGAAATCAAAGTCTGCTCAAAGATTGCAAAAAGAAGAGACAGAGAGGTGCTAGGGCTGAAAAGTGAACCTAACCGACCTCTAATAAATCAAAGCGTTGTTCCTCCTTGTGATTTGAAGACATTCCAGACGTAGTGGTAAGAGGAGCATTAGTCCCTCATCCCATGCTTTTTTCTCACTCTCATTCACCTTCCATCTGCAATCATAATTCAAAGCTGTCTTCGCAATGTAACTATAGTTCAATCCACTGAGGAAACCATGGGAGAAGGGAAATTGCCCTGTCCTCCTGGTTAATATTTTACAAAGACTTAATTAAATACAGACCTCTAATACCCTTGCAGGGATTTTCATTTAGTATTTGTCGTAAAACTGCAAAATAACGCATGCCTGTTCCCTGATATTGCCTCCCTCATCCATTTTCTCCCACATTCTTTTGTTTGTCTGTTTTTGCCCTCTCTCACCATTGTGAATCATCTGGAAGAGAAATACAGAAACAGCTGGGGAAAAATATACTGCTGGGTACTTTGAGGTATCAATATTTCAGTTAGGATAATAAAACAGTTTCATTGGTCCAGACTCTGAGAGATATCCAATAAAAGTGAGCTTACTCCTTCATCACAGGGCTTTTTTTTCCTTCCGGACACTAACTCTTACTCAGCCTTTGTTTTTCTAAATTAGATTATGTAGAAATGTGTGTGCATTTGGGATATGTTCTCATTAAATGTTGATCCACTTGCACAAGTACTAGAACTATGGAAACATCATTTTACCTACACATACACATGTGCTCCAAGTCACACATACACATAACCTACTGTGCTTGCTCATTCACAAACCCCTACACACAGATAGAAACATTGCGGGTTTTCCTTTCTCCTGGATTAATTTCCACCCTCAGGCTTTCTATACCCATCTTTCTGTCAGTGTATCCTCCTTGGTGTGATTCAAGCTGGGAAACTGAAAAAAAGTTAACTTGGCTAAAGTGTACTTTGAGTACCAAAGGTCAGAATGAGAGTGCAAGTCCCTTGCACTGCAAAAACATAACCTGGGGTGCAAAAATGACATAAATAGTTAAACAGAGAAAAATTTTTAAAATATCAAGTTTTCCTTATCAAAGCACGAGTGTAAACATATGTTTAGTTCCAATATTTTACATAAAGTTAAATTGTTTTTCCCTCACTGACCATCAATAAAACAAATGACATACTTTGTGTTTTAGCTTCAGATTAGCCTGGCCATTTCCTTCTTAAGCAATTTTGCTTCAAATGTCAAATATATTCAACATTTGAAGGTAAAAAGGGTGCAAAGTAAACTCTTCACTGATTTTACAAAATGCTTTAACCGACATTCATGTAGTACAGGTTGAATAGAACACAGCGAGAAGTGTGATTATACTGCTTGAATCCTTGAAAGAAGCATTTAAGCTTTGTTTTCCAACAGAGTCGGTTTAGGATGTTGTTGTATTCTGTTTCATTCACTTCAGCAACACAGACCTCCCACCCTAACTTGATCTAACCGTTTCTTCCATCTTATTAGGATCCCACATTTCCACTCAAACACTGAGACTAAAAAGAGACACTCTTTCTTCCTCTCTAGCTTGCTTGTCTTCAGCAAATGTGTGTAGGGCCACTGGACTTATCTGAAACAAAGGGCTACAGGTCCAGATTAAGTCGGCGCTTGAGTGTCCTGCACAGAATAGATTTGTGTAATTCTACAAAATTGCACCAACCATAGTGCAGAGAATACTCCCAAGGTGGGAAGGCTACTCTAATTTGCTACAATACCAATGTAATCCACCTAATTTGTCTTTCCTCAGTGAATTTAAAGCATATGCTTGGAGATACTGGAGTTGCCACAAATAAATGAGCAGATGGTGAGCTCTTTATAAGACCCATTGTCATTGGTGTTAAACTTGCAATAACTTTTAGGATTCAGTGAACACAGTCATTTGAAGCCAATAGGTACCATTGTAATGATTATGTCATTTTGTTTCTCCAAAATGTTTAACATTACATCCCCTGCTGTCATCTGAAACACTTCAGAAAATTACAGGTATCCTCTTCATAGCCACCTAACAACAATATCAGTTTGCATAACTGAAGGATTGTGTATGTAGGAGCATTGTCCATTGCACCAAATCACTGCAGTGGGCCTTAGCTCACAATTTACAACATAAACAACAAACATCTTGGAGTCCAGCTGTAGAGTTATTTGGGGACATATAAGCTTCTGAGCAGTAGGAAATGATAAACTTGTTTCTGGCATAATGTTTGATGAGGTGCCTTTCCAACCTTTTTTAATTAGAGCTGAATAAAAAATAACCAACACACTTTTAAAAAGAGATAAAGGGCTGCAGATATCAGGAGGAATCTATACAGACTTTTATACAAAGTTTTTTTTTTTGACCTGTCACTAAAATGTTTTGAAGGTTGTTTTTTTTTTTGGGTTTTTTGATAGATAATACATGTAACCTCCCAGTGGAAATCCTCTGAAGTAACAGTATGAAAATAAGTGTGTCAAAAAAAACTGAGCAGAATAAGAAGGCTGCCTCACAGCTGGGGTTCACTTTTTATTACTCCAGACCTTATTATGCAAAGAAAAAAGTTGCACTAGTATCTAAACACACTGATCAACATTTAACATGCACTACTGAACCTGCTATTCAAAGAGTAGTGTAAGTTCAGTGTCAGCTTTGCCCCAACAAATGTTGTCCTGGAAGCCCTTTTTGCTGTCAGTTTTTGCTCTCTAAAACAATCATGTAACTTCAACTTATAAATATCATTCGATTCTTTATACTCATACAATAAACATTTTTTGAGGGGGTCAAAAAATTATGATCCCCATTTAAATTTATTGGCAGTGTTAAAATAAATTAAATCATGTGTAACCAACCAAGCAATCGTGTGAAAGGCTCTAAGCCCCTCAGGGGAGACCAAGGTTGTTGATAGCCTAACACAATCGCTTTTGGGTCATAAAAACTGAGACTGGAAATGCTGAGGATTTCCAGTCTCAGCATTTTTTATTTTTTTTTTGCAGAAGTTGATGTTTATTTGTTAGGTCAAAAACATTAGATTACAATAAAATTCTACTGCCAAAACGAGTAAAGTAGACTAGCAATGCATTTGTGGAGCAGGGTTTTACATTTGCAAAGGGAATGCACTGAATCTTTAGTTTATTGAGGGTTTCAAATTGGGAGCAAATTGGCTGTCTTATATTTAAGTCTGTGTAATCACTAGCAGGCCTGCCACATTTCACCGCAGCTTGTCAAGCTCTCTGATCTTAACAGCTTTAAAGTGGTAACAAGGTGACTGTATCAGATATGGGCCTAGTAGGAGACAGCTATGAAAAGGAAAAGTACATACAACATGAGACAGAGATTAAGCTCAAGATGAGAGTAGAAAATAAATGACTGACACAGCAGTGGGAAGGAAAGAAAATGAAGACAGTTGAAAAAATATAAATGAATTGCTGGGAAGATCAGGGTAACTGAAAATCATATTGGATATAAAAAGTAGGTTAGAGATGGAAACCAGTAACATGACAAAGCAACACTGTGTTTGAAATGAGTGAAGCAAACAGGTAATGTTTTTTGTTTCAAATCAATAAAATATTCCTCAGTTGTTTCTCAGGTTATCCCTTTTTGAGGTTGTTTTCAGGTGCATTTAGGTTTATTAGTCTCTCTCTAAATTTTCCTTAGGGATGAGTGTGTTTGGGTGTTCCTTGTGTCTCTGTGTTACTCTGATGGACTTAAGCTCAAAGTTGATTCAGTCCACAATCTGATTTAAAAATAAATGTCAAGTGGGTACATAAGCAAGCAAAGCTTTACTTCCGTAGTACCATTCAAGATAAAGAAGTGCTTTACAATAAATTAATTGAAGCCGAAAAGACAGCAATGCATAAAAACAAGAAAAATTAAGAAGCTGTTATAAAAATTTGTTTTTTCTTACTTTAAAATAATCTCCAAAGTTCACTGTGATCTCATTCACAGAAAATGAGAGTTTCAGAGTCTGGGGTCACAAGAAAGGATTTTTTGTTCTTCTGTTTTCAACTTGTAATGGAGCATCATCGGCAAGCCCTGATCACATGACCTCAGGGATCTGCTAGGGACAAATAGGTGCACAAATTCTCTGAAATAAACTATCATCTACAGTGAAGAGCTCCCCAAATCAGTAAAAAAATGAAAAAATAAATTTTGAAGTGCCATTTGAAATAAACCAAAAGCTGAGTTACAACAAGATTGGAGTCACTTGTGAAAACAATGAGGATTTTGTTAGAGGCCTTATGAAGAAAACATGTGGATACTGTATTGCAGTAATGTAAATGTGATGAAATATTCAAGATGATGTATTTCCAGTTCAGGTTGTGACACATAGTTTGGCAATAACAGGTCTTTTGTGGGCTCTAGTGTCCCTTATTTGAAAGTAGGCTGACAGGAAAGGGGGGGAGACATGCGGTAAATGTCGACGGGTCCGGGAATCGAACCCGTGATGGCCACATCAAGGACTCAAGGCCTCCAAACGTGAGTTGCGCCCTCCCCTACGCCACCACAGCCCAACCTCACATGAGAAACTTGAGTCATATTATATTAAAATTTCCCAATATGAGGGCCTCCCACCTGAACTGACATTAGATGATCATATGTATTTTCAGCGATGTGCACAAAGAAGTAATGCCTTACTTTAATCTAATTAATTTTGAAGAAAGGGTTTATTATTGCAAAAAAATTATTAAATTGCTGTTACCTTGTGAGCATCTCATAGCAATCACTCAATATGGGCGTGCAACTTCAGTGGTAACAGACAGGAGTGTAGATCAACAGCAGATAACATGGAGTGTGGGAGAATGCAGCAGGACTACGCAGCGCTTAATGCTTGGAAGTACTGAAATTTGTGTGACTCAGTGACAAAAACATTAGTGTCCACTGTATGTCTGCGTGGGAAGAAAATGTATCACCAGCAAAAAACTCCACTTCAAATCCAAGCAAACGTCTAGCAAGCCTCAGAAAGCCCCAGGTACACCAACTGACTTGACCGATGTGGCTACCATATCTAACTCCACTGGGCTAACCTGCTAAACAGGTGAAAATAGATTTTTTAAATTTATTATTACTCCTCTCTGTGCTTCATCAACTAATAAAAGATGTATGTTAATAATTCAGAGGACAGTAAGGAGAGAATGATTTAAATTATTTATTGTATCACTATATTTTTAAATCTATTCTAACAAAGGTGTCTAAACACAAACATAATTGTATTTTATATGGTGGAATTTGTAGAAATATAGTTTGACGGAAGAGAGACTTGGTATTCTTGAATTATAGCATGATGTAAAAAGCTCAAACAGAAGATCTGACATAATAGCAGTTATAAATAGTTGAAAATGGACTCAATTCTGTCTTTTTATGACATAATTAGTTTCCAAAGCGATCCTGATACACCTGAGTCTACTTTACACCTGAGTCTACTTAGGTGACTTAGGCATTTTTGTTGTTTTAAAATTCTTTGGAAAATGACCTTGAATGCTAAGAAATGAGCTTCTGATTGATTTTTTTTAAAATAATAATTATTATAAAACATTGTACAATACCAATTAAATGTGGAACACTTAAGAGTCTTTTTTCTTGTCACATACTCTTTATTTTTATTACATGTGGCTGTGAGAAATTTAAAACACTCTTTCATTTTATACAACAAAAATAGGACTGTACCCATAAAAGTGATACCCCATATATTATTATTATTATTATTATTATTATTATTATTATTATTATATTCAGAAATAAGTAGAATTTTCAGTCCGTATAAGATATGATTCCACCTGTTTCAGCTGGCTCAGATATTGACAATGGAACACAAAGGAAACTTGAACATTGATTGCAGAGGCTGCCTTACTCTGTTCCTGCTTAGACAAAATAAGGAAATCCATGCCAGATACATGCATCAACATCAGAGTGCTGGAAGGATATAAAGGCCTTTTGAAACTGTGCACAAAAAGCTTGAACTATGCTGCTTTTTGTTGCAGGAACATAAAAGAAAATAGGGGTCTACCTTATACTGCCCATCTTGCACAGATACAGGCAAAGAATAGTTTAATCTTTCACAGCTTTTATCTAAATAGAAGAAAAAGCCACAAGAGAAGTGGAATGGGTCAACTATTTAAGACTATCTATGGTCTTTAGCACTTCTATCTGCAAACAAATATATGTAATAGTTTTATTCAACCTCTTACATACATGAAAATTGTATTGTAACAACCACTTAGTTATTTTTTTATTAAAAACTCATACCTGATCAACTGTTTATCATAGTTTCAATCATACTGCACTATTGATTCTTTCATAAATTGCATTAGGATTCCTCAGTCTGATCCAAAATACTGTATTACAATTTTTTAAAGAATTGTCATTTGGGTCTTTGATGTGACCTAACTCCTGTAACCTGTACAGGAATACAGGTTACAGGACTTTTGCTCGACTCTTGTCAAGCAAGAGTCATTCGAGCCATGCTGATTTTGCATTTTGCAAGGCTAAACTTTGGCAATCACAACATATTTTTTGTGCATAGCAGGCAAAGCTATGTTTTTACTATGCAGATTATTTTGTTGACCAAATTAATTTGGATTTTCTTCTTACAATCTAGACATTTTTTACCCACATTTTCACATCAAGCGGATAATTGTTACTGCATCCTCTGGTCTGTCTGTGTCACATTACCTGCTCTTTGTACTATGTTCAGTTTCCCCAGACAACCCTCTGTGAGGGAAGAGTAATAATCCAGCTGTTTTAAAATTTTATGAAGTTCACTGATAAGAGTTAAATTTATGAAGCAGAGAAACAACTTTTTCCATTTATTTTGTCCACACTTGATTAACTGACAATGTCAAATAATTTTTTTTTTAGCAAATGCAAAATCAACCGAAGTTTACCAAAGAGCTACACAATTTAAATCCTATAAGTGGAAATTTCAAACAGGAACTGGAACTGTGTTAAAATATGCTATGAACCCATCTTCAACAGATTATATTAAAACAGAGAGCAAACATGCTGGTGACTAAAACCAATCAGTGTAAAAGCAGTGAGGAGCTGCAAAACATTGGCTCTTTGAACATTGTGTCTATATCTGAACAGTCAGATAGCATCTGTTTTAGGTGACATGTTGTCAGAACCATAGAGAAACGTTTTTAACTTAGCATTGTAAACTACTGGGACCATTTCCCTAGTAACATCCAGATCTGGGTTTGGTTGGACCTATGCAGAGGTGTAAACCACCTACTTTATCACAACATTGATTTGTTTGGATGATCATACAATGTTTGCCAACATCACAAAGTATGATACTTAATGATTTTACTTCAATGTAATTCACAAACAACAAAATGTAACAACATATAACTCTCTAACACAATCACTTGAATTTATATCAACTCACAAGAAACTACTAAAATCTTATTTGACCATTTTCTTTTTAAGCTCTTACAGGCATGGAGCACTCAAAAAAAATAAAAGTCAAAATTACATAAAGATGTAGGTTAAACTTCACAATATGCATTGATATTTAAATTTTGCATCAATGAAATTGGATTATCAATTATTTGATCAGTATATTAATATAGATCAATGCCTTATTACAGCCTTCCTATATAAACAAGCAATTGTTTAAATGGAATATGTAGGAGCAACATGAAGTAGTCCCAAAAATCTGAAAAATCAACACATCATGCCAGGATCTAAGAAACAGCAAATTCCAAAGTCATTTCTAAGGCTTCGGAACTTCTACAAAGCCTTAGATGTATAATGTGCCATTATACATGAAAGGAGAAAACATATAACAGGGCTGAGTCTTCTTAGGGGCATCCGGTCTTTCCAAAATTACTCCAAGAGCACACAAATGACTCATCCAGGGGAACTAAAAAGAACAAAGAACATAATCTAAAGTTTTGCAAGCTTCCATGGCTTTAGCTAAACGATCATCATGACTAAACAATGAGAAGACTTATCAAAATTTGTGTAAATATTGTAATGCTACAACAACAAAACCTGTGAAATGACAACAAAAGGGGAAGTTGTGCATCTTGCTACACCATGGGTAAAAATAACAGCATCCCAGAAAAATAGCATTTCGTTTAAAGTCGATATGGTATTGGTAATGTGATGAATGATTTGCAGCTACTATCAAACAAGAGAGGCACTTTTTTTTAAGATGAAGTTAGTTTTACTTTTTTCCATTATTATAATAAAACAATCAATTAACAAAAACATTTTATTTTGTATTTACTTGGGTAATCTCAACCTCATAAAATTTGCTTGTTTATCTGAAACATTTATCGATGGCGATAAGGGAAACATATAGAAATCTGAAAGATGTATCTTACCATTAGAATTGTTCAGTATTATCAACTTTATTTAAGATTCAGACTAGTGCTAAGTATATGCAAATGCCCACACAAAGTGACTTGGCTTGGTAGAGGGGTCAGAAAATTCTGATTTGGGCATTCCTACCCTGAACACAAGTGGTCCTCTGAATTATGTTTATTATATTTGTCTAATGGTGTACAGAAATTCCAAAAAGACCTAAGAATAGATACAAAATTACCCAAAATGGCAAACAACTTAAATGACAAATGTTACAAGACTAAAATTCACAAACTGAAACAAACTATTTATGGAAGTATTTTGGTATAGTTCAACAAGTTATTTTTGCATCTTTAAGGCTTTAAAAGTGCAAGTCATTGTGGGTGTCTTTTTTTCCTCCTAGGGTAATATTACCATGTAAAATCTATTGTCTTTTCTACTGCATCAACTACTGGCTAAAATAGATTTTGGCTGCACAATTTGATAAGGAAACATTGTGTGGTTAAAGAAAATGCAAAAAGGAACACTTACGGCTGTTATCCTGCTTAAAAACACACTGCTTAACATTATTAAATATTTAGAATAGTGTTTAAAAAATCTGAGAGCCAGTGAGAGTGTGTATGTCTATGAATGAGCGTGATTTACAGACCATCACCTTAACACTCATACAGACCATTAACAGTGAAGGCAGTGGCCACTGCTCCAGTAACATGAAGTGCGATAATAATCTTACTAATAAAATCAGCTCTATTCTCCTGCTGTGACAGTCCCGTAAGATGCCCCTAGCAGTTTTGCATCGTTGCCTTCCTTGGCACACAAGTCTGTAGTGAATCACAAGTATGTGCACGAGGCTCGAGCCTTTCTGTCTCACATCCACAGTCTTTCCTCTTCCTACATTCTTCTGCTTATGTATCACTCACTTCTGTTCTGTCAGTGCTGCCTGTTGGCCATGTTGTTGGTCCAGCCAGCAGGAACGCATCAGAGATCACAACAGCAGACAAGTAATGACCAAAGGATAATTATTTTGTAACACCGTGCCCTGCATGCTGCAGCGAACATCCCCATTCATTTGTAAGAATGGAGAGATCAATATATGCAGATGTAATATTAGCTGGTCAACTGCCATGTCTAAATCATTAGGAACAAGGGGATCACATGATTGATGTGTGTGTGACTCATCGCTGAGTCTCATTCTGTCTGCCCTAATGTTTCTTCTTTTCACATCACGTCCTGTATAAAGCAATTGAATCGCACACACTGTCCAGTCTCATCAGCTCATGAGATTCATTTGAGAAGCAGCAGATAAATTGGATGTGAATGGGGAGAAGGCAAAAAGAAGGCAAATATTCCCAAATGTACAGTAGACATCAAACTAAACTGATTGAAAATAATTTAATCAATGATTTTACTTGCATTCCAAATGTACCATTTAGTGATCACAAATACATTTGACATTTTGCTCAGGAAAATCATATTCCTGGAATTGTCATAACTGTCTAAGACTAATTTGTTAAGAAGTACCTTCAGGAAAGGGAGACCCAGAGCGTTTTTTTTTTTTGTTGTTTTTTGTTTTTTTGAGCTCTCAGCACAATTGTGAATGGACTTATAAAACTATAAGAATTAAAAAAATAAAAAATACAAGCTTAGAGGAATAGAACACATGTAGAAGTTTCAAAAAACATTGCTATCGTCTGCTGACTGAAAAGTGGCAGATTATAAAAAATGTGTTTTAAAAATGTAAAGCTTGTTTTACTTATTAAAACGTAATAGGAATTCAGCTTCTTGAAGCACCAGAATTATTTTTAAGATAAAGGTACTTATTGTATTTTATATAGGAAACCCTAATAGTTATACACTTTTTTAAAACCTAATTTTCAAGTCATTTGAAAAAGTGGTTTAATTTGTTCATCATGCCACAGTTTAGTTCAAAAGTTTTAGTTTTTGTTAATTTATCCATTTAATAAATTTATATTAATTTGTTTTTAGGTTACATCTTCAGCTCACTGAAGGAGTTAATCCTTTTTTTTCAGAATTTTACATCTTGTAAAATTCCACTTCAAATGAACATTATGTTTACCAGACTGTTAATTAATCACTTACAAATCAATGTTGTCTTTATAAACAATAATATTTTTTGCTGATGCACCTAAGTAGTAAAATACAGTATAGGTGTGCTAGTGCAACAAGTCTAGAGCCCTGTTATGTCTTGTTACCATTTACTTTGGGAACGCCTGACTTCAAATAGCTATGGAGTAGTTACAAATCTTGAAACTCTGCGAAATGTTCTTTGAAGAATGTAAAAAAACAGATTAAGATGCAGTTTCATAACAGACTGCTCAAGCAGGTTATCTTTGCAAAGCTTTTCATGTGAAGTATGAAGAGTTAAACAAGAGCTAAACTTTTTATCAGAGGACAAAAATTTTGTAGATAAAAAAAAAAAAATGTGATCAAAATTTGAACAATGCCTTAATTTCACAACAAGTAGGTCAGTTATTTTTTTCTAGTTGAATTTAAACTTCTTGAACAGGGTGAGCTTTGTGATGAATGAGCAAACTGTGTAGGGGGAAGCATGTCCTCTTCACCATTAGTGAACCTAAAACAATGTGATTTATCAAAACACTTGAAGGGGAAGTTGTTGTCAAATAACTATTCCTATTTACTGGGATTGCACACCATAGAGCAATGGTGCACTTTAGATGTTAGATAAGCAAGAACTTGGAGAATCAAACTGACACCATGGTTAGTAAAAGCTTTTTGCTAAAGCCCAGTGATAACAATTGCCTCAGTTTTGATCTAACAGTTTTCAAACTTTTACAAGAGACTGGTGGAAAGATACATTTGCAAAAGCTTTCTAGTTGGTGAATTTATTTCCTTGTATCTAGATTGCAGGCTCATCAGAATTAATTGCATCATACAGAGTGCATAATCCTGAGAGTATAAGTTTAGCTTTCAGGTTCACTGCTGGAAGCTGAATTAATTATTTAGAATGAACAGTCTACATTTGTGATTTTATGTCCACAAGAGTTGCCTTTCTCAAGTTTAATTAAATGTTGTTAGTACTGTTGAATTCAAGTGCATCTTAGATTCAACAATCAGCATCTTTCTCAGACATTAACTCTGAAATGAAGTTGATTTTAAAACCAAATATATCATGTTCCCCTAGTGTAAGCAGCAAAAGCAGGCAATTCAGTGTTGGTAGCATGGCAGCACTGTCTTATACTATATACTAGAGGGAGACATACTTTGAAAGTCCAAATTTTTACTTTTAAACAAGAGATTTAACTCTGTTTATTTGTAAAACAGCAGTTCAGTAGTTCAGTTCTGTGCAGAGAAATGTTTACTTTTTTGTCAATAAGCTGGTTTGAAACCGTAATATCACAGACTTTGACATTAGAAGTTGTGCCTCTTATCCTACAATCGTAACTGTTTCTTCTAAAAAGATTGGTTTATTACCAAAAAAAACATATATATATATATTCCATTACATCGTCTTCCATGTAGCCGGGGTTGGGCATGGGTGGACAGCATCCTAAGATATTTATTATTTATTTTATGTTATTTAAGGTAGTCAACCATCAGACTGGTGAAAAGTGCTATTATATCCATTCAGCTTTAAAGAGTTTTATGAACCCCTGATCATTCATGTAACTTGTTTAGAAATGTGGATCGTGGACACTGATATTGGTATCTGTGATGTCTGTGCTTGCCGTAACACGTTTTGCATTAAGGTGGCATTTTAGGTAAGAATATGAATTAATGAATATACTTTATTGGTGATAACTGACCAATATCACCAAATAGTTTTGAAGATAGGCCAACTATTTCTTGCACAACATTCACACAACAATAGTCTTTTCCAGCATCCCATCATTTTGTGAAGCAAAAGATCAACCCTTGATTACAAAGAAACAGCTTTGTCATCCATCTCTGCAAAACTGGTTTGTGCATTATAATAATGGATGTACCAGACACACACAAATACAAGGTTCTGGCCAGAGTCTTTATATGTAAAAAGTAGTATGATTAATTTTGGATTTAATATCATGAAAAACTACAGTTCCTGAAAGAGATTTAATCGTTTTTTATAAATAATACAGGGAACGTTATTGGGATTTGTCAAAAAGGTCAGGAATTCATATACTGCTCTTACTTTGGAAAAACAAACAAAAACAACAAAAAATATTTGTATCCAGTCTGATTTATTCAAAAATATCTTGTTTTGTCTTATAAAAATGCTGAACTTCTTCAGAGGTGTATTTCAAATTGTATTAAATAATAATACTTTGTATTTTGAATTGTATAAACAAATTTATACATACAAATGTATGATTTTGTGACTTGAGAAAACCTCTTGCTAATAGTTTACTCACCCAGACAACATGAACATGCAGAAATATTCCTATTTTTAAATTAATGTTAAGTAGGTCCTAAGACACACTTATTCAGCATAACTAACCCTAAGCCTGGCATATTAATTTCCTGAGACATTTATGTCAAGGGAAATAAATGTCTTACCTTTCCTACATATAGTGGCTCTGTGCCCGTGTACTCCTCCACCACGAAAAACTGGTTCCACACCCATCCTCTCTTTACTCTTTCAAGAGATGAGGGTTCTTCTTGTTGTTCACTCCCTCCTGAGTTTGTGCCACTAGTCCTTGAGGCCTCAGACCACTTAAAACAACAGCTGCTCAAAAGACCCAGAGCTGCCAATAGTGGCCACGGTCCTGCTGTCCAAAGGGGAACCATGTTGTTGCGAAAAAGAAAAAAAAGAAATTGGCCAGTGTCTACATGTAAAATCAAAGTTGCAGACACAAAAGATTTTTCACTCGTAGTTATATACAAAAAAACAGTTCACCAGGGCAAAATCAAAAGGTCTCGTTGAAAGAACTTGAAAGTTAATCCATGGGATCACAAATCAATCTGAAGTTATCTGCTGAATGCAAGGCAGGTCGTGGAGCATATTGGGTTTGTACCACCCGGTGAGAGCATGTTTGTATCGTCACATGGCCAGTCAATTTGATTCTTCAGACTACCTCCCCTGCCCTCTCACTGAGATTCTTGTATTTCTTTAAAGTGGAATCTGTAGCAGTGAAAGAAATGGATTAAGGAATACCTTTAAAGGATTTGATGGTGACACAAACAACAGATTTGACAAGACTTGTTCACTAATCAGTTGCAAAATTATGGGAGAAAAAGGTTGTAGGCGCATTGAAAAGCATGTTGCTGAAGAACAACATTGACGCTTTCCATCCATTCTTCACTCTCCTGCCTCCGACAGCACTTGTAGCCATTTCACATCCAGTCGGCACCATGAGTGGATTCAGTACCACACTGGTAGTTTAGAGTCCTGGGAAAGTTCCCAGATGAAATTTATTCTGAAAATGAAATCTTTTTTACAGTTCAGTCTAACTGTTTTTTGCTGGCAGAAGCAGAAGTCTTGAACTATGAAAAGGCCAGCTGATTTTACTGTTGGTGATTACATTTGATCTTGGATGGCTTTGACCTTCAGAGCAATCCACTGGTTTGAAGAGCTCATCCTTTAAAGGTCCTGTGTAATTATTTTGTCCATTATGACAGCTCTATCAGTAATCCAAAGCCAGGTAAGGAATCTGTAAGACAGAAAAGACAAAAAGCTGTTGAACTGGATCATTTGCTACCACCTAGATTGAATTTAGGCATACGGAAAAATTTATACATTTGACAAATGTGAAGGAAACTTGTTCAATATATTGTCAAAATGCAGTTTAAAGAGTATACATATTGCGTAAATTTTATTTATTGACATTTGTGTATTAAAAATAAAATACTACATCAATCAATCTTCAATCATATTATGGACACTGACCAGTAAGTATCACTGCCTCCTTTTCTTGGCAAATCAAGTCAAGTTTTTTTATATAGCACATTTCCACAACAAGCCACTTCAAAGGGCTTTACATCATAAAAAACATCATACAGTCACCAATCATGAAACAAACAATAAGCATTCTACAGTTAACTTCTTGGTAAAAACTGCCTTTCACATCTTGTAAGTGTGAAGTGCTCATACAGCACTCTGACTGCTAAGATTCTGGACAATCTAGACCAGGGTTCCACAAATCCAAGCATTGAGGGATAGAACCCTGCAGGTTTTAGATGTGTCCCTGGTTCAACACACCTCAATCAGATGGTTAAATTACCTCCTCAGTTCTCCAGAGTCCTGCTAGTGACCTGATTATTTGACCCAGGTGTGTTGAAGCACAGACACATCTAAAACATGCAGGACACCAGCACTTGAGGCCTGGAGTTGACAGTCCCCGATTTAGACATTTATTTTTATGCCTATTTAGGCATAATTTTTTACAGAAAAACCAACATGAATATTAGCAGCCTGTGGCACTGCTGATGTGTGAAGAAAACCCAGGTTGCTGGTGTCATTCATATTCCTCTTAGCAATGCCTTATTTGGTTTCTGTGGTGTTCAGGTCAGGCAGGTGTGCTGATCAATCATGTACAGTAAAATCATAGTCTAAAAACCAGTTGCAGAAATTATTGGCAGTTTGTGCATGTGCCAAGACATTTTAGAAAATTAAATTAGAGTTTACGTAAACTTGTTAATTTGGGTTTAGCTTTCTCTACACTCTTCCTCCAGGCCCTGAGATCTTGATTTTCAAATTGAATTAAAAAAAAAATTATCTGACGAGAATACTTTTCATTTCTACTTTACCCATATCAATAACTTATATTTTCTTTGGTTCAAACTGGCTTAACAAAAATAATGTAGTGTAGTATATTATGTCTTAGATGTCTTGCCACACTGAGTGCAGTGGCAGTTTGTGATTTGTAAATCTCCCAAACTTATAAAATAAAGGTTTGTGGCCTACCAGCTGAGCATTGCTGCCTGATGTAACTGCACCAGTGCCAATTGCATGTGTGCTCTCCTGAACTGCTCTAAGGGCATAAAGGGGTCATCAGCTGGGGACGAACAGTCCTTAATGTTACGGACCTTTAATTCTTGGCTTCTGTTTTTACGATGAAAAGCACTTTGAACTGCTGCGTTGCCGAAATGTGCAATACAAAAAATTTGATTGATTGACTGATTGATTGATTAACCCCAGTACATTTTATGGTGGCAGTGTAATGGCATCCCCTGCTGATGCCATAGGTCTTATTTACCCCCCAATTCCTATCCTTCCTCCTCAGCCACTTCCAAAAATTTCCCTTTGCTGCCTTAATGGTGTTCTGACAACCTCCTCCTGTGCATCCCAAGTCATGGATCAGATGACGAATCCGACAAAGCCGCAACATTTCACCTCAGCAGGTTACATGATGACTTTTCTTTTTGTAAATCATTCCCCATAACACGTGAATGGGATTGATTTACAAAACCTTCAAGGCTGAATTTATTCCTGTTGCTTGTGTAGATATTTCTACCCCATTGTTTTCCCACCACTAAGCTTTCCTTCATAGCTTGCGTGACCAGTCCTTCTTGTGTAGTTAGTCCCGATTGTCAACAACACAACAGTCATGTCTTCCCCATAATTTTAGTGTGGGCACATTTGTATTTCAAAACAAACAACAAAAAAAATACAGTCAAAACAAAATAAGTTTTTGCTTTGTTTTAGCTTTAAGTTATAATCATTCAAATTAATAAAAATAACAATTTACTATACATAATTAATGTGTAACAGATTTATATAAATTATGAGTTTTACTTTTTTAGTTGGGTCACTGTTATATTTTAAATTATTGCTATGCACCTTAATTTTGGTTCACTTAAACTTTTTTTTATGTATAATCAGAATCATAAAAACATATAACTTATTTTTTCTGTTTTTCTCTTACTTCAATGTTCCTAAACCTCCAAACCTAACAAGTCGTGGTGAGCTTATGATTTTCTAGGGTAAGCAGTGTTTTGTTGAATGATATATTCAATGGTAATTCTAAATTTAAGGGTTGAGCAGGAGAGCCCTGCTGGGAGAATTGCAAAGACAAACCAAGAGGTCAGCTTTCATCACACACAGAACCAAAAGCGTCTGTCTGTCTTTAATCTGACTGCAGCTTTGACCTCAGCCAGATGATTAAATGGAAGAGAGAACACTAATTGGATAAAAGTATTAATCAATGAATTCCATCCATTGAGGCAACATCTCCCTAATAGTTCAGATAAACACAGCAGGGAACAAAGGGGTGTGATATACTTTGTTGATGTTAAACATGTACAGACTATAGACATAAATGTAAAGTTGACCCATTATAGATATGATTCAAAAGATAGGCATCTAAAGGAGAAAGTAATAACAAGAACAAAAAGAAGCAAAAAAAGAAGAGTTTCATGAGAAACAAGAAAATGAAACAGACTGTTCTGTTGTGTGATACTGTGATTAATAGTCTCTGAAAGGTTCAAAGACAAAAGTCTAATGACAAAAAAGGAGAAGAAACAATAACATTTAAAATGTCTGAGGTCTTACAATCCAAAGAAAGGAATATTGCAACAGAGACTGAAGAAAGGCTCCTTGGGCCTGCAGGTGGTTTAACCTATTGTATTTCTGTAGGCACTTCTAATCTCACTCTCCCTCTGCCCTGCTAGTAAGCTTGGAGCTTCCGGAAATAATTCCTCCTCAGACTGTTGGTCAAGGCAATGTCCGTGGTATTGGAAACTAACTGCTCTAAGGCTGTCCAGTCTCCAGAGCAAACAATTCAGAAGAAACCTAAGCAGCTCAGACGTCTTAACTCTTCACTGCAGCACAGTTGTTACTCTTAGAGTTGTGTGTAATGCTTGCATCCTACAACAAGAATTTAAATTACAGTGACAGAATTGTTGTTTCAGTAAAAATTTTAAAATTAACAAAAGGATTAGACAAAGATTTTTTGCTGCATTTTGCAGGTAAAATAAAAGTAAGTGGATTACAACTGATATTTCAACAGATTCTGATAGGGCCATAGAAAGTAAACCATCTTTCTGAATTCTATACTGAACTCCTTAAAATAACAGGCTCTTGTCACAATAGCCATTTAGGTATTTTTATAAAATAAATTTTGTGAATTTATCAGCCCTGTAGAAACACTGGATTGTATGATCTAATACATCGCAAGCCCAGGATATTTCACATGTAAACAGGCCTTGTTTAAAAATTTTGTGTTAAGGATTTTAAGATTATAACTTAGAGATTAAGACAAAGTACAACAGGGTGGAAAGCTTCACCCTATGGAGGATTTCCTGATAATCTGATGCAGGACAACCATAATCCCAAAGATTTTCCCTCCTTTGCTTATGCACCCATGATCTTTGGGGAAAAAAGCTTCTAATGCAAGATTTAAAGGGGAAATGGACATTGAACAGAAATTGATTTGAAAAGCTCTTAGATTCTCCTTTAATATTCAACACACGCTTTTTGAGTTTAATCTTATGCTAAAAGATTACTCACCTCACTTCCATTTGTCATTCACCAACAGCTGTTCAAAATATGCTAACATGTAGGTGGATTTTGATCCAATTTTCGTTTTGTAGAAATTACGGTAAGGTTCAACAAAAAATCTTGTGAACTAAAATTACTTTTATAACTTTTACTATTTAAATATTAAAGTCTCAATGGCATATCTACATTTAGTTCATTACCCTGCAGTTGTGTTTAGATTATGTAAAAATCTGAATAATAAAACTGAAAACACAAAATAAATACTTCTTTTTGAACTGTGTCACAACAACTGTGCAATGGTCAGAGACCCCTGAGAAAATAACAGGGTCTTGTCACCATCATATGTGACTTCCATTAAGAGGAGGAATTTGGCTATTGTTAAAGATATGCTCATCATCAAGCTTCTCTTCCAATTTGAAAGTTTATTATTCAATATTTAACATATAGAATATTTACTGCAATCCAATCCAGAACTGCACAGTATTCTTGTTCTGGAGATGTAGAATAAGGAAAGACTTTAACTCTTCAACTGCTTGGCCAGCTAAGCAAGGTTGGTGGCATCAACTAACTTGCTCTTTGGTTACCTAGCAATAAACTGCTGATTGACTTGTGCAGCAGGAGATTCAGGTTTTGCCACTGTGCCTCATAACTCCTTAAAATAATAAAAAAGTGAAAACTGTGGTTATAACAGGAATAGACATGCCATTAGCTTGGCAGCATTTCAGATATTTTATTACTAACAATCAGTATTGTCGAAGATCAACATTGACTGATATGAAGTGCTTATATCATATTAAGTTTTTCAGGCATATCATCAACCCAAATCCTTGTGGTGTTCTTGTAGACAAGATAAATTATTATCATTCTCCACTGAATTGAGCTCAGCAACATTGGCTGTGATGGTAAGAAAAAAGTAAGCTCTCACATTTGGAAGTTTCATGACTCACAAATGCTTTCAGTCAACACTGTGGGTGTTTGTTGAACAGGGGACATTCGATCACAGGGCATCTACCTGCTGTATTGCCTCCAGCAAAAGAAGTGAAAAACCCTCGGGTTAGAAAATTATTCCACCAGTGTCCTGCTCCTCCATCATGTTCTCAGAAACAATGGGTAGTTAACGAGGAGCATGTTTCCTGACCACTAACCCTCAGCAACAACATTGTGGAATACAGTTTGAATGTACAGAAACAAAGTAAAACCCAATAAAATGAAAAGTGCACATCAGGAAGAATCTATTGTCATTTGGCGAAATGTTTAATTATTTGGGAAATTATACTGAAATAACATGTGCAAATATAATAAACTTTAAATGAAAATTTATGACAACATTTTTTTTTTTTTTTTGCTGTCTAAACTTGTGTGGTATATTGAGGATCTTTAGCAAGGTTCTATTTTGGAGAAGTGTTGAAAAATAATACTAAACAAAAATTTGAAAAATTCTGCACCCATGTCTTAGCAATTAATGGCAAGTCAGAATAGACAGCTTTAAAAAAAATGCAATTTCAGCTAGATGCGTCATTGGAGTCAACTGATGTACATAAGTTCAAATAAAGGCTTAGAATCCATATGCATTTAGTCAGATAAAAAGAAATGACTCCCTCCTGGCATAATGAATGACACTCGCTGAAAAAAGTAATAAAGAAAACTCATCTAAACTTCCAAGCTTGACATACTGATCCAAAGTGCTTTTTTTTAAGTTTCCAATTAACTCTGGTAGAAATATGGAGTGATAACTTCAAAGAAATAAAAGCATACTGTTTATTCCTCAGTGCCTCCAGGAACATACAGCATTAGGAGAATATAACTACCTCAATATTACTTATATAAACCTCTGCTGTTCCCTTACAGTAGATTACATAATTGTGTCACTTTGAATTTATTAATTTCTATGAAATTAATCACCTTACCTTTTAGCTAAAGTTATAGATTATAAATTATAAAAATTTAGTGGATAAAAACAAAGCTTGCACTCCTTTAACTACCTACCTATTTAATGATCCATGAACTTAAGCATCCATAGGTTTGGGTAAAGTACCTTGCAAAAGTGTCCATAGATTTTACATTTCTACAAATGTTGTGAAAGTCCTGGAAGAATGTCTGTTGAAGTCATCATTAGCAAGAAAATAAAACCTAACAGACAGCCAGAGCTACAATATCTTGCAATAGCCTAATTAGGACCCATACCTAAATCCAACTAAGAATCTTAAGCAAGACTTGATTTTTGGTTCAGAGACCTCACTATTGAGTTTTGCTAAGATCCATTTACAAAAAACTATCTCTCTTCACCTGTTTGCAAATCTCTTGTAGAACCAAAATGTGAAAGATGCAGTTCTTCAAAGTACTTTGGGAAGTTGTATAAAAATACATTCTCACATGTAAATACGAGTTAGATAGATGCAAGGTAAATGTTTATTTTGTTTTTACAAAAATTCTAGATTATGTATTTATTTTACTAAATTTGTCTCTTTCCTCTATCTCTTTCCTGCCCCTCTTCGAGTCATTCTCCAGTCCAAGGCTATTGGCAAGCCCTGTGCAGCCATTCATGACCTATTAGAGTGCTGGATGGATCCTAGAGCATGGCTGCAGCCTCTCATCAGTGGGCATGCCCTGAGCAAGCCCTTTGACAGCTGGCAGCGGACAGACGACAGCCAAGCAAGACTGATCACTGCAAACTGATAGGCATAGAGCCAATGACCAGCAGACAGCCCTCTCTGTCTCTGACACACTCTCTCATAAATGCGTTCACACATGCACACAGTCACAGACACGCAATCATGTTGTGTAATGTGTTTGTATCTTGAACGTTTTTATTGAAGGTGAAGGTAGATAAACAGGTATTTGTTTCTTTGCATTTGTTCTTTTTGCTGACTGCAAAAAAAATTCTCCCTTGGGGATTATAAATTAATTTTGATTTTCAGCAAAGCAGAACTTGAATTTTGCACCCAAATTTAAGCTTGTATAAATAGCCAGCAATTACAAAAAGAACCAATAAACAGGCCATATTGCTGATGGCATAACTTGAACAAGCTACTTTGTATCTATTGTTTTACACAAGACATGAATATGTGCTGCAATTCATGGAAAGGATAAAAAGGTAGCAACCAGGGCCAAAAGGGTGGATGCAACACTGTCGTGAGGTTGTATTGTTGACAACTGCTGCAGAAAAAAAAAGAGTACAAGCGGCACACTGGAAATTTTCTGCAAAGCAAGAATGCATGTGGAAATGGCTTCATCCATCCATTTTCTTTACACCCTTCTTCCCTAAATGGGGTCGGGAGGGTTGCTGGTGCCTATCTCCAGCTGCGTCCCGGGCGAGAGGCGGGGTACACCCTGGACAGGTCGCCAGTCTGTTGCAGGGCAACACAAAGACATACAAGACAAACAACCATGCAAACACACACTCACACCTAGGGAGAATTTAGAGAAACCAATTAACCTGACAGTCATGTTTTTGGACTGTGGGAGGAAGCCGGAGAACCCGGAGAGAACCCACGCATGCACAGGGAGAACATGCAAACTCCATGCAGAAAGATCCCCGGCCGGGAATCGAACCCAGGACCTTCTTGCTGCAAGGCAACAGCTCTACCAACTGCGCCACTGTGCAGCCCATGTGGAAATGGCTTCAGACTGAAAAAACGAAAAAGTTTTTGTGTGTGGGCGTGTGTGTGTGCGTGTGTGTGTGGGGGTGTGTGTGTCTGTGTGTAGTGTAATGTGATTATGTGAGTTTTGTCTAAAAACATTCCTGCCTTGATGAGTGAAGGGGCCAGGCCAAAGCGTAAGCAGGAGAACGGAAACCGCACTGCAGTGAAGCAATTAAATCCAAAAAAAACAACAACAAAAAAAAACTTACAAAAACATGATAAGACCAGAGCATGAGGTACGGTCTACATAACCGAAGAAATTAGCAGGAAACAGTAGAAATCCAGGAACTTTAATATAAAGGAGATTTGATTGATGAAATGGGAACCTGGTGAGTCTAGTCATGGGATTGCTTAGCACATTTTAGAAGAGAATAAACAGGGAAACTGAGATTGGTGACCAAGAAACACAAATCATACTCATGCAGCTGGACAAGACACAAAAGTATCTACAAACAAAAAAGGAAAAAATCCTAAAACAAACTTAAGAGAATTAACAAATGAACAGTAATTAATAAGAAAATTAATCAGAAGCAATTAACTTAATAATAAAACTCTAATGAACAACAGGAAACAAACTAAATATGGCCAAATCTTACTAACACACACACACGCGCACCACCACACACACACAAAAAAAACATTGCTAGCTTGTTGCTTTTAGTTACATGCGTCTACAACAGTGGCTAACAAGAAAGTGCACCTACTGAGATGATTAAGAACACGACTGACAAAACAACTAACTGAGCAGTGAATTATTTGATTTTGTCTCCAGTCTTCTTTCATTTTTTCTTCACTCGAATAAACTTGGCATCTTTGCTTCACTGCTCTGCCATTAACCCTCTGTCCTGTTTGCCATGCTTTCTCCGACCACATAGATAAGATGCAAGTTCAGAGAGTTGTGTGAAGTACGTGTATGAGCTCTGTGGATCACTTAGCAAAAAAACAGCTGACTTCTATGTTGTTTGTATTTTTAGTATACACCTTTCAACTCAGTGTAAAAAATAAGTCTTAGTAGTGATATGTACTGTTTCCCAGTGACTTGTAACGACATCAGATCAAACTTGTTTCATTTTAGGCAGTGCCAGTAACTGCAAAACAGAGACTTTGTGGCTGTGACAGAAGCTTGCAAAGCAGGGAGCTAAATACTGCTCATCAGATTGCTAAATGTACTGAAAGAAAAGATCAGGAAGAGGGCCAGAAATCTCTGTAGCGTGCGTTTTTCTTTAGACAAAAGAATCCATGTGACTGTAACAAACCATGTCTTTCTTCCGATGCAAAGAAGTGCAGGATTTACTGTTTGAACTGTACTTTCAAAGACTTTATGCCTATAAGAAAAAAAATCAGAAATAACATGATGTTAAGTGCTAGAGTCCCAGAAAATGTAGTAACTTTAAAAAGGATGTCTTTTGAGCCATTTAAATGAAGCTGTTTAGAATCAAACAATTGACTTCAATTTTGTTGGCTCTTGAGTGCTAAAGATATGTATCTATATATTCTTGTCCCATTATGTTCACCTGCTAATATCTAGTATTAGCAGGTGAACATAATGGCCATACTTTGTGTGTAATTTGTGAGTCTTACTTAAGGGAACTTCACACTTTTACAATGCGGATTGATTTTGGCATTAAAATTCTAAATTTGGCCAAAGAAATAACCTGGGTGAGAAAAGTGATTACGTTTTGATTCCTTTACATTTAGCCATGCTTTGTTAAATTTATGTTTCCCGGATACATCTATTATGCTTTTAATTTTTCAAAATGGTAAACACAAATTTCATGCAATGCAAGAAGATATGCTGTATATTCGTACAGTCATGTGAAAATATCTTATGACAGCTTGAATATTTTCCTAGCATATTTGGCCATTCATCCATCGTCTATACTTGCTTATGCTTGCGGGATCATCGAGGGACTGGTGTCTATTTCTAGCAGTCTTTGGGCAAGAGGCAAGGTAGACCCTTGCAAGTTTAGTTTTCATGAGGGATGTGAAATGGAGAATCATTTGCTGTTCAAGAATGACATGAAGGCATCAATTTAGAAGGAACCATTTTACAGATATAAAATCTAGAACAAATTATTTGGTCTCTAGAACAAAGAACAGTCCATCCTAGTGACCTATGTTCACCATAAACCATCAGCAGCATTCACACAACATAGAAACTCAACATGTCTGAATTATGTGCCACTAATGGCATCCATTTCACAGCGAATGATTTGTTATAGACCATGGGTGCAGTTCTAATTGTTAAAGTTGCCATATGTAACTTTTATAAACAATATGTTTTCTACATATTTGCTAAAACTGTCACTGTGTCCTGATAGTATAGTGTAAGACAAATAATCTGTGAAAAAATCAAATCATCTGCCTCCTCCCTGTGGTCCTACAGTCATCTGTAGAAATACCCAGTTGGGCTAGAAACAACCAATCAGAGCCAGGAGCAGGGTCTTAATGCTGTCAACAACCAATCAGAGCCAGAAGGAGGGTCTTGATGATTTTTTTCTTTTTTATGCAGAAATCTTGCTACAATTTATAGTCTGAATTTTTCACAGATCTTAGTTTGGATTGTAGGCAGCTTAAAGAGCTTCTTGTATGAATGGCATTCTTTTCTTCCTAGAATTCTAAGAGGAATACAAAACATGAATGCATGGACATATGTAAACTCTTGGAAATACATTTTCTAACAAGGCCAAATCCCTACAAATGCACAGAAAATGTGTTCCACCTTCTGAATTAATCAACATATCCTGAACTGGGTAAAGTAATGGACAATCTCGCTTACCTTAGTATTTAGAATTATCTACTCAAACTAGAAACTGACATTCCAAACATAAGCCGACTTACTCTATAAAAAAAAAAAAAAAAAAAAATGTTCAAGGTAACTGTTTCAGATGACCTGAAGACATATCTTACAACTCCACACATCATGCTGCTAACATTATACCCAGTGTCGCTCGGCACAACATAAACAAGAATGAGCCTCTCTTCTCAGCATATATGCATATGCATAACTGTCCGCAATGATCTAGAACACAAACTCATATATGACATGATATAACACAGCTTTATACCTTTTCATGATGCCCATTTACAGTCAGACTCAAAACACAGCAATTTCTGCTCTTATATTAGTGGTATACATATAAGAGATTAATACTATATGGAGCTAGTTTTGTGACTGTCACAGTGTGTGAAGTGAGTGACTGCAAGGACTACCACTTCACTTTTCTGAGTGATTGCTGTATAATCATGAAAAATAAGAATAACTATGTCACTACCAATGATGTCACCTTTCATTTCATCTGGTGCCTCTTCTAAATGTGTCAGCTTTTTGCAAGTCAATTTATTTACAGACCCATTTTTCTTCCGCATGTTTACAAAATTAGATCTGAATGTCACCTTTTTTGTTGACTAACTACCCTTTATTTTTACTCATTGTGTGCTCAGCTCTTTTTTAATAAACATTTCCCAATTTTTTCTGCAATACTCATGTGTGTTTGTTTAACTTTTACACAATTCTTTCTTTTTGTTTGTAATTGTATAGAAAACTAATTTTTTGCATGTCATGGATGTACTGTTGCCTTCTTTAGTTCATTGCCACTGTATTTAAAGCACAGTCATTACTTTCAGCTTCACAACATGTACTGCTGATACTACGCTCAAATTCAAGTAAATTTCTTTCCACCCCCACAAAAGAATAAGTGACAACCCAGGCTGAACCTGTCATTAGGGAACATAACAGCTTTGTTATCTAACAACAGAATATCTGTTCAGATGCTATGGAGACAAATATAAAGAAAAGTTGAATAAATATTAATAAAAAATTTTGCTATGTGAGAAGAGAAGTTTAGATTTGGCATTTAATAACTGGTGGTTAACACATGGCTCCCCTGAGCCCACTCATTCGTAGCAGTCTATCTGTGCCTCAGATTGATTTGTACAATGAGTGATATTGCATTTGCTTAAAATCGTCCTCTGCAACATACATATACATACACAAACGCATTACACAGACACTGTAACACACTTGGACTGTAGATCGCGAGCCATACATGATTCTATCTTTCCTGCCAGAATCTGCCATCGGATGGATGAAAGCTGCCATCAAAGCTGGGCCCACAAGGAGTCCAAAGAGTCTGCTTAGTCATGTGAACCCAACACCAGAGTCCAGCTCCTCAACCATGCTTATTAAATGGCCGATTTTTGTCATTTGCAGTATGATTTGTTATAATCATATTGCTCATTGTACCCCTGTCATGTAACACTCATCTGAAAAGACTAATAAACATACAAGCTGTGCAAGAGAAAACATGTCAGTTTCTATAAATTGCTGATGTTGCAGTGATGAAGTCCCAAAAAAAAAGACCTTCAGCACAAAAGCAGTTAGGTTGCCATGAAAACAACTCTAGAAACAGTGTAAACATTCAACGACGTAAATGAGACATGAAGGTCAAGCAAGCATTTAAAAATTATTTACTGCACACAGCCATCTTCAATAAGATTCACTAGAATATTAATTATTGATGTTAGAAACCTTTCAGTTTTGTAGTGACATACTGTAACTTATCAAGAAAACAGGTATTTTCTAAGCCTAAACTCATAATATGCATTATACTGATGTAGTGTTTTATACAGAAAATACATATTTTATATAAGCCAAAACTCATAGTCTTCAAATGTCATCCTCCCATCGCTGAAGAGAATAACGCAGCAGTCATGTTATACTTGTCCAAACATTATTTTCTCTAGTCAAACCTCCACTATGCAAACATCCAACTCATTTACCTCTTGTGAATTAATCAGACCCTTTTTAGTTTACCAAGGATTTGAACTAGGCTCTTCTCGTCCTCCAGACATTATATTCTCCATCAGTGGCGTGCTACCTAGATTTTGCTCCTGTTCAGGTCTCACTATCTCTCTTTTTTCTCTCTATTCACAACTGGAATCTTTATTTTGAATCTTAAACTGTGTGTTGTATTGGCAAGTTGATGGTATGTAGCCAAGCATGACTTTAGAGAACAAAATCTGCATTGACACGAGGAACTGTCTGGAGAATGGGTGCTGCCTTGAATTAGAGTGCTCTGTTTGCTTAGGGTTTGTAATGAGAGGTGACGTATTGTCAGTGGCTTGCTAAAGCTTGTTTTCTAATTACACTAATTGCTGCTTTTCCACCCCCATCTCTTCCTTCATTTCTTTTTTTCTATTCTCCTTCTCTTCACCCCTGATCCCCCACCATCTAAAACCAATACTGCTGTTAGTCTTCAAAACTGAAAAGCTTCCACCTCCATACCAAGATGGGGCTGCACCCACACTCTTTTTTTAAGTAATCTCTGTCTCCAATCATTTCCATAGATTTATTTTTCAGACTTCCCTTTCTTTGGCTTATCTTGTCTATCGTTTTATTCTCCCTTCTCTCCCTGCTGACTTGTTTCTCAGCCCATATATGACACGATCTCCACTAGTACTGCAGAGACCCAAATGCCTGGACTGCCAAGTGCACAATTACTAAATCGCTCATCTCACGGGTGGCTGACACTCAGTATCCCCGGCCTTTGGAGAGGGAGAAAAACTAGTGAGAGAGGAAGCATAAGAGTGAACCACATAAAACCAGGGATTGACTAGGCTAAGAGCCTGAACTGACTTGCTCCTCTGTGACTTTATGTGTGTTTTTTTTTTCTTTTCTTTTTTTACTTACACAGATGTGCATGCCTATGTCAGCTGAAAACAGGTGACGGCCGAGGTAGCTGACAGCTGTCAGTGGTCATGGGCAGAGAATGGTGGAGGAGCGGTGCTGTCTGTCAAGGCACTGCTCTGCCTCTGCCCTTAGCTCCAGGCTGAATATGTGGGACCCTCTGAAGATAACAAGAGACCACTCGTGCCTTTCAGAGCGGCTTCCGTCTAATGCTAATACAAAGCCAAGCGGGTCAGATGGACTGCCACAGTACCAACTAGATTTGAGTCCATCAGAAGAAATGTGTCGGGGCTGTTTGCATCCTTTTTTAATGAAAGGAGGCTGGATGCATCATGCAGCAGCAGTGCATGATTGCACTCCAAGGCCAGAGGCTGGAAGTGAGGTTGATGTAGATTACATAAATCATTAATTTATGCTTCTGAACAAAAAATATTGAGGAAAGAAAAACAAGACACCTAATTATGCTGTGCCATGGAAATTATGTTTTGACAAATAAGAAGAAACAAAACCCTTTTGTTTTATTGTGTTTTTACCTGGCATTTTGCTTGTTTGCTTTTAATAAAAAACTACTATTTCCCTAGAGTTATATCATAATATCATCATCTTGCGTTACGCTTTGCTTATCATTTACTCTTTTCATATTCTGTATATTTCTCTAAATATGTGTTGGTATTTTATCTACTTTGGACCTCAATTTGATCAGGCCCCAGCAGCTTTGTTTACAATTATGTTACATGCAACCTCAAATACTAAAGCATCTTCAGAAGAATAGTCATTAAGGGGTAGCATATTATGGCATATTTATCACAATACCAATCCAAAAAAGCTAAGATACTGCAGAACAGTAGAGAAATAATATCCAGTTATCATATCTCTTGAGTTCTTGCATATTTTCTTTCATGGTAATGTTATAAACTTCAACATGTGTTCTTATTTTAAGTGCCAAACCCATCAAGTATAGCTCATACCTGTAGAGGGAAAGAAAACTATCCATGTTTCAACATTATTGTAGAACTAAAAATCTGAATATTATGTTGTTTGTCAAAGTACTTGGTTGCACTAGATTTTAGAAAGCGATGTGATAATAATATGCATACTACCATATGTTTCAACATGTTTTAGAAATAATCTAAACAACATTAAATTGTAATTTTTGGACTGTTGCTGAACATAATGCACTCAAACTACAATTTCAGGGACTTTCTCTATTTAACGTTGCACAACCTCTTTTCCTTTTATATTAAACTCCAGCAAAACACAAATCCAATAATTTGCACCAGAATTTAGGTTTTTAATTTAAAATAGTCACTATATATTACAGAAAAAAAGATTATTAAAAGTAATTCTTAACAGTTGGGCTTTGTGAAGAGTGAAGAAAATCCAGAGCTGAATACTTTCGCTGTGTGTTGAACAGCAACATAGCCACAGTTTTCTTCCCAGCATGTTTCATTTTTGTGGGTGGAAAACTCTCACTAGGTGGCCATACATTCTGTGTGCTGTGTGGTGCACTCAACCATACGATTCCCATTAGGCCAGACTGTGGTCAGAGGGGATCGAACCTGAATCTGTGTTTCTTCTTACCCTTCACAACTCTAATGGAAGAGTGTTTATGTGTTTGTGTTATTAAAGTTGTTGTGCAAAGAGTTTTTTGAATCAATCTCTTTCAAAACTCCGGGAGGTACAAAGCAAAAGTTGGAACCAAACATAAACATCTAAGAACTGCTAGCAAGCTATATTGATTAGCCCTGTTATTCTCTCTGATGTTGCCAGTTAAGATAACCTCTTTAGAGATTAAAAACCAACAAAACTAATCTGTCACACAGCACATGCCCTCAGAGTAGTGCAAGTATATGCAAGTTGATGCAAGATGACATCTTAGTTGCTGTGTTTGGAGGCACAATAGGAAATGACATGCCTGCTTTTGCATTAAGGGAGATGAACATGTTATTTGCAGAAAGGTCAAACCTCCAAGCCTGAGGACAGGTTGTATAACTGCAGTAATTATTATGTAGCTGCTCAAGAATTAGAAGGAATTTCATGTCAAATGTCAACAGCCGGAACACAGGCTGTTTGAATCCTCATCAGTTGGCTTTCAAAGGTCAATGTTGACCGAAGTTACATGGGTAAAGTAGTTCCTTAAACTTTGTTCCTTACAGCTACACATTAGAGCAGTTGTTGGCACGAGAGTCTGGATTCTACCCTAGTTAGGCCCCTATGGTTGACATTTGCATGTTCCCCATAAATGGTTATGGTTATCTCTGTTTACTCTGGCTTTAACTCTGAAACATATACATTTTAGTTAACTTAGGCATTCTAAATGACTCATAGTTGTGATCATATGTCAATGTGTCTCCATTTTTTTTTTCAGTGTCTGTTACCAAGCAGTTAAAAATAAACTGTTAGAAATGAATAAGGAAGCATTGATGGACTATGTAGACAGTTAAAATGTACCAATTAACCAAACATGGCATTCCTATTTTTCTAAAACAATATCAGGCAATAGACAAAAAAAAAAATTTAAATATTATTTTCTAATTTAACCTTCATTTACCTAGGACAATGTCACTGAGAACTTCTTTTCAGTGGAGTTCATGAACCTTGTTCACCACTTATCACAGTTTAACTAAACCACTTTTCATAATTTGCACAAGCATACTTACACATTTAAAACAAAAAGGATGTGCACAAGACAATATGATCTGATACAACTAAGTACTTTTAATCAACTGTTAACCAAAAACATGCTACAGGATAGACTTGGACAGTCTGGGATTTCTGGGAATGTTATATCTCAAAGACCAAAAAATAAATAAATAAAACTTTTTAAACACTGGTAATAATGTATAAATTTTTAGGATTTACGCAAAATAAAACGACAAGGGTAAATTTTGAGTCCCAAATTTCTTGATATTTGCATTCTTCCATTTGGTAGTATCATGAGAAGAAAAGATGATAATTACCATAGAAAGTCTGATGACATACATCTATTAACCTCTAGAACCCGACGGACCCACCGGTGGGTCCAGCTGCCATGTGACCTCGGCTCGCTTAGGGTGTAAGAGGATAACTGCTGTAGATAGCCCCAAGCATTCATCTCAATTATCTATTTATTAAATTATATAGAATAGACTAGAATAGATTAGAGAAGAATCTATGAAACTAGATAATAAATAATAACAAGAACATCATTACTGTTTATCATCAAGTATAGACCATAAAAAACAAACAAACAAAAAAAAACTTCTTCAACCACCTTATACTTATTGTATTTGAAATCTTGAAAATTACTGGGAAAAAAATATACTATTAAAGAATATCTTTTGAAAAATCATAGTTCAAGCTCCACCTGCAAGCCATCCTCAGTCAATTGGGTGTTCATTAAACCTGAATTAAGTTGAGTCCATGTTAAGAAGATGCAGCCTCGGCTATTTCAGAGAGCTGGAAGCAATGAATATAGAGTGTGCAGAAATCAGCCGACAGCAACTGATTTCACATAATAGCCACTTCACAGGACACACCTCCTCATCATCTCAGTGAGAGCCTTTTCCAAAATCAATAGCTGGCTGAACATTCATTTCTTCAAAGTTACACACACAGACTGAAAGCCATAGTGTTTCGATGTCTCTCTGCAGCATACGTGGACACACACAGGCAAACCGATGCTAGAACCATTATCTGGGAAAGCCAGCTTTTAGAGTGTCCTAGATGTTGTAATAGCTTTTCTGAAGTCCACTAGATATTTTTGGCTGCATGCTACCAGTTTGTAACTGCCCTCAAAAGAAATATATAGGGACAAGTTTTGTGACACAGAGGTAGAGACTTCCATGTTGTCCCAAAAGACAAAAAGAGCAAAAGTTATTGAACAAAATCATAGATCACAGTCATAACTATACTCTTCTGGCAAAGATCTTTACATTGCCTCCTTTTATTTCTGCTGAAAATGTCTTATGAGTTTGTGAGAACAAGAGTTGACACTTTATTGGGCCGAAACACAAATAAAACAAATTGCTCTAGTGCCAGATACAAGAGAATTTTCTCTCAAAGCCCAGCAGCAATAGAGATGGAATGCCAGGGAGAGTTTATTTTGTATGTGTTTTAGGTTTAGGTTTAGAGACTTTGGAAAAAAAATTGCTACATTTTTCATGTTACTGTAATGTAGTAACATGGAAGGTTAATTTAAAATAATTTAATGTTGAACATACTTTTCTACCTCACAATTGCTAATTGCTCGTTTCTATATATAGTTAATCTAAATCATAGAACCTGAAGTTGGAATTGCACACTAAAACTGATTTTTGAAATATATGTAGATTATTTATTATTTGTTTGCTAATTAACTCTTAAAATATTCAGAATCTCTGTTAAAAATTTCTGAAAATGTTAATGAACAAGGAAAAGCATCTTCTTAAATGTCATTGCTTAGTATAGTAAGCAATAGTAAGCAATAGTAAGCAATGACTGTAAATAGTATAAATAGTAGAACATATTTATATTTTCAATATACCTATTTCTATTTTTCAAATAATCTTAACCATAGTAACAAACAGCAATAGAACATAAGATGTTAAGTACTTTTCAAGAATGGGTAGGAGTATGGCTTTGTGATCTTTACAAATGTTATTCTTAAATCTGCCGATCAAATATTAACAAACTAAATGGAATAATGTGTTGCAATTCCAGTCCAGAAATTGTGTCAAAATATTTGTCCTCCTTTTTAATTATTCCAAATTAATTTTCAAACAATTTCATTTATTTCAATTTAGTTCAATGACAGAGATTTATTGGTTTTCATCACACACCTTTCTAACTAGTTGGGTAAACTTAAGATGATAAGCAAGAGCCATACAGATTGAGTTTAAAATCCTTTGTTAAGGTCTTTTCTAATCATTAGATAAAAATGCATCCTATTAAATGTTACTCACTGTTGGTATTTTGTAAACCTACAGAGACATCTTAAAAGTATTGTTTAAAAGATATGTCCTTCCATTTAGAATATGTGCTATGGTGATATTATTTGACTCATCCCAAAACACCAATTTCATTGCCTGGACATATTTTTCTTTCTGAAGATAACATGATTGGCAGGCTCATTATCCTATCCCCATTACAATATTGCCTAATCAATCTATTCATTGTGTTCATCTGGTGGCAGAAAAGGCCAGCTTTTGCATTAAAATTGGCACAATGCTGCAGGATGCATCCCAAGGAGAGAGGAGAAGAGTGGATGAGTGTTAGGTTTCAATTTGCAGCTGGGTAAAGTAATCGCATTTGCTGGCGAATTGATCAATATTAATCAAGATGTTATCAAGAACAGTTGCGTTCAACTTTCCTTCTTTGTCTAATTCAAACTGGCATTAAAGTACATGTCCCAAATGGCACAAATGGTAACACAGAATAGACAACAGATAAAAAAAAAAACATGGTTGTTTAAAAAATGGGAAGGGAAAAACATTTCTGAACAACAAATGGTTTTTGTTTTCCTTCCTAAAGGAAGCACTATTAATACTAAACTATATACAATCCAGTAGGTGGAGTTGAGTGGAAAAATGACAGCTGCTCACATAAGCTGCATTGTCCCACACTCCACTGTGAGGTAAATCACACCTTTGAAATCAGCTCACACACTCCCTGATGAGGATGCCACACGACCATCAACTCTCTGTGAGCTCTCAGCATTATGATCACAACCATTTAGATGGCACTGATGTTATTATTACTGTCATAAAAAGAACAATGTCCATCAGAAGTAAATCAAAATCCCGGCATGGGACCAGAGGTGATATACAAAGGGGACAGTTGTGGCTTTAGTGAAAGTGTGAGGTTTAAATTCAACAGAATTAGATTCTTAGATTATGGCCATGAATGCAAATACTATTTGTCACAGCATATCAAAAATGGATTGGTCTCAGAATTTATTTTTTTTAAATCAAAAGTCTAAGACTGAACAAAAAATGTGGAAAATAAAAATAGACAACTTTACAACAACATTAAGAGCTAAAATGATTTATTGTTAGAGAACAAAGGACTATTGCACTTTAAATTAATAGGATATTTATAAATAACAAAGTGCGGTCTTAGAGTGCAATGGAATTTGCACTCTAAAATCCTCAGAAATCAGCAAAAATAATGGCTAAATTGGGATGTGAATGTTTGGGTAATTAATGTGCAAACTAAAGGTCAAATTTGACACTTGCTGAAGAATTAGTCATCCAAACAAAGACCTTGTCAGAATGAGGATTACAATGCCAAATAATAATTCCCTGCTGATTATATTAATCTGCTGCAAAATGGTTCATTGCTTTGATTAACCAACTGCAAACAAGATTGTTTATTCTGGACTATCCCATCCAGTTATTGTTGTAAACACACAACTCTAAAAACAATATGCTAATTAAACAAAATAACGTTATCTTAGGTGGAAATTGGTGACCTTTATAAAATACATCAAACAGTGCGAGGAATCTACACAGAATCAACACTGGAACAAGATTAGTATTGATCACAATAAGTGAATAGACCTACATTAACACAAGCTAAAAGGGCAAGATGAATGTCCAGATGAATGTTGGTGGTGCATTAACATTGTTTACAAACATTTATCAGAAGAATACACAATGTGAGGAGACTTTGCGTTTATGTATGTTGAAATTTAATATCCACAGAATCCTCTAACAATATACTCCCAACCCCACTACTCTGTGCTTGTTTTTATGTGCTAATGTGTATAAATTACACAAGCCATTGTTTTCATAAAAATCGTTAATATTTTAGAAATGTAAATCCACAAAACATAATAAAACTGTATTGAAATTCCCTTACCTTTAGTGGAATTTTATTTGAGTTTCTATATGTAGACACAACATAAATGCCAACAGTTAAAAAACCTCCAGGGCCCAGTTGACCTATTGCACTGCTTTTCCTGTTTACAGTACACTTACTTTTATATGAGTTTATGTGTCTGAGGCATGAAATGAAGCTGTAGCTAATGGGCACCCAGCATTGTAAGAGAATTGTGTGAAAATGTAGTTCCTGGGGCCAACTTAGTAATAACAAATTCCCAAACAGTTTTGCAAAACCTCCAGCAGCGTTACAGATGACAGTGAAATTCCCAATACTGTGTAAAGGCAATTGAGCACACCCCTTAGCATAGAGTGGAGGATTCTCTACATTATGTAGCCACAATAACCAGAGGACTAAAAATAAGCCTTTACTGGGGATGTTGTTGACATTTTGAAGATGATAATTTTACCTGAACTGTTTGAACTCAGTGGCCTAGGGATGGCTTTAGACTGATTTAGAAAATTACTTGAATGCAGCAAATTGTCAATGTTTACAGCAGACAGCTTAAATGGTAGGTTTACAGTTGCCTGTTTTACTTTAGTTGGAATTATAATATTGCTATTGCTATTTGCTAAATGCCAGAAAAAGAGATTTATTTAAAAAAAAAATAATTGCTTTTTTTGTTCAAAATAAGTAAGTACGCAAGTATCACTTTGCATTTAAACAAATTGAGAACATTCAGATGTTAATGTCATGGCTTTGTAAAGTTCTCATTAATTCACAGTATTTGAGTAAATGTGGCTTAGTAACAACAAATTCATTGTCTATATATCAATGAATTTGACATTATGCAAAGGAAAAGTTTACTCTTACTTAATAGAGGGAGGGAAACTAATTATACTTTCATCTATTTCATCTGCTCGAGCTACACAGTGGCACATTTGGTAGAACTGTTGCCTTGCAGCAAGAAGGTCCAGTGTTCAATTTCCAACCCAGAGTCTTTTTGCATGTTATCCCTGTGCATGTGTAGGTACTCTGGGTTTTCCCTGAGTGTGTGCATGGTTGTTTGTCATGTCTGTCTCTGTGTTGCCCTGCGACGGACTGGCGACCTGTCCAAGGTGTATCTCGCCTGAAATAATCGCTGGAGATAGGCACCAGCAGCCCTCCCAACACCATTAGGGACAAGGGTGTACAGAAAATGGATGGATGGATGTTTTATCTGCTGTAGTAACTGTACATTATATTTTACACCACAGGTGTCAAACTCCAGTCCTGGAGGGCCACTGTCCTGAAACTTCTAGATGTGCCTCTGCTGCACCACATCTGAACAGAATAATTAGATGATTACCAAGGCTCTGGAGAACTGATCTACACAAGGAGGAGATAATTAAGCCATTTCATTCCAGTGTTTAGTACCTGTGGCGCATCTAAAAACTGCAGGACATCAGCCCTTGAGGACTGGAGTTTGACACCCCTGTTTTAAGCTGGAAAAACCCCAAAATGAAGCACACAATGAAGCAATGGCAAATGCATTGATGGAATGAAACTAAAAGCTAGATTAAGAATTCATGTTTGCAAACACTTATTAAGAGAACACAGAAAAAGTATAGACTATGCCTCAATACCACATCAAGGAGAAGACAATTACAGAGTGCATCCGTGTCAGCTTTCAAACCCCACTTCTTTTCATTTTTCTTAATTATCAGGCAAATATTCTCTCTTCCTCTGCTTCATTAGCTACTTTGTTGAGCGTTGAGTGATGTCAAAGAGATGATGGAGGGACAGAGCAGTGAAGCAAGAGAAGGAAATCATATCATCAAGAGCTCTTGTCTTCTTTCTGAGATTACCGTCCCTTGAGAAGGCCTTCTAAATGCTGCCAGCCACTATAACTCAACCAACAACAAAATGACTACAAATTATGGTTTTGATGGGTGACCCACTCCTGCTTGGCAAAGTTAAAGGAACACTAGGGCATTATAAATTTTGCTGGGTTATCTCCCCTTACCAGGCGCCTCTTTCACTGTGGGATAAAAATGTCTTATATTGAGACTTATTCTTTGTTTGGATGAGGAATATAAACATCACAACAAGGCTAAATGCAAAACAAATGCAAAGGCAGCCCACCCAAAACACTCAGACTACAGAAAGTGTTGATATTGAAAAACTTTGTCATGTCTCAACAATGAACAAAAATGTCAGTAATCAACTCATCAAAACAAATTCAATAAAATGAAAATGGTTATTTTAATTAATCAGCTGTTTGTCTAAAAATACAAAACCATTATCTGTAATGGAAATGCATTCTGAAAAAGTTATCATATTTAGATTGATTCATGCTTGGAATCAGTTCACTTATGTCTGCCTCATTGTCTCCAAGTCTTCTTGTCTGTCTGAGACTTTTTTGTATGCTCCTTTTGATTTTTCAACTAAGCATCTCTCTCTCTTTCTTGCTCTCTTTCTTCCTCACTCTGCACTGCGTTTCCAAACTGTGCAGTAAAATTGTTATTCCCAAGTCATTATCTTATTTGTGCGTCTCCACTCAGCTGTAAATCCTCTAGGTATTCCTCTCTATTCTCTATTAACTCTACCGCAGTCAGGCTTCGGCTGCCAATCACAAAACACTGCTGAGGGAGAAAAGAGGAGCCGGCACAAGGACAAGGGCATAAAGACGCCAGAACACAGAAACCTAGGCAAAAAATACCAGAGAGAAAGTAAGGGAAAGTCAGGGTGGATTAATTGCTGCAGTTATAAAAAGAATAAAAGAACAAAGTAAAAAAAAAAAAAACATATGAAAGATACAAAGATTAAAAGGCTTTTAGGGCTAATAGAGGCTAAATCATTGTCCAAATATGGTTGAAGGCTGTTTTTACTTGCTTCTGGGGAAATGACTGGAAAATGAGATAATTCCTTTTTTTTTTTTCTTTTCTATATGTCTGTGGTAAAGATAAGAAAATGAATACTGGAAACACACAGAACATGCTGCACTAATTGGAGCCAGAATAAACCAAGGCATTGAACGGAATAAAACCTTAAACATGCAAAACATTTTAAGAAATATTGTAATATAACACAAGTAGTACAAGTGGATGTGAAAATAAACATTTATCAGCATGAGGCAATACAGAGCTGAGCCATGGTAGTATTAGTGAAATGCTTACAGAATTATCTTAGTCTCAGTAATGAAGCCCCTGCTGAGAAAATCATATCATTTAGTTGCAAATGTACACAAAATCAAAATAATAGGAACTGCTAAAATGCCATAAAATGCATTAACCAAATGTGTTTAATCAGCTGGCAATCAAAACATAATTTCAGCTGTTTAGTTAATGCCTGATATTGATAAGTAACCACCTTATCATTCTACTACTGCTTAATTTAAAAACCATTACATTTTTCAATCTACAGCAAGTCTCTCATAAAAAAATTAACTCTCAAACATAATTATGTTTGTCTCTAATATCATAGTCACTTTACATTGTGTCTAAGATTTGACTGCAACTTGATTTCATTGTGTGATTATGAAGAAAACAAAATACTCTTTTTTTCCACACATTCTAGCAGGGTTAGGGGTTTCCCTGTGGAAAAGAGAAGTGGTTGTGCTTTGTGGTAGATGTTCAACATAATTTCAACAAAATTTCAACAAAAATTTTAACTATTTTTTGCCAGTTTCTCTAGCAGTAATCCTACTCAAAGCCACTCAACTCCCTAAATATCCAACTATTTATGCCAGTGACATCAGTGAAATCTAGATCCAGAAATCAATTATTTTTTTAGGATTTGACTTTATTTGCCAATGCCTTTCAGAAAGTTATGTGAAATGAAGAACTTCCATTTGCCTGTTCTCTTTAGCTAATCCATCTGGAGTTATGCAAACACATAATTAAGCACACCTACCCTATATCATAAGTATTTTACATGATAGACCAATATATTATTGTGAAATGCAAGAAAATAATGCAGGCTCTGTCTTTTAGAGGCACTTTTTGTGTTTTTACTTGTGAAAAGTGTAAAAAAACTAAAAAAATGCTATTTGTATTAAGGCCCTTAAATGAATACATGGTAGAAGCACCTTCTGGTGCAGTTACACTTGCAGGTCATTGACACAATCTCTATTAGATTTTCTGATCAATAGAGTGAAATATTTGCATGTTCTTCTTTTCAGAAAATACGAGGTTTTGTTAGAATGTGTGGAAAACACCTGGAAACAAACGTTTACAAGGTTTGCCACAGATTCGCAGTAGAATATGCTTTGTTCTAAATCAGTACGAGTGTGAACTCTTGTCCTAGTCTGAAGAACATCATGATGTTGTCACCATTATGTTTACCAATAAAAACAATGTCTTCAGGGTGATCTGTCGGGTCAGGTTGGTGTTATCCGACTAAAGGGAATTTCTTGAGGTATTCTTGCAATAATAATTTTTGAAACACATAACTGATAGTTGCCATATTTACAAATTTTCCTACCTGAGTTGTAAATCTTTAAAGCTCCTCCAGATATATTATGGGTCTCTTGGCTGGCTTTCTCAGCCAGTAAGTCAAACTGAATGCCCTGGTCAGTTTGGCCATACTATTCTTGTTCTTGATCAGATATTAAATGATCAAATCCTTCTTTAAACTGTGTGTCATTCAATTTAATTCAAAAATACATTATTGACCCCAAAGGGAAATTAAAGGCATATTTATTCAAGGTCCTTCAAAGAGTTGCTGTAGGTGGTGATGACTGTGAGCAGGAAGAATCTTCTGTATCAGTCTGTTTTAAAGTGGATTTGAAGAAAACTCTGACTGAAGACACCATGGCGGTCATCTACTGTCCATAATTTTCTTGACACTTCACCTTTTTTGACAATAAAAAAGGTGATTATGGATTATGTCCTACATTTTAAATGTAGGACATAATCCACATTGAGTTGACTTCACCTTTTCTCCCAAACACTCTCCCTTGGTGCATTTTTTGCTACATGATGCAAAAAGTACACCATGATGTCTCCATGACAAATGGCACCATGTGCACTTCTGTGCATCATTTCTAACTGTGGATAATAGTTTCAAAAATTTTAATTAGCAATGCTGAATGAACAGTATTAAATGAACCTAAAAACCACCCTGATTCCAACTCTATTATTGCTCTGAAGGCACAAGTAATTGGACCCCAAGGCCATTTGAGCCAAGAGATCAAAACTGAAACATCTTCCAGTTTGTCAACAAAAAAGACAGGTGTTGATTTTTTATTGTCCTTTTTCTTTCATTTGGGTATAAGTGAACACACTGTACAAACACTGGAAAGATTAATTAAAATAATACCATAGCTGCTTTAGATTGCAATAATTAATTTTACTTTGTATATCTGTCCAGCAACTTTTATCTGGTTCAACGACTCCTAATGCACAGAGGTTTTATTGATAAAGACCTAATATTTAATAGTTCAGGCAATTAATTTTATTTATAAAGCACCCTTCATACTAAAAGCAGTTCGGAGTGCTGTATAGATCAATAAAACAAACAACCCACCTCACATGGAAAAACATACAACTGTATAGAAAATGCACAAACTACACAGACATGACCCAAATTAGGAAATACAATTAAAAAGACGGACTTGAGCCTGCGTTTAAAGACAACATTTTCTGCGGCCAACAGATTCTCTGGCAGACTGTTCCACAAACGGGGGCCATCATTATTAATTATTTAATTTTGCTTTGGGCTCAAAGTGTTTTTAAATTTGAATTATGTGATTCAGGTGGAGATAATCACTAGGACCCCTTCTGACCCCAATGGGATAAAGGTGTAAGAAGGACTTTGCAGAAATCAAAAAGTTGATGGACAGCTGAGAAAATGCAATTTTTCCTTGATTGTGTATTTTCCAGAACTTCCTTCCCTATTGAATTTCTAAGTATAATTGAACTAGAAAGTTATCTTTAAACATGACAAATATGACCTGCTTAGCTGCAATAAAGCACTATCTCTCTGTTAAAGTGGCCCACACAGACATCCTGCCTTTGTAGAGCAGGTGACTCTTTACCCTTTCATGTCTACCTTGGGAAAAAAATGCATGATTTGCTAGCTATTTAAACACAGAGTTAGAACTTTTGCTTTCGTAACACACATTCACACATGGTGTCACAGATTTTGTCTCCTGCTGTCTGACGTGACACAGTAAGCCGAGTCTGTACTGCTCTCACAGAGTGAGGAGGTGGTACGTGTTTGTTCTCTTTGTCTATCTCAGATTGGTAAACACAACCTGCGTCTGTGCTCTGCATTAGAATCATCCGGGGAGCCCGCTCAGCCCTGTCTGCTAGGATTAATCCTTAACAGGTCAAGGTCAGTAACATTACAACAATGCCAGGCGGGTAATAAGCATGTCTGAAGATTTTGAAAGCTCTAATTTAATTCCTAAAGTGTAATGTGAAGCGGCTGAGAGATGGAAGGTGGTAGAGAAAATGGTTGAGAGGCAAAGAGGAATAGAGATAGACAAGAGGTGAAGCAACCAAGCAGCTAAAGTGACAGTTTTCACTGTCACAGGACCTCATCACTGCACTGCTGATGGTTTTCCTCTCTAACCTAACCGGCACATCTGAATGTAGCAATCAACTTTATTAGAGAATTAACTAAGGCATTGGAGACGAGGGCACCATCAATCAGTGTACACTAAGTTCATCATGCAGCCATGCCAAAATAACATGTTGCAATTTGGGTGTTTTTGCTTCAGAGAAAACACATTCCTGAGACAGTATTAGACACAAAGAAGAAACTTTGGCAGTTACATCTCATGAAACTTTTGTTCTACCTTATTTGTTGTTGTTTCTACAAATCATGATGGCCTCATATATCCTCATCATACATTTCTTTAAATTTTTTTGATGGTCGATAAATGTATCAGATAATGATGCAGATAAATGAAGGTGGCTGCCAAGATTTATTTGTTTGCACTCTCTCTCTCAAACTACAATAACATGATGTAAAACCTAAAAAAGCTGTGTCTTGTAATTAAATTGATATTTTTGTTCTGTCTGTATTTCCAAATCCAGTTAGATTTAACTTTGTACAAATATGCCCATATACCGAGTTATTTTTCAAGTTCAAAATTATTTGTATAAAGTTATTTTATTATCGAAAGTGAATTTTCTTTCTCCTATACGTTTCATATTGCAATTATTTGCTGGTGGATTTCATTCAAGTTTGCCTTTTGAATCTCACATTTTCTATTTCAGATGCAACAACCTTTTCATTCTTTGCAATCATTGTTCACACACACCTTGTAATTTCTGTTCATGCCTTGCTAAAAATTTTGTCTCAGTCCTAAATTACTATCTGCAATCTTGAGAATAATAGGCAGGCTAATCAGCTCAAATTAACAATCTTAATATGAAGACAGGCCCTGAAAGTGTTCAGGTGTTTGTTGAGTGTACAGGTCGACTTTCCTATCAAAACCTGAGAGTGCTTGGCTGCTTTTGAAAACACTTACAACACACCTGACCGAATCTCCATGTTGCACAGTTTAATGGGACATGCAATTAATTTGATCAATTATTGTTGATTATCAGGAAAGATAATTAATACCCAACTAATGTGGCCAGTAGTTGTCCTCATTTGTAGCTTGGAGGTTAGATCTCCACACTTGGTAAGGTAATTTGATTATCAATGGAAAACTGTAAAACATTAACTAGGTAACCAGGAATACATTTCATTTTTTGTCAGAGCTTCTTTGCATACATTTTGAATATTATGTACTGAACAAATTGTATTTACAAAGGATCTAAACAGGTAGCACAACTGACAATAAACTGTGGAGACAAATAATACAAATGATCAACATAAGAGATTTAACAGAATCAACATAGATATTTCATGTCTAAAAATACATCTACTACTGTATTTACATATTTGGTTTAATTTTCATAACATAAAATAGCCAGAAAAATAAAATACTATCATAACATGTCATTTTTACTTGTTTTATCACTGTCACAATTGTTATTTTTGTACTTAATTTAGATTAAACCTTACATAAAGAATAAGGTCATTTGTGTTTGGTTAATCATTTTTGTTCTTGTTCACAATATTTTTCATTTATTTTAACAGTGTTTACTTCCTTTTAAATGGTTCCCCATTTGTAAGAAAAATGCTTGTGCCAGTTGAGCAGCAAACCTGAGTATAAATGTTGAGCCAAATCCTTTCTGCCACAGTTAAATAGCTTGTAGTGCTTTTGACTCTTGTTTGGATTGGATGATTGATGTTTGAAGAAATAAAACATATTGGCAACTTATCAGTTTATTCATTAAACAATCCCCGGGCTTCAATAGTGTGTGGGAGAACCATAGATAAACATAACTCGGCATCCCCTCCTCAAGCTGGTCATTAGCTTGATCACACATTGCTGCAGGATGTCATACTATTCTTTAACCAGAATTTGATGCAAGACTAGGTAATGTGGTCGTCTTTGACATTTTTGCATAAACAGCATGTCAATGAGATTGGGATAGAGACTACAGGCACATCATTTCTCTCCACAATTAAGTTCTGGAGGTGGTTACTCTTTGGGGGCAAAGAGTAATTCTGTCATCTTGGAGGACAGAGTTGGGAAATGGAATCACCACTGGTTGCAAAATTTCATTGATCTCTCTCTGCTTTGAGATTGCAGAGATGTCACCTAACATCATGACACTGTCTTACCCAAAAGATCAGCATTGGCACAAACTACATATTTAACTTTACTGCTCAACCCATAAGTACATTTTCACAACAAATTTGATAGCTGTAAGGGCAAATAAAAAGGCTTCCAAACACTGTAAGACTAAAAGGAACAACAACTGCTGTAATTCTCAGGTGATTCATTCCTCTAAATACTACACATGAATAAAAATAAAACAGATAACAGATAATGTAATTTTTGAGTATTTATGCCATTTGTTGTTATGGGGAGCAATATTATGTGGGCGTTGGTCTTCGCGCTTCTTCTCTATAAACCGTAACGTGCCAATAACGTTATGGTATTTAAATATACGTAATACAGCTTGGCAAATTTTGGCAAATATTTCTGCCCAGAAGAAAAAAGAGCAACAACTACCGATAAGTATGTTCTTCTCTTGAAAAAACACACCTGCACCACAGGCTTCAGAAGAAAAAGACACTACAGAGCGTCACAGTGAAATATGCGAGTCACAATTTGTCCTAGTATACTTTGTATTGATGATTATTATTATTTTACTGTAGTTATTTGTAAGAAAGAGTTCTATTTGTTAAAAAAAAAGTTTGATCCTGAAAACAGGTTTTGTTCTTTGGTTTCAATGTAGAGTATTTAATTATGCTTTACAATAATTGTAAAAAATAAAGGTAACTACTTCATGGATTTTGCCTATCACAGGTTCTCTTTGAAATGTAACCCCCCCCCCGAAAAACGAGGGTTCACTGTATGCTGAATCGAGCTTTCACTGTATTTTGTAACAGAAACAAAATGTTGGAGAAAATATTGCACATTATCTTTGATTCAAATTTGTAAATTATGTGAATTTATAAAATACAATTATTTTAATGTTAAATTTCTGTAAAAATAAGGCTAATTAAGTAGTCAAAACAGAATAAAGGACAAAGGGAAACCATCAATAGATCCATACCCGTAATGATGTGTCTAACCACAGAATGAACAGCTCCCGCGGGGGGCCAGCTGGTCGTTTCATTTTAGGACCACACGTGCACTGCAGTAGCAAACATTTATCACATAGCAATGGGATGTTATGGACTCTGGGAGAAAAGAGCAATGTGGATCACACACAATACACACACACGTGCACGCACGCCAACACATGCAGGTTTACATAAGGACACACTTGCCACAAAAGCTGATACATGAAAAACAAACCCACACACATACACTGTAAGGCCTCAAACTAATGCCTGTGTACTTTATTCTTTTTCTTGCTCACTCACAGACTCCAACCCAAGGGCCAGAGCGAGTTTAAGGGAAAAAAATAGTCACAGCTGCTGGCCATATAATGATAACCTGCTGCCTTAATAGCCCTCCAACTAACAGTAGGGTGCTGGGGCTTGTCACCGAAACAATAGCAAAGAAATTTTCTTCGGTCACACACTGTCGCAAGGTAAATATTTGAATTGGGACATTAATGAAGTCATACAATTTTGCAAAAGCTTAAAGATGGATTTAACTTTTCATATGCTAAACTCATTATTTGATAGCCCATACTTAACGAGTTGCTTTGCATTTCATCATATAGGATCACTGCCTCTATTTCTTCAAGCATTCCATAATTACCCCTAGGAACTGAAATACATTTTGAAACAGTAAAGACTTAAGGGTATTCATTAAATTAGAATATGTGATAAGAAGAGACTTCTTAGATTAAAAGTTGAAATTGACAACTTTTAAGATGGTAGTGAGCATACCTTTCACTAAGTCTACATTTCTGTGTATATATATATACACATATATATATATATATATATATATATATATATATATACACACACACATTTTTGCATAAGGCTAATTCATGCTTATGTAATACTCTAATCTTAAATGTCATGTTTTCATCAACTGTAAGTCAAAAATTATTATATTTAACAAAAATAAAGGCTTTCAAACATCAATTTGTATGTAATTAATCTATACAATTAATATGCTTTTCAATAACATTCTAATTTATTGAATGAGTTTTTATAAACAAGATTAAGCACAAAAATTCAAAATACAGAAAAAAAAAATCACTCATAAGAGTATAGCCAATATTTCATAATAATGTAAAAGATTGTGTCAGCAGACATTATGATGAAAATAACCAATGTATATAAAATCTTTCTCATAAAAAAATTTACGTTATTGCTGCCGAACTGATATAGATAAGCTTTAAACCTATGTTGACAACATGCAATTTTTTTTCTGCTGAAAGTGAAATATAGCAATGCAATATTAATACCTTGCATCATTAATGTATGTCCCTTGTGCAGAAAATTACCCCCTTACATAAATGCTTTTTGAAAGAATTTTTTAACAGCATCTTTGGAACGTGAGCATCAGCTTTGCACATTCTTACACCACGTAACAGTTGTTATACAAGCTACTTCATGGGCATGGTAATTGCTGCCAGCTCAAAGACTTGCAGACACCTGGCATGATTTTTTGGGAGGGGTAGAGATAAAATAAGCCTCCGTTAATGAGAATCTAATTTGTGCTGAGCTTAAATACTCATGCTTATGAAACAATTTATCCGCTGCAAGGATTAGACCATGTAGACATTGAGTTAAATTCCACTTTTCATGTATTTCAATTTCTGTAGTGTGAACAACTAAATTCATAGCATTACAAGTGTGCAATGTGTCCCACCGAACCTAATCAGTTGCATATATTATCTTATTGCTAACAAATGTTCCACTAAGGATCAATAAAATATGTTTAAATCTTTCAGGCTGGGTTAAACAAGAGTTCAAAACATTTCTTCTTTTCATGTTTTTTAAGTCTCCTGGGCAGTGGTCTAGGTTCTGATAAGAGGACAGAATAATTAATTTTTATCAAACAAGCTTCTACTTTAGAGGCTTCCTAAGATAGCAGAGATGTAGAAGAACTGTGCTTGAATATACCAAGCATAAAAATTAGCCAGTTAATGAAAACTGCTGCTTAATTAGGTGATTTAAGTTGCAAACATAAAGTAAATATGACATATAGAAATACAGTCACAGCACACATACAATTGATATGAAAGCCTTTTATACTCTGATTTCTTCCCAAATGTTCTCCTTAGAATTGCATACAGGAGGAAAAAATTCAAGAATTTGAAAAACTGTGATGCGCAATTGAGAAAAGAACAGGAAAATTAGTTGATAAGGGGACTTTATCCTTTTTTAGGACCAAACTAATGTGAAATAAGACAAGTGCCACTTATTCAAATACAAAAAGAAGTAGTAAAAAAAAGAGAAAAAAAAAAGACAAGAGCCAGAGGCCTGGAGAAAGATTCAGAGGCATTGGCTCAGTGATTATTTGTGTCCCATACTTTACCCTTCTGGCACAGGACTCAATCAAAATCTCCTCATTCTTGCCCATGCATTACCTTAGCAAGCTGAGACCTCCTTTCACTCCCTCAATTAAATGCCCACCCGCACATAATTAACGACTGTTTTGTCCACAGATCAATAATGGGCCTGTTCATTAAAAGTCCCTTTGCCTTCTCAAAGATCCCTTAGCTCAGTTCACTGTCACATCTGAGGAGGTGACTGTGCTTAAAAGAATTCACATTCAGGTTTTATGTCTGTGGCTTGTACATGGTAGCAAAGTAAGTCAAAGAGGTGATGAAAGCTCAAAATACATGAAAATCCTTTGAAATAAAATCTAAGTACTAATGGGAACTGTAAATGGAATAATCATGGCTGAGCTCATTGTCATCCTATTCATCCCATACAATCATTTATTAACTGTATAGTACCAGTGGGACATTTTGTTCAGTTCATGAAACATTTTATTCAACATATCCTTTCTTTGAGGTAGAATTTTTTTTTAAAGATGTTTTTAATGTAAGTAGCAAAATACAGTTACTATGCATAAAATTATGATCACCTGGTTAATTTTTTGTTAGCTTTCCTTTTTGTTGGTAAAACAGCCCTGATCCATTGAGACTCCACTAAATCCCTGAAGGAGTGTCATGACTGTGATGTGAGCAGGAGATCACTTAACCCTCCTGCAGTCTTAAGAGACGGGGTCAATCAAACCCCATAAGCTTTATACCCTGTGCAGGGTCCAGTGGGGTCGCACTGACCCCGCATGCATGATTGCAAGTATTTATTTATTTTGTTTTGTGGTTTTGGGAGCATCTGCTGTGCTCCTTCTGAGTGTCATGCTATGACTTCTGGAGGGCTAAAGTGCTTGTGTGAAGTTGCTATGACTCAAATTTCCCTTAACTGTATTACACAGACGTCTTATCATTGTAAGCTTGTAAAAAAGTAAATATAACGCCAGATCGGTGACAACTGCCTTAGTCAAATCAGAGTCATTCCTCCTCCTGTACAGTCCAGTGAGTTCCTTCTAGTGTGCAAATGTGACCACACTATCTAAACTGCTCAATAACAAGCAAAATCTCTCCTTGAATCAATCATTTCCAGCATAGGAAAGTAGCTTACAAACCTGTGCCAAAATGTGACACTGGCTTGTATTACATTTTGCTATAAGTCTGACCTATGGTCAGCATAGGTAGGTGCCTATGACCATTTCACGTGGAATGTAGGTGTGAAGATACTTTGACCCTGTTGTATAGGCATTTCTGCCTGGCCATTGTCAAACCTTTCTGCTTTTAATGATGATAACTATTGGTGGTATTAATTTCAGGTCTATTGGCATATTATATTCACAAACTTATCATGTACAGTTCCCCCAAACAATCCTCTATATAACAACCACCAGTACCCTAAAAACCAAAATGTCTACCTGTTATTTCTTAGAAAATAAAGATCAATAAGCAACAAGAGAAGTCGGTTTTGTTAAAGCCCACCTTACTGCCAGCCACCTGTCAGAGCTAAAACACCAAATGATTGGACCAAACATTGCTTCAATCTGGAGGATACACAGAACAAATATACACCCAAACACATATTTTTTCCCAATTTAATGATCAGTGTATGCTATGCTATTGCCTCTCACCTCTCCCATCTGTCACCAAATCACAGCATCTCTGGAGATAGATAACAGGGTTTAAACACACAGCAGTCTCACACTTGGCAATGTTTTTATTGTGTTTTTATCAGCCATCTCAACCACAATCTTAGATTGACAGTATGACATTAGGTAGCTTTATTTTGCACTACTGCAACCAGAAACCAGTGGACATTTTAAAATGCATCTCAGTAGTTTCAGGTTTTACTGATGTAACATTTTTTATTTTTTTTTTAACTCACTTTGAACCCTGCTGTAAGATTGTCCAAGCAAAGAGACTGACCATGTAGCCTTAATTAAGGGCACACATTAAATGTAATTTTCCTTAAACAGTTTTATTGGATGAATGGATTTAAAACATCTCTATTTGTGATGTTTCTTATCTATGTATTTCTGCATAGACTAGACTGTGTACTTTGTTTGCTTTAGAATCTTTCTTTGTAACAGAGGCAAAAATTAAATACAAACAAAGGGTGAATTAAATTGGTAAACATCTCAAAAACACATGAGGTGTTTTATGAGAGCTGCCTGTAATATTCCAACGAAATTTTCCAGAGCCAATTCAGAATCCTTCTATCCATGGTCAGTCTTGCTACAGATGGATTCCCTTGAGTAACATCTGGCATTCTCTAAGCAATGGGCATCCCCCCATTTTCTTTCTTGCTCATAAGCTGGTGTAAAAATGCCCCTTTGAAACAACTCCACAATGGATTCCTCATTCAATGTAAATCTGTCTTTATTTTTTAGTAATATACAAAACACCATCACATAAGTTTGCTCTGTCTGTTTCTTTAAACTGATGAATGTGGCAGAATGGCTTTGAATTCCCCAGCTCCCAATGCTATGGTGTGTGCCAGTCTTTTGGATTATGAGACATATGGAGGCGTGTGAGCACACAAGCATGAGCAAATAAATTCCGGAAGTCTAACATAGTTATACAGACAAGCCTCACACAGAGTGGAATTGGAAAAAGCTAATAAAGGCAAGACCATATTCACATGCTAAATAATAGTATACTTTAAAAGGAGGCACAAAATACATTACCTGAACTAAACTGGGAAACAGACTTCTAAAAGCCTATAAGAGATTCTCCAATCCTGCAGCACATGCATTTTGGCTTATTATTAATATTTTAATTTTAAGTAGTTAATCCGGATCTCGACTTGTCATGCCTCAGAGATTTTCTAGTCTAAAGCAAACTATTCCTAAAGATTAAATTTTAATGTTTACTTACTGATACACATTTATAATGGATATAGAAATAAATTAAACAGATACATCACCATATTCTGCTAGGTAGTTTAATACAAAAAACCCTGCAACTACAATAAAACAGCAGTATTTCTCAATTTCAAGCTTATTTATTGATGCATTATAAACAATGCTAAAGCTGGTGCTGCAGTTTGACCACACAGATATGTTATACAAAGAATGAAAACAGAGGGACATCAAATTATTCCCCTTCACTAGACAGTAGTAAAGTACAGTTGTCTGTCATGTGGCCTGGAAACTATATCAGGTCAGTGTAAGTGTAGAAAGTTCTAGTGATCAAAGCTTGTGTGTACATGAGGTACTCTCAGTGTGCTCAGTAAGTCTGGTTTTGATCAGTGCTGAAGGATTAAAAGCAAGTAATACCTCATCCTGGCTTGGTACCAGTGACATACTTTTACCCAACTCCAACTCTTTGAACTGTCGCTCCTGTCTGGGTGTAGGAAAAGCACAATAATTTATTTTTAAACAACTTTGTATCCGTTGGCTTATAGTTTTGAGGTCTACTTATTTACCTTTTTTTTTCTTCCTAATTCACAACAGAACATTGTGTAAACACAAAATTCCTAAAAAAAAAAAAGATGTATTAGAATTTTTGAGATCAAAATTATTTTGTTCTGTCCAAAATACAAAAACAATAACTAGGTACTTGAACAGTCTTTGTATAAATAGTACATAAATATGAGTAACGCATGTAAACAAAGCAGCATCTTTAAAGACACGTAGGCTAATATACATTATAAAACTAAATTAATATGGTTGAGTTCAGTAGATTTGTTTGCAGTGTTATGTTACTTTTAAAATATGTCTCAACTCTAGACTTAAATTTGATATGCTTGTACAAAGGTCATATATATTTACATAAAGTTATATACTTTATATGTTTAGTTCAGAAGAAAGTTGTTTGCCATTCCTGAACAACTACTCCGGTATTTTTAAGTATTTTTAATGGTACTGGTAAATAATAAAGCATGGTTTAGGATGCTAAAATGGCTTTATCTTGAGCCAGGTATTTTTACTCTGGGCGCCATATTTGCAATGAAACGTGCTTTTTCTATTTCTTTGATGCATCTCTTGTACCCAGAGCTATGAATTTTAAATGAGGTACTTTTATTCATGGTCCTGTGCTTGGTTTTTAATTGTTAGCTACAGACTCCCTGGCCTTTTTTTCCTGTAATATTTTTCCAAGTCTTCCATTGTAAAACATTATTTGGTGTTTTCAATTTTAGCTAAGTGAGTAGAATTCTCCACAAGGCTGAGATTTATTTCTGATGGATGGACATCGACAAGTCCTTCGGATTCTTCTAGATACATACATGCAAAAATACAAGCAGCTGGAAAATATTAGCACGTCCCCCACCGGATCTATCAGATTATGCCATGCAGTACATTCAATTACATACGAGAGCAGATGGTGTAAACAAAATCAAACATGCATAATCTTGAGATTGGATCCTTCAGTTAGATATTAACTCTGATAGTTAAAGGCCTGACACAGGACCAGACATATTAAGAGGAGTTTGTGGAGCCAGTGAGCTTACTGACTCAGGGGTTTTCAAAAGTGGGGTAATCCAGGGGAATGGATACATGCATGACAAATAAAATTACACATACTCTTTCTCTCTCCTCCTCCTCTATTTCTGTTTTGCTCTTGCTCACACACACACAAACAAAAATGTTCATCCCATGTGTCGCACCAACAAACTTGTTTATTTTCTCATGCCAATTAAGAACAGATTACCCAGGATAGAAAGCTGTCACACAAATGAGACCTGAAAGCAATGTAACCATTTCATAATTTGATTTAAAAATTAAAGGCTTTTAAGACCTGCCTAGAACGCATAGAGTGAAACTTTGTTGTAATTTCTGGACTATTGGACATAGCTGAATTTAAGCAGCACCCACTAACTTGGAAAAGAAGAAAACATACATATGTTTATCAAGCTTGCTTATAAGTTGCAGGTGTCCACATTATGGGTCCCTGAAATGTTTTCCTTGAATTTTATTTTATTTTTTAAATGTGTTATATTTACTTGACTCATTTTTTCTCTTTTTACTATTAACGAGAATTGCACAGTGAACCAAAATAAAAACTGTGGTCTTTTAAACAGTTCAATCCCATCGAAACCAAAAAGGGTAGAGATGAAGCAGATGTTTCTTCACCTCCTTCTCCTCTGGATGTCACAGGACATGAACCCAGGAGCTGGCAGGAGAAGAGTTCTCTTCAAATAGGTAGGCTTTGTTTCTCCTTTTTTACTATTTAATGTAATTCGTAATAAATACGCTATGGAGTCGTGTGTGTATGTGTGTGTGAATGCTTTACATTGTGCACATAGCCTTGTGTGGGTTAGGAAATGCTGTTTATGTGCACCAAACAAATTATTCTCACACTGTATATTTGTCTGGTCAGGAACTGACTGTCAGGTGAACAGTGCAATGTTGATGATTCTGCGTGTCATGTGCATCATGCACAAGTGGCTTGCATTTGTGTGGGTCAGGTACATTGTGCTGATTTTGTGCGGTAACAGTTTGTTCGTTCAACCCTTTTGAAATCCATTGGTAAAAAGCCAAATATTAGCCGCAAAGCAGTGGTTAAAGTACGTAAAAATAGAAACAGCTTGTAGTCTGGAAATTACGCTAATCTCTATGAAGAGGATTTTTTTGTTTATTTCTACCAGGCCTAGATCTATGAGTCTAGAAGAGCAATAATGGCTTGTCATCTGTTTCTATATACTACGCAAAAAAAAGTTTTAAAGCTGTAATGCCAACTGATCAAAGCAACAACAAAATGATGCTACTCTGCTTTTGAGAGATTAAGGCATGTATAAAAATAAATAGCTAAATTTAAATGAAATAGTCTGCTGGTCAAATTAGTAATGTCACCCTTTTTCCCTTAAGTACTCCATGGACCATGGTGTATGCAAATAACAGACTCACCATTCCTCAGCCAGATGACCTTGCTGCCACTCTGCGTGAATGATGACTCTCAGGTCCTTCAGCTTGTCTGTACATTGTCATTCAGTATTACTCCTGCTCCAACACTCTTCTTCAACTTCTAAAAAGATAAATAAAACATACCCTGGGGTGAACTTCTTTGTCGTTTTTTTTTTTGTTTTGTTTTGTTTTTTCTCAGTTAAAGTGAATAAATTCCCCAGTTAGATTTTAATGGGAGAGTTAAGGAGCAGGTGAGCGGGTGGAGGAGGGAAGGGGTGAGGCAATCTGCTAATGGAATGTGTAGAAAAATGGTGGGATGAAAAGGGATAATAAAATTGGTGGGAAAAAAAGACACCTTAGCTCTATCTGGAGAAAATAAGAGTGAGTTATAGGGCTGGCTGTAAAGTGGTTTAAACAAACACAATCATTAACTGCTTTCCTCATCTGCAATACAGGGTTGAGAGGGGGATGCTTCAGAATGGATACGAATGAGGTAGAGGTGGAGTCATTTAATTACCCCCCTCCCACTCATTCTCCCCCCCTACACATACAACCACTGCCATCCCCATTCTCCCAGCCCCTTACACAAGTGATCCCTTGAGAATGCATTGTTGCTGTTTGACTGTTAATTACTATCTAACTTAAGTCTAATCACAAAAATTTTGTCCTAATGATGATATTTAAAAAGACTCCACGGTTACACAGCTGCGTTGTAAGTGAGTCTAGATTATAGGCCAGAAACTCTGTAAGCAAGATGAAACTCAGGGATTTGGGTCTTTTAATTTAGTCGAACATGATTTATCTCCCGACTAGATGGAATAGAGGTCATTTTAACAGGGTATGTTTGTATAGCTGACAGATGCAGATTCCTTATAAGGGACAAGTGCCCAAGATGTAATTTTAAACAAGTTGTTGGACATAAAAGATCATCTTGATTACATTAGTGATTATTAAAACATTTCATAAGTGCATGCCATTTTTCATCACCATTTGTAAATGTCCATGATCAAATGAAATAGTTTTCTGCCTCTTTTAAAGTAGGCTATGTATTATCTACTGTCATGTCACAAGAGAAGAAAAGGCCCTTTTTAAAATCACTGGAAATTGCATTGTATCCAAAAAAGGGTGTACGTGTTATTATATAGAGCAGGATCATTTGTTGCCTAAAAAACAGGTCAAATATCAACAGTAAAGACAATTTTAGCACTAAGGTTGCTTGACACCCCTGTTCTCTCCCCAATGTTTCTAGTTGTAAAACAAATTTGTCAGTAAACAAATGTCTAGAATTATGAGAGCTTAAGTAAAAGAGTAAATAAAATTACTGCAAAAACAAAAAAATATAATATTTTGGAGATCTCTGCTGAGCAGCTCTGGGCTCTGATGTTTTGAGAAGGTTTTGGAGGAATAGTGCAGCTTCTTTGCAGGGTCTGAAATTCTTTAATTTTTAAACCTGTTTTGTCATCTTGCTCAATTTTTCCCCCCTATTTTTAGCTGTTGTGATATTATAAACACATTTTTGCATTTCATGGGTTGTTTACTCTATTTAATCCAATATAAAGTAGGAAGAAGGTCTGAAAGTTACAGTATGTAACTTTGATTTCTTTTTTTTACATATCTGTTGGAAGTGTGACTGTTGTGACATTTTAGGGTGTGAGGCAGATAATCTGTGTGGAGGAGCGCGATCTCTTCATTGATTATCTGTCTCATATTATACTGTCATGACATAGTCATAGTTTATGTAAAAAAAAAAAGCATATTCTTTAAAAAAAAGGTACATACTGCAAATTTAGAGAGCATTTATTTTGTGTGGTTACCTCAATAAATCAATCTATTAACTCAATTCCTTGGTTTATGTCTATTTGTGTGGCATTTTGTTTACTGATTATTGTTCGTTTTTACCATCATCTTATTTTATTTTATGTTGTTTTGTAGGTTCTGTATTATTTAATTCCTAAAAAAAAATAAGACATACAAAATACTTCTTTGTTATTCCAACCCTGAAATCATCCAAAATACAAACATACAAAGTAAAAACAACCAAAAAAACAAAGGTTTTTGCTATTTTAGAATGTTGGTGTTTCAAAATGTGGTATGTGTGCACCTGGCCACAAGGAAATTGAGTGCATTTTTGTGGAAAATTAAGTCCTGTTTTGACTTTCAAGTATGTATAATACTTTTGTTCTTTTCCCATTCTGTAAAGTCTGTGTGTATCAGGATGAAGGTGCAAAATACAGTGCAACACTGTGTCAGGATCGGGTAAATAGCTTTTACTCCCATATATCCCCATACGTCTTTCTTTATTTCCTTTTTAAAGCCAGATGTTCACTTAGGTTTATTAGACTATGATTGATCAAGTAATATTTAGCCTAATTAATTAGAAAGTAAGTTGAGATGCTCTCAGTCCAACAGTATAGCATTTGGAGGGAGAATATCTTAATCAGTTTAGACAGAATGCTTTCATAGCATCTCCTAAAATATCCAATGTTATTTTTGAATTGTTGTGCTATTGGGCCATCATGTGTGATATATGTAGCATCTCAGAGTTGGAACACTTATACTGCATAGATGTTGATATGTTCATGACATTTGTTATAGATCGGCTTTGCTGGTGATCATCTTAGCAGCCAGTGACTTAAAAAAAATACACAAGCAAGTAAAAAAGAATACCTTTGTTCTATGCAATGCTCTGGAACCCTTCAGGGTTGATTGTTCACAAAAGAATGCGTCCTAAAATGAAGAACATAATAGAAAACCCTGACCACCTGCTTTATGTGACTATAATACAACAGACTTTCTTCAGACTGAGGCTTCATCAGAGTCACTGTAATACAGAACCCTACAGGATATCTTTCCTACCCACAGGCGTCACCATCTGAAACCACTCTGACAAAGCTTATGTAGACAAAGAAAGGCAAGCTTTCCTAGTACTATTGTCAATTCAATCACGATGTACTCCTTGGAGGAGGTACATACTGAAGACCCAGGAGAAGGTGATTCAATCACTGTGGCAGAGGCCTGAGAAAAGACAGGACACCAGGTGTGGATAATATGTGGCCTGAAATGCTGAAGAATCTGGACATTGTGCCTAAAATGGTAGTCCCAACTTAGAATAAAAACAAAACAAGAAGAAGCAGGACAGGAGAATGTGTGTGACGATCTATTGAGAATCAGAAAGAGAGACTCTGACAATAAAATCTTGGAATCGGGAGGAGCAATATGGTTTTTGTCCTGGCCGTGGAAAATGGGATCAGTTTGTCTTTTTTCACAGAATTCCTAAAGGGCTCACATGAGTACGCTTCTCCAGTCTACATGTACTTTGTGGACCTGGAGGAAGCCTGCGACTACATTCCACAAAGTACATTGTATGGGGTGCTGCATGATTATAGAAAATCTGGTTGTCTTCCAGGAATTTCTGAAATCAAACTTTTCTTATTTTGCTGTCAATAGAACATCTTTTAACCTTTCGGTTACGTTTGTTTCTGAGGTACCGCAATAATGATCGTGGGTCAATTTGACCCGGGGAGTGTTTAATCCTGCAATGGTGTCAGAAACCAAAAAATTCCTCCAAAACATTTGTGTATATGACTATTAACTCCAATACTAACAATTTCAATCAATATTTGTGCAATGATGTGAGTGCACCTATTAAGACAAATAGAAAAAAGTTTCATGCAAAAAAAAATACTCCCAAGTGTTCAAAAAAAAAATAATTAACTTTAAAACTGGTCAATTTGACCCAACATATAACAGGAGGGTTAAATTCTGTGTCCCACAATACAAAAATACTCTAGATTACATTTATTGAATTAATAATGTACAACCTCTGAGATCACATGACAGGGTCCTCTCTGCAACATCCATCTCAAATCCCATGCAGCTTTTCCACCTCCCAGTGTGTATATTTTTGCTGCACATTGAGACTCTGAGGGTGTTTTACACTGATTCTCAAGAGGCAAAAGTCTATTTATACAGGATCTTAAAACAGGGTAGTCTAACTGGTCCAACATCCCAGCTCCACCCTTATAGCAGCAGCAGCTTAAGGTGGCAACGTTGACACACAACCACATGATAGTCCAATCTAATCTTTTAATCGCTTCAGTTAGTTCATGTCTCCGGGTGAGATGGGCCAAGCTAGGAGTAAGGATGAAATATCTTCTGCAGAAATATGATACAATCCTGGAACACATGAGGCAAAATACACACATACTCACGCCTACACACCGTGCCACTCCACCCCACCCCCAGAGTGTTATGGCGAAGTCCCATGTATCTGTGGGTATTAACAGATCAGCACTGAGCAGCCGCCACCCTGCTTTTAAGTCTTTTCTTGAGGTAGTGCTTCTGAAGCCTTCTGCAGAGGAGGATAAACGCGCAGCAATCCCCCAGGCCCAGTGTCTCTTCAACCCTACTCACTTCTGTCTTTGCTGTACCCTCCTTCTCTTCCATTCCTCACTTATCCCCACTTTCCTTCAGTTCCTCATTATTTCTATCCCAATTCTTTTGCTAAGGATTTCATGCTTTCTGATAGGCTCTTTGTCCCTACCTTTCCTTTGCTATTTTTGTGTCTCTTTATCCATTTTTCCCTTTGGTTTTGTGTCTTTGCCATTCTTGATTCTTTGCCCTCATCTTTTATTTCACTCAACCTCAGTAATGAACTAGACTTGAAGCTCATCACCAAAAAGGGGAAAAATTACATGTTATAAAACCTTACATCCAGGACCAAAGGCTAAATTCTAGGACTGAGGGCTTACCATTCAATCACCACTCAGATTCCAGATACATTGCCCTCTAAATAAAGTAAAAAAGTTACTACAGATGAAAATTAGCCTTTCCATTGCATATTAATGGCCATCTCATTCAGCTCAGCATTTCTCTCTTCACAGTGGGTTGTATACAGCAGAGACAATTTCCGGTAAGCTTCATAATGTCAAGATGGAGCATTACATCTGTTACAGCCGAACGTTAGCGATTGGGTAAAATTGAAAATGTCAATATTGCCGTCCACTAATCAATTGTTCCTCAATAAATGAGGGTTAAAACTCTGTATGAATCAAAGCTAGATTAAATTTTTTTGGTTATACAAATTTATTTTGGTCCCAATGATTAGTGATTAGCAAATTTCTGTAAATGAGCAAATATAGAACATGTACCTGATGTAGCTACACACATGACAGTAAATTGCAAAATGCAAAATGAATTCAATTTTAATCACATTGCATGTCACGACAATAAGTACATAGAGCCTGATCACAAATTCATGAGCACAAGGGATGACTAATTCCTGCACTAGTGAAAACAAGAGTATACTGCAAATTTAAATGTGCTTCTGTTTGTGTCATTCGCTTTGACAGGTCACAGATTCAATGTGAGGTGCATGAAAGGGTTTAGTGCTCAACTTGAACATTATGAGATACTTTTTCTTTTGTGTCTAACCTTCAAGCTTCTATTCTTTTTTTTTTCTCCCCTCCAGGGGGTCTTTTGTGGGCTCTAGTGTCCCTTATATGACAGTAGGCTGACAGGAAAGGGGGAAGGAGAGGGGGAAAGACATGCGGCAAATGCCGGTCGGGTCCGGGAATTGAACTCGCGACGGTTGCATCGAGGACTCAAGGCCTCCAAATGTGGGTTGCGCTATCCCCTACACCACCACAGCACGCCCAACAAGCTTCTATTCTGAAACATTTTTCTTTCGTTTGGATGTTTCTTGCTACTGCAATTGTCTTGTTTAAACAAGACAATAAAATCAATGTTTAGGCAGTGAGGTTGGTATGTTGGCACACTATTTATTTATTTAGTGTGAAGTGACATTTATTTTAAATGAAATAGATGCTTTGCACCAATTTGTTAATACCTACTTCAAACATCATTATGAATTTGAGCTGTCTGGTATGGCTGGTGCTTCATTTTGATTATATTGATTGTTCACTAGTATTTTGTAACAATTATCCTCAAATTGAGTGAACTCAGTTCAGTAATTGGGTGACATTTGAAGGCAATTTATAAAGCTGGATTTTATTTAGGGGTATTAACATGAACAGGGCTGAATGTCAATGTGTGCTATACTTTTCAGAATTTTACTTGTAAAATGTTTAGAAAACCAATCTATCGTTTTCCCTTCATATGCACTATTTTATGTTGACACAATTCATAAATTTGCTATGAAATTCATTTAAGTTCAAAGGATATGGATACTTTTGGATGGTACTGTATAGGGAGAATTTCTGAGGGGTCCCAAATGATTGTACAATTAAGCAAATAATTGAGAGAATTAGTTATTTTGACATTGATATTCTACCAAAACAAGGACAAAATGAGCTAATCACATATAGTTTCAACAATTACACCATCTATGCAGAAAGTGCATTTCTTTGAGAAACCAATGAGAGTTTATGTGATTTATTTGTTTTTTACAAAATAGAATAACTGCTGTGCTTGACATGGTCTAGGTTACTGAAAACAGAAAAAACACAGTGAAATTTAGGTATTTTTAAATGTAATCCTTATCAAAAACAAGCGATTTTATTTGTGACATGCACATATATATAAGTAATCGTTTTGCAATCCTAGCTCAAAAATTGATAGATAAACTTGAAGACAGACAGTCAGGCAGATGAAGGAAGGCTAAGTAGGTTGAATCCAAATTAAGCTGATCAGAGCTCACTGAGAGATAATCTAGTTATGTGCATAAAGGACTTCCCCATGGCTATAAACACATCAAGTTATGACTCAATGTGTGTGGATTTGTGTGTGATCGCATGTATTTGTGCAAATGTTGTAAAACAAAGCATGTGCAAACTGTTTTCTAATGAGTAATGTTTGTATCCATACATCCAAATTCAAATATATCCATAGACTAAGTCTCAAAACTTGTCCTCTGTTTTCTGCTCTACTTGCTCACACTCAGAAAGGAAATCTGACTTAAGCAGGTGACTTAAAGGACAGCCGTTTATTTGCAAGGAAAATCTATGCTAACAAGTTAAGCTATGGAATTTGGGTTAGGTTACAACTGAACAGAACACAATTCAACAGACAAACTCAACATTTTAGGGCCACAACAGAGATTTTAACTCTTAACTGCTAATGTCAGTGTGCACTGAAATTTGTGTGGAAAGACATAATTACTCAATTGGAGTTATCTGGAAATGCAACGCCAGATTGAATACCCAAGAGCAGTGTTTCCCAACCCTGGTCGTCAAGGCACACTGCCCTGCATGTTTTAGGTATTTCCTTGCTTCAGTGCAGCTGATTTCAATTGATGACTGATTAACAGGCGTTTGTTGAACTTCAATCAGTTGAATCAGGCACATTAAAACAGGGAAACCTCTAAAACATGTAGGACAGTGTGCCTTGAGGACCAGGGTTGGGAAACACTGCCCAAGAGGACTCCACTGTAGACAGAAAATTATAAAAACGCTAAACTGAAATTTGCCAAAAATGCCTGCTGAGAAGCCCTAAATGTTTCATCAGGTCTTTGTTTACCAGAAGAAAAATAAAACTTTTACAGAAAAGAAAACTCTACCAATGGTGAAACATGGAGGGGGCCGTTTGATTTTGAGGATTTCTTTGTTACATTCGGTACAGGAAACCTGACATTCACCATGGTGTAAAACATAGAGCATAAAATATGTCTGGAAGCTCAGCATCCGTCACAGATCATAAGCCTTCTAAAAAAATACATCAGGCTGTTTTTAAACCCACTAATTAACCCAGAAGATAACCATATTTATCAACAATGCAAAGACCTAATAATTGCTATTTGCAGCGACATCTCTCACAACCAAAAAAGTGAGCCACGTTGCCTCTTGGCAAATGTCATTGAGCCCAGCGATCTAGTTAGAGTAATGGAGGGCAAACCAATGACTTAATATCTATATTAAAGGCAAACCTTTAACACAAAGACTAAAATTCCATCTACAAATAAAACCTACTTATTCCAAATCAAAACTAAGCAACAACAATTTAACAAAAACCCGTTTGCATATTCACAGATCCTTGCATATTAACTAAGGTCACCTCGCCACATTACTGTATTCATGTAAACTCTCTGACAAGGCCTGGTGATGAGAAAATGTTCTATTCAAGCATAATTGTCTTGCCTCCAATGAATACACAAATAGTGTATAAGGAGATGAACAAAGTCACCATTGTGAAGATGACCTTTAAAACAGTTACTGTACATTTGCTAAGAAATATTACTAGTGACAATGAATCCATTTTTTCTAGAGCCAGTAAATACCCTTATATTTATCTAATGGTAAGAACGCATATTTGTATTATAGGGAATTGGGATTTCTGAATTCAATCAAGGAAGTTAAATAGTTACGCACTCAGGGCTATAAAGAACAGGGCAGAACAGGGCTTCGGTGCAGAAAGACAGACTTATATCACTGAATGAGAAGCATCTGGTCAGTACAGATGCAACAGCCAAGTAGGATTATCTCTGTTTTGGAATCAATTAAAATGGCACATTTGTGTGATAAGTTTATTTGAGAACAGAAACACTTGTGAAAAACATAGTGTATTCTAATATCAATTTTGTATTTATTTCCAAAGATTTAAAAAAAACCTGACTTAGATTATGTAAGCCATATTCAAAAGTTTGAGTGATTTTACATTTCTGTTTTTATTGTAATATGTCTTGTAGATCTAGCTCCCGCTTACTGAGATTTGCCCAGCATCCTCTATAGTAACCTAAAGCCATTAGGTAAAGGCATCCCCATTTTATATATGATTGCAGACCAATGTAAAGTCCAGATAGACAGAAGATTATCTAGATATTTAGGCATGTTCAAGCAATCAGACTTAAAATACTGTAACTTTAGCTTGCAAGAAATGTGGCAATAAACTTTTTGAAATCTGTGCACTATTACCTCCTCTGCCACTGCAGGAGCAATGCTCATTAGAGTTCTACTTGAACCTCAGTGAGATGTGGTTAATCTGAATTTGCTTAAATGAAAAAGCATTTTAAATGGTGCAATGAATGTGGAATAATTGAAGTTAATAGCACATGAAGGCTTAGAAAGACCAGCCTCCTTGATGAAGAGAAATGTGTGCAGTGTTTAAAGCTGATAAGTAAACAACTAGAGTTCAGTTAAGAGGTTGATGGGCTGGAAAAAGCAACATCTTTCAACCCTCTGTGAAAGGCGGTCAAACTGATGATATGTCAGAATGGCCTTCCAGTTTGTTTATCTGCAAAGGTTCCTTTCTTTGTCTCTCCCCTTCCATCTTTGTCTCCCTGTCTACATGACTGTCTGTCTTCCTCAACTGTCTGAAAATTGAAGACTGCAGAAAGAACAGCCCACAAACGGCTTTTCAAAAACAGTAGAATGACAATGGGGCTGTTAAAGCCACTTGGCCTTCCTAATGCTCATCCTATTGACATTATTGATTTCCCTTTCTGTTAGCAACTCTCATAGCCCTCCAGAAAAGAGACTATTCACTTTGCCCCATGGTGATGGTCAGCAAAGTCAGTTTCAATAGATACAACACAAACCATACTGAACACACATGCCCACACACACACATCCTTGTACTTCTATACAGACTGAGGAATTTGTAATGACTTCCATTCATTTTAGGAACTGAATTTATGCCTAATAGAGACATTGTTACTGAGCCTAACTATTACTAGTTTATTCCTAACCCTAACTTTAACCAAAACCTAATTCACACCATACTTCTAAAGCTAACTATTAGAGAACAAAAGACCTGCAAAAAAAGGTTCTCACTTTCCTCAAATTTCCTCCCTTTGTTAGTAAATACTGTGAAAGTGGTCCTCTATAAGTACACACACACACACACACACACTGCCAAGGACCGAAATAGTTTCATGTTCAAACACAGTGGGGACCAAAGTCCAAACTTCAAACTCTTCTCCTATGATGTTCTGCCAGTCAAAGGAGAGAAGAGCTTTCTCTAAGCACAGCAAATATCTTGTCCTTTTGCCTGTCTTCCTTTTTCACTTATTTTTTTCATGGCAGCCTGAGGCTCTGACCTTGTTTAATGTCCTCCACCTGACTGGCCACTCAAGCAATTCTTCCCACTTAATGAGAGAATGTCACTTGTTAGCCTGTGCCATTAGCCCTACCTTCAGTCCCTAAATCCACCTGACATATTATGCCAGCTCTGTACAAAATAGTACTATACTGACAACTGAAAAAGAAAACGAAACCAAATGTAGTGAAACAAAGTAGCACACTTAAACCAGCGCCCAAATTCAGCTGAACCCACTTACATCATTTTAAATGAGGCTGTTTTTGTTCTTGAAGCCTAAAGAAAGTGGAAATATATTTATGAGAAGGAGTATTTGTCAGGATGAAATGGATTTTAGGAGAAACTATTTATTAAATCAGATAAATGTCATTCATGTCTTTACTTATCACATAGTTTTTTCTAAGGTTTGATACAATATCCTGTCACAAAAGAGAACAAGAGTGAAATGACAAGTCTTACACTATAACAGCTAAAGAGAATGTCAAAATAATTCAGTCGTTAACAGTTTCTCCTTTTCACATTAGAGCACTGGGCTTTACATGTCTAAGCACTTCTGTTTTTTGTTTTTTTTCCTGGGTTTTCTGGTTTTCCCTCAGCCCTGTAGTAAATCAGCCTGACATCAGTCTGATATGGATGTAAATACAATCACCATGTTTCCATGGATAATAGTGATCCCAGATGTGGAACTTTAATTAATTGGCTGTTTTGCCATACTTTATCTTTGAAATGTTGCTTTAATTCCTCAAAATGATTAGAAAAGATGAAAAGCAGCTGGACCATATGTTTAGAAAACATTTTACTGCTTTATTTTTTCTTCTTCCTAATCCTGTGATTTGCCAAGATGCTGGCAGAAGCAAATTCATCTGCTTTGGTGCCAAGTCTTGAGTTATAGTTGAAAGATAACCAAAAATCTTAGACATATCCACAAATGGGTGTGTGGAAAGTGCATTAATGATAAAGTTTTTGGGAAACCAGGAGCCTATTTAACTGCATGACCTTACTATCCTCATAAATAATTTCAGTTTTAATCTTTAGTTTTAGTGAAGCTTAAGCTTGTTAATGGCAAGTTCACAGAGAAAAGAGTTTGAGATTGAAAGTGAAACCTTTTACAGTAAAAATGCCCAAATCTACAGATTTGTTTTTAAATTTTGCATTTTTCTTTTAATGGAGCAGTGGTAAATGTTTTTGTAATGCTTCTGTGGTAGGAATACTGTAAATGGATGACTTAAAATAAATAATTACACTTTGATGATTGTATAATGTTTTAGACCTTCAACATAATGATATTTTTTAACAATTCTATTATATTACCAGAACAATTTCTAACATCAATTTGGCAAATAAACAGGAGCATTAACAACACGTTGTGAACATTTCTAACTTGGACACACTCTAAAAGTCTGTCTTTCTAGTTAGACTTCACCTCCATTGAATTTGAGTAACAGGAAGGAATGTCCTTAAATACATCACACATCATCCACTTGGCTTTTAACTTCTCAGAGTCATAAGTACAGATATAGAAATCTTTTTTTCCAACCACAAAATCAGGTATGCTTGTCTTAAAAAAAGACAAGGGAACTGATTTTGATATGGTGACCTTTAATTGACAGCAAACACATAGTATTTTGACTCTCAAGAGGTCTCATCTTAAACAGCTGGAGTCTTAAAGGAAAAAAATAAATCTTGGCATAAATATGAATTTGGATGAAAAGGATGGAGCTAAGATTGTTTGGGACTTGATTTTGCTTAAAAATGTCATAAGGTGTGGTTTTAAAGTAGGACCAAAATGCAAGAGCAGCAGAAGCAGAGAGTTGATGATGAATGTTTAATATATAAAATGATTAACAAAACTTAGAAGAATCACAGTGAGCCAGGGTAGAAACAAAAAGTAATCCACAGCAAAAAGAGCCAACAAGGAAAAACAGACAAAGAAGGGGAAGGTACGCAGTGAGGAGAGGCTGAGAAAGAGGTGCTCAAGTTTAATGCAAAAACAATGAACCTGGGCTGGTTAGCTAACTGATAGCAGGTGTGAGGGAAGAAAGCAGAAGTCAAACTGAGGAGAGGGGAAACGAAGAGAAAATGTGGCACAGGGGGCAAAACAAGAAAATGAATCTAGCAGCAAACCAAACAAAACATATTAAAACTAAAGTAACTAGACAAGAAATAAACATACAGAGCTAGAATCAGTAAGCACCGAACTGAAGAGAAACAGGAAGATTATTCTAACTAAACTAAGGAACACAAAATAATAATGAAACTACAATCAAATCAAACTACACAACACCCTAAAATCCAAACAAAACTTTTTTTTTTCTATTTTGTCATGCCAGATCCAAAAATTCAGACTATTTCATAAAATTTGATGTCATAGTTTGGATTTTATCGTACAAAAAAAAATGATCTAAAGCGTATAGTCTGAAAACTCCTAAAAATGATCCAAATCAGCCATTGCCATCAGTAGTCTTCCAAGCAATAAAACGGTATATATTGTATATTATTTATACTAAGTGTACATATTTTTCTTTGTCTTTTGATGTTTAACAAAATATTAGATGGAAAAACAATATTCTAAGCCTTGAATAAATCTTTTTATTCAAGATATATTGAGTAAATACAAAGAAAAGAGCACAAAAGCAGACATACCAAGACAAAATAACAAGACATAGGCCTAAACCAGGGATGGGCAATCCTGGTCCTCGAGGGCCGGTGTCCTGCAACTCTTAGATGTCTCCCTGGTCCAACACACCTGAATCCAATAGCTGAATCACCTTCCAAATGCAGTCAGGTTCACCAGAGTCCTGCTAATGACCTCATTATTTGATTCAGATGTGTTGAAGTAGAGATACATCTAAAAGTTGCAGGAGACCGGCCCTCGAGGACCAGGATTGCCCACCCCTGGCCTAAACTGAAGCATTCAGGCACCTATAGCACCTTATTTTTTAATTTTATTTTTTCAATTTTTTTCTCTTAAGAGTACAGAAGAGGATTAGGGCCACCGAAAAAGTAAATAAATACATAAATCTGACTTTAAAGTCTGAATTCTGACTTTAACCTCAAAATTCTGAGATTAAAGTCAGAAAGTCAGAATTCAGACTTTAAACTCAGAATTCCGACTTTAATCTCAGAATTTGGATTTAATCTCAGAATTCCGACTTTAATCTCAGAATTCTGACTTTAAACTCAGAATTCCGACTTTAATCTCAGAATTTGGATTTAATCTCAGAATTCCGACTTTAATCTCAAAATTTGGATTTAATCTCAGAATTCCGACTTTAATCTCAGAATTTGGATTTAATCTCAGAATTCCGACTTTAATCTCAGAATTCGGACTTCCACATTGTGGAAAGAAAGTCAAGTCCTGTTTTGTAGTTTACCCTCAGGGACAAAGCAAATATGTGTGGCAACAAGAACTTAACACTGCAGATGTACCACAGCATCATGATGTGGAGATTTTGTTTGACAGGATAGAGAGGGAAGTTGCTCACAGCAATAATAAGAAAATCTACAGTATAAGAGGTGGCAAAAGACTTGAAACTCAATTTAATGTTCACTTTTAGTAAGACAATGGTCAATATACATGCAGAGTACACGGAGAAGAATGAGGTAGATTAAGACAAATTCAATTGCTAGAATGGCTCCCCCACTTTGTAAAACTTAATTTATATTTCAAGTTTTGAAAACTGTAATCTAACTCAGCTTCAGCCATGTTGTAAAGAAAGATGGCAACAACATGTCTCTAGATTTGCAAAAGTGGTTAAAATATACCCCAAAATATTTCAACTGTAGAAGTAAACTTAAAGTGTTGACACTGTGGAGTCAAATACTACTGCATGACACAAATTTTAATTTCTAGAAGTAAATATTTTTTAATCCACAAACAATTGTTCTTACACAAAACAATTGCAAGCTATTTTCTGTTGGTCAATCAAATACAAATCCAATAAAATACAGTGAAGTCTTTGGTTATATAGTTCAAGATGTATACAAAAAAAAAAGAATATTGTTAAAACCTGTCAAAAAAGAAGGGCAACTTATCTGGTACTTGCTGACATATATTCAGGCAGGATTAAATAAAGAAGCTGCATCTGTAATGTAAATGGAGATGAAAAGAAGAAGAAAACAATCAGGCAACCAAAGGATTATTGAGAGGAACTCAATTATTAAATTACTCTGTGTATTTCTGTTTTTTGTTTCTCTAGCACACTGCTAAGAAATGTCTCTGTCCCATGAGAGGTGACCTGCATTTGTAGTGTGCTCCCCCTTTAACCTAGCTGTAAGCTATTCTCACCTGTCAAATCAGTGCCAGGATTTGTGTTTACATGTGGAAGGGTGTACGCACGCGTGTGTGTGCGTGTGTGGGCGTGGGTGTGTATGTTTGCCCAGGTTAATATGTTAGTGTGTGTGGGTAAAGATATTGGTAAGTCTTTGTCATAGGATTTGTGTACACATGTTGGGATATTTGTTATTTTCATACAAACAGAAAAGTAATTTTCTCAACTCTGCTAAATGCCCAAAGCCATTCCAGTCAAGATTTAAGTTCTTAGCTTTGAATGCTTTTCTTTCACGTTTTATTTTTGCACAGATACACACACCCATTCACATAAATAAATTGAACATCTGTGCAAGTATATTTGAGAACATAAATATATTTATAACTAATGTATAAAACAGTAAAATGCATGAAATGTTAATTCAAAAGTGTACATTGTATATTTGACAATGAGTGTTTTATAACTGATGTATTTTGTCTGCACATATCATTTAAAAGAGCAAACCTTTAAATATTCAATAATATGCAAAATGTGTAGTTTAGATTAGATCAGACTAAAACTTAAATAAAGCTTATACAATGCATAAATATTACATCGGCTTACACACTGATGCAGAAAAACATAAAGTAAATTTATATGAATATGAAATGAAAAAAGTGACAAATATTACTCACCAAAATAAGTCATCAAAATATTTCCTACAGAAATACTAAACCAAATGTGACCAAAATTTGATACATTAAACTTGCAGGGGTCTCAAAATTCAGTCCTCAAGGGCCGCAGTCCTGCAGTTTTTAGATGTGCCACAGGTACAAAACACTGGAATGAAATGGCTTAATTACCTCCACCTTGTGTAGACCAGTTCTCCAGAGCCTTAATTATTCTATTCAGGTGTGGTGCAGCAGAGGCACATCTAAAAGTTGCAGGACTGCGGCCCTCGAGGACTGGAGTTTGAGACCCCCGCTAAAGCAACACTAACTGCAAGCTAATAAAAAACAATACAATACAAGCACCAACGCAAAACTAACAAGTACAAGAAAAACAAGAATTTAGAGAAAATAAATAGCGTGATGTAAAATCAGACATTTGTAGATTATTATGAATATATCAATTTATCATCATCATCAATCCTAAATAGTTTCAATGACATTGTAACACATCTCCCAAAGTACACAAATCTAAAAAGGCAAAGGATTTGTTTAAATAATGGTCTTATACAGAACACTTAATGTGACTGCTTTTTGATATGGTCAAGTAAAAGTAAACTTACTTATTTATTTAAAATACGTAAGACGGATCAAAGGAACTATTCCACACTCCTTCCCGTCACCATCCTGAACAACACAGAGCCTTCTGTGGATCACTCCCAGTTTCGAAGAACCACACTTTATTACAACCTGGATCTTAAACAAAGACACTGTTCAGAATAAAGAACAGCAAGGACTGTATTTCCTCCTACAACTTAACAAGTACAACATGCAATTGGAGCTGCTGGTTATTGTCTACTCTGTCATCATTCAGTCTGTTCTGTGCTCATCCATCACTGTGTTCTCTTCATTCAACCACAAATCATGACATGATCAGGGTGAAATGAACAATCACATCATACTTGTACAGGTTTATAATCAGGGAAAGGACAGCTAATCTTGCTGCAAACCCTTAGCATCCAGCACACAAACTGTTAAGAGTTTTGCCTTCTGGTTGGCACCACAGTAAAATTGTAAAACATTGGAATTTAAGTGTTCCACTTTTTTACTGCCAAAGTTATACAGTGATATCCAATAAATTAGAAGATTCATTCTAATGATGTCAGATTTAAACTATCTTTTGAAAAGCATAACCTTAAAGTATGTAATAAATATGCTTCTCATTAAGCTCACATTTCTATATTGATTAGTTTGATGTAAAAGTTTTATATTAATGTGTTTTTATTAGCTGTGAGCAGAAAGTCATCATAATTATCAGAAATAAAGGCTTCTAAACTTCATTGTGTCTAATTATCAAAAAATAAGAAATATGCTTCTTTCATTAAATTGAGTTACTGAAATAAATTACTTCAATAATATTCATATATTATTAAAAAAAGAAAAAGAAGAATATAGAGTAAAGTCCAACACATAAAGCCACAATATGTTTTGGATGAGTGGGTTGTGCTTGACTGCGTCCCACTAAAGATTTTAGGTCAACTTTGATTTCTTCCAGTCAATTAAAAATAACATCGCTTGGCAGTTACCTGATATCACCTTCTCCCAGAATTCCAATTAAATTTACATGACATAAGAATCATTCCCTTCACAGTCTGTGTACTCCTGCCAGTGTGGTGTATCTTCTTATCCTCCTAAAAAAAAATCTCACAGCCACATCTGCAAAAGATAAGACATGTTTGATTTGGTAGTAAATATTTCTGCAGTTAGCAATGACTCTAGAAGTTCAAAGCTTACTAAATTATTCTTCATGAATTATTTACATACATGTATTCAAAAACTTTTCACTGTGGAAGAAATATTCCCATAAATAATTTTGCAACAGTGATAGTTTTCATTGCACAGACTAAACATGCAGAGGATAAAATTTGCCTACAGTAACTTTCTATCATATGAAGATTTCAGCCTGGCTGAATCTACAATGGTAGTCTGCAAGATAGAGTTTAAGGATGAGGATGTTTTTTTTGTTTGTTTCTTTTTTCTTTTTTGTCCAAATGATAACAGAGTTAGCTACCTGCATGGATGTTTTTTATTTTTTGTCCAGCTGAACAGACAGAATTTTTACTATTAAATGCAACCATGTGTGTAGTTCATTTTAGAGGAGAGGATTAGGAACCTTGAGATTTGATGGATTTCAAGATAGAAAGTAGACTGAAAAATTGCATTGGATTAGTGGTGGATAAGAGCTTGCACCGTGTAGGTGCAATGTCTGTCACCATTAGAATCAGACTGTCAGCACACCAGTAAGACAGTGAGATAAAGGACTAAATAAATAATATACAGGTAGACATTGCATTTTTATAGCTTTATCTATGTTCCAAAAAGCCACTTACTCATAAAAAAATTTGAAAAATAACAGAAACATACGGTTTGAAGACTGGCTGCCAGGTAGAGTGTGAAACCCAAAATCCTCTAATTGGAAGAGGACTAATGGAGAGACTGAAAGAAAATGTTGTGACGCATCATGGTGAACACAGGTAAATCCAGGAGTTCAGCTTAAAGTTTGAAAATGATCACTTTATTGCCATGCTGGTACCTTTCCAATGACAACTAACTGCGAATCCAGCTGCAAACAACAATGATCCCACGACCAGTGGGAACAACAGGTGAACTTAAATACACCGGAGAAACAGAAAACACAATCACAAAACAAAAAAAACAGCCATGGCAATTACACCCAGGTGGTGGGCATTAAGCAACACTGAAGGAAGGAAAAACTCAACTCATGACAATTAATAATTGTTGCTCTGCCTGTTGAGCTGTACCTCAACACTACACAAGCAGAGTAAATTCTTAGAAAAGTATGTTAAATGCCATGGTAGACAAGATAATCTGGGTTAATAGCAAATAGCACAGGCAGTTTTTAAGTTATTTCTTTTTTCAGGGAAAAAGTTATTCAGACCAAACTGTCCATATATAGGAAAATATTGTAACTTAAATCAAATAACTAGTGGTCGCATCGTTGGCATCAAAAACTGCTAGCAAGCATTTCCAATGAGGCAATTGTTATTTTTACATCACCGATAGTCCTCTTTGTGGACTTGTTTTTTTATCCAAGGTAACTAAAGAGCTTTTCAAGCATGAACAGCCATTTAACGTCATGAAATATAATTTCAATCAGATTAAAGTACAAACATCACATAGGCCACTTTATCACCGTCTCTTTTTTGCGCTTTGGAGGAGCATTGACTGCAAGTTTTCTTTGTAGTTTATTAGATAGTGTTATATTTAATAAATGAGACAAAGCACTTCAATGAAGTTTGTTTACCAGATAAACTATACCTCTTGAAAACAGCTCATTTTAATATAATGTTTTTATATAGTGTCATGTTTGTGTTTTTGGATATGTTCAGGGCACACAGAAAATTCTCGGCAGCCTATGAGCAAAGTTACACTAAACTAATGATTAATCTGCTTAATTAATTAAAATCACTCTATACTGGCTGACCAGGTACACATGTCCTTATTGCAAAGGAACATTTTTGAAGAAGGTCTGTGTTCAAAGTAAAGAAAAAATATCAGAATATACACAATATATATATATAGTACTGCTGTTACAACACTGAATTCTTTGTGAAAGTGCTATAAAGTTTATTATTGTTGCTGTTAAATAGCAAACAAGGACGGTGTCAGCTGTGGTGTTGTAAAAGATAGAAGGAATGAAAAAAGGAGGAAAAGATTGACATAGAGGTTTAGGAGGAGATAGAAAAGAAGGAGAAACAAGAGAGTGGATCAGCAACCATTAAAAGAAGAGTGCCAGGTATTGGTGAAGTCTGCATGACTGAGTTGGCATTCTGTCTTTCCTTAGTATTATATTAACCTCTAAAAATCAAAAGAAACTATGACTGCATGAGAATTTCTTTGTCATTGTGTCCCAGAGAAATGACAAAAAAATATTAAATACATGCTTCATTTATCAACATTATGTTTAACAAACAGGAGAACTGCACTTGTGTTCAATTACAGTGTAGTATAATGTCACAGTGTTAAAAATATATTCTTAGGGTTTATGTATAATTGTCTTTAGACAGAACAAGATTAGTCTTAATAGAAAGGACATTTCAACACCTTGTCTGAAAGTGAAAGAAAGCAGAGAATCTAAGCATTGTTTTGATTTCCAGAAAACTGAAATTTAATTAGCAAATTCTCCTGAATAGGTCGTGCATTTGAAATATTTACTTTTTTAATCATTTTACTAATGATTTCTCTATAAAAGCAGGAAAAAAGAAAATTCAGAGCAAGGTCATCAGTGTCAATGCTTCTTTAAATCACCAGAGAAAAACATGTTCAAGTTTATAAAGTTGTCAAATAAATCCTATGCATGTGGACTGGTAAATGTTGCAGCATGTTGTGTTTATTTGTCAAGAGAATATGTGAGGTAATCAAACCTATTAAAGTTACTGGAAATTAGAATTGGCAAACTTGTTTCTTAAATTCTAGGAATATTAACAGGACTAGAAATTGTAGAAAAAGTAACCAAAGGCACTTTCACACTGAGGTCCAAGTAAATCCAAATTAATTTGTTAAATATTTGATTGATAGTTTGGTTCAGGAAGGCAGTACAGCTACATTGTCAACCTTACACTGTAAGCTGGATAATTGTGTCAAATGGTGATTAAGCATTCATAGACAAGCCATTTTAGAGTCAAAGGTCTTTAGCCTTGCATCCAGTAAACAGAAACATCCACCAACCAAACCACAGCCTGCCTGGTCTTGGCAGTTGAAGAGCAAATCTCTGCCACTTTTTTTTTTTTTTAGGCTTAGCCAAGAGACTACGTTGAAGAATACTGTTTTCCCTGCATAGCACCTTGGGGTTTTACAGATACGTAATTTTCTAACAACTAGGGTTTCCATTATAGCTTTCTGCTTTGAGTAGCTATTAATGTCCTTTCTTGCTCATTGGTTTGTCAAATCCATCAATCTGAAGCATGGCAATAAATAAAAAAGAGGCAACTAAAGAAAGAAAAGGTAAGGGAGAAGAAAGGAAAAAGAGAAGGGAAAGGTAAAGAAAGGAAAGAAAGGAAAGAAGCAGTATCAATGTATTACAACTGTACATTTGTAAGTATAAAGCATAATTGCAAACTGATAGATCTGCAGAGTAATGCATACACAGGATTTCTGCAGTAGATGTATTTGCCCTGAAATGCTTACACTGACTGCAGGATTTGTTTATATGTAAACGACTTCATTGTTATCTAAATAAATAGTTTTGAAAATTTCACCCAGATTTTAACTGCTTGAAGGATCAAAGAAAATGTGCCGCATTACTAAGGATTTTTTTGAGGAACAGGAAAGCAGCTGCCCATGGGATGCATCGAGCAAAGTAGATAAACATGCATCCCAAGAACTCAACATCTCTTTGGGTAATTATAAAGGACCTTAGGACCTCTGTCTATTGGAAATGAGGAACACATAATGTACATGCAAAATAAAACAGCCTCTTGAATAGTTTCCATATCTTAACAAAGAATAACTATTACACTACTTATGTTGTTGTCCAACGACTTCAAATTCCACTGATCTCCTACAATTAAGTCAAGAAAGAGGTGGCATGCAGAAATAAGGCAGTAACGGCCTGTTGAACTGAGGTTCTGCTTATTATGGGGAAAAAATTACATTGAGAAAGTATTTACAGGTAAGAATTGTTAAGTTCAATAGTATAAGACATACTGTAGAGAAAATACTCAATGAGGTGGTCATTTTTCTTCAGGTGAAATTCATACTAGCACTTGGCAACAGCCAAAGTGAGCTAAACATATGTGACATGCCACTCCAAAAGTAGGAAAATGTCACCAGTGGACAAATAAAGAAAAAGAATAAAATCCTCAATTTTTGAAAAAAATATTAATTTTCAACTTTTGCTAAATATGCTGGCTGAAGTTATGAAGAAACCAAGACGTAATAGAAGTATCAGTTTCAGAGGTTTTGAAATAGTAAGCTTTGTCTTTGAATTTAGCTTCTGCCTGTGGCTTGTTTATGATAAAATTATGTTCATCCACGTCCAGATTATGGCCTCTACGGTTTTCACTGGAACATAAAGTCTATCCAGTTTCATCAATATGTTTTCCAATGATAAGGTTGCATAGGTCTTTAGACAATACATTTCTTTCACTAATCATGAAATGCTTCTTGTGGTAATGATAAACTATTTCATAGGCCAATCAAATCAACATATATTATTTGACTAAAATGTTACAGAACTGCTTACTAAATATCAACAAATGTCAGGAATTTTGTTGTCTTTCAACACCTTCATTTATATTTTACATGCTTACTGTGTGTGCCTTTATTACATAAAACTTAACTGACCTACTTGTTTTGATTACTTGATATGAATTTCATGCCAATCAGTCCATTACAGACAGATTTTTGGGAAGATGTTTAATATTTACTTTTCTCTCTGTAATTCATTTAAAAAAAAAGAAATGCTCCTGACAATACACTGCTTGCTTTATGTATAACTTCCTATGCCATTTGAGAATAGTAAATTATTCATCCAAAACACTTTAGAAACATGACAGCAACGAAGGTTTCCAAATAGTTACTGTGATTTTAACTTACTTGTTTGCTATTGTTGTCAAGGCAATTAGGCTCTTGTTTGGTATAGCACTGGGTTTCAGTTCACTGTCACTTTCTGTCTGATGGGCTGAAAGGAACCTTGTTACTGTTACACATCTACATAGCCCTGACAGAGACAAGGCACTAATATGGCTTTGCTGTTTTTATCTGAACACTTAACATCCACAGTGAAAGCTGTTAGACTTTGACACCATTTAGTAAGAAGCACCTAGCATGCATTTTGGGCTTGACTTGATCTCTTATCAAAACAAAAACAGAAGAAAAATAATTGAAGAAAATAAGCCAGTCGAACAGAACAAAAACCATCCCCACCCCTTTTGATCTAACCATCGCCAACACTACTCTACTCTACCCGCCTTACAAAAGTCAGTCACCCCCACCTTTACCTGAACCTGACATTTCCCAGGGGGCATTAAACTCACTGGCCCTGTTTGATTTAGGTGGGTCGGATGTCAGTGTTCACTACAAGCCCATGGTGAACCATGAATAATGGATCTACCACGGGTCTGGGTCTCCCTGGGACTTCCAGCTGCCCCCTTCCCTCTCTGCAGCTGTGACTGGAATAGTCAATATTCCATTAACAAGCAATGAATCATAAAAGTACTAGCGACAAGACACAAGGAGCAGAAAAACATGTTCCGGGTGGGGGACAATAAATGACTCTTCTTTATGAATCTTGATAACAAATATGTTTACATCAATAATCTAATGTCAAAGGTAAAAAATTTACAATTAAACAAATAGAAATTGGACTATGTTCTGAAAGGGGTAGTTTGTTCTTGGGAAACGTAATACAATGTAGTGCTATTTTACAGCACAATTGAGTAACAATGTTACTTTCAGTTGTTATAAAATGCTGCATATTTAAAATACATTTCACTTAGAAAATGGTCTGAAATTGGGACTGAGTCCCTTAAAGAAAATCCTGCTCTTTCCGACACTCCATCATCATGAAATCATCACAACATTGCTCCTCTATTAAGCCTTTAGCAATGTTTTTACCAGCATTGCACTGAGAAATAGCTCAGCAGATGTTCCACCAGGTGTTTGCCAATTACTACTACTTGAAAGTATTGAGTGGGGCAGTAGTGGGGAAGTAACAGGAGAACACAAAGCTAAGAGGAGGAGTTTTGTCTTTGAGGGTGGTGCTGAGTTCCACCAATATATTTGCACAGTTGAATGGTTGCCACAGAGGATTGCTCTCATTGAATGGCAGCCACCGCAGTTAGCAAGAGGTTGCGCAATCCCACCTGAGGCTCAGCTTGCTGCTGCCTCACTAGCTTCATTTCCGAGCATTTGAATGGGAAAATGCAAAAATTCAGTGATTTTGAAGAAAAAAATAATCAAAACTGGTTAAGCTGGTTAAACAAAAAATAAATACTTTGTAGTACAAATCACAGGGTGAAAATAGCAATATAAATTATCTGCCTCACCTGCCTCCCCTGACCGCACGTCACTGACTTTAAGGTATAGGAGTGGAGACATCTCTTCAACACATGCTGTTGCTGTTCAACGGCCTGAACGGTTATTTCTTTACCGTTCATGCTGTTAGTCTAACACATTAGAATAGATGCCAAATGCCTGTACATGTATTATCCACAGTAATGTTATGAGAAGCATCTGAATGAAATAATGGAGTGCTGTTAAGAGGTTCTGACCAATCAATATGTTACTTCCAGTGGATAAATTTCCCTCTGTCACCAGTTGATTCCCAGTATTCATGGTGGCTTGGCAACACAGCTAGCTTTGAACAGCTAAAATCTGTAAATACTGAGATTCCCTCTGAAAACTTATTATTTATAACTACCTATTTTATTAGTTCAAACACCAAATAATATGCACCTTAGAAGTAGAAGCTATCTTGGCACCACTGAAGAAGCTAATGTCACTAGATTTTCTTTATCTTGTATGTAGGGGACACGGTCAACCGGCACTTGGAAAATACATGACACTCCTGTATTTGCTGCTTTGGAAACACCAGCCAATATCATGTCAAGCTGCATTGGGCCTAGGTATTTCAGCTTCCAAAGCTCCATTTTCTTCTTTGACTGCTCCAGATTGAAAAAAAAAAATACATCTTTAGAAACATTAAAATGGGGCATTATGAAAAATCCGCTTTTTTGAGCTCATCCCCTTTGACTCATTCATGCATGTTTGAGGAATCCTTGAATCCCCCATGGCATCAAGGCACCTCCATTTGGGGGTGGATCTCTGGCTCTCCCTACTTTGGGCTGCTGCCCAAACCCAAATGGATGGATGGATGGATGGATGGAAAAGCATCTTAAAAGAACCAATTTGTATTTTAAAAATAAATTGTATCTCTTTCTTTAAAGGCGAGTATTTTTTTGTTTGTTTTGTTTTAGCATCATATTCACTTAACAGGCAGGCTGCACAGTGAGGCAGTTGGTAGAGCTGTTGCCTTGCAGCACGAAGGTCCTGGGTTCGATTCCCTGCCCGGGGTCTTTCTGCCCGGGGTGTGGGTTCTCTCCGGGTTCTCCGGCTTCCTCCCACATTCTAAAAACATGACTGTTAGGTTAATTGGTCTCTCTAAATTCTCCCTAGGTTTAAGTGTCTGTGTGCTTGGTTGCTTGTCCTGTCTGTCTCTGTGTTGCCCTTCGACAGGCTAGCGACCTGTCCAGGGTGTACCCCGTTTCTTGCCCAGAACGTTAGTTGGAGATAGGCACCAGCACCTCCCGACCCCACTAGGGACAAGGGTGTAAGGATGGATGGAAGGATTCACTTAACAAGTACAACTGTGCCCAAACCATTTCTAACTCTGCTGTGGAAAAAAATACTGTACCTGTATTCAGAAATTAAGATAAATGTTTTTAGTCTAGATAGTCTAGATGTGGCACACACAAACAAATGCAGATACAGTGTCAGGAATTCATTTCTGAGACTAAATATAAAGCCAGCCTTGTCAAATAATTCCCGTGAGTTTGCAGGTAGGAGGACAAAAGCTCATATGGCTCTGTTAAATTACATTTTTAAAAATGATGTCGCAGTGGAGGAGAAGGTAGGAGCCTCGTGCCGGCAGCCCGTTGAAAGGCTGTTTACATCGTTTTAAACTGCGTGATTGTGAGCGTGAGAGGGAATAAAAATACCAATAGGTATTTCGTTCCATATAACACAGTAGGAGTGTAACCGGTAAACCTTTTATGGATGCAAAAGCAAGGACCCCCCACTTTGATGTGCTTTGCTGCTGAAATATGCTATACAAATAAAATTTGATTTGATAATAGGCAAAAATTATGTTTCTCAACATTAGTCTTGAGCTTCAGCACATATGAAGTACCATATCTAGTTTTAAGTTGTTATAAGTATGAGAAGGTGGCCTACAGAATTTAAAATTGGGTTGATTTAACAGGGAGGCTTCATGTTGTAACTATAAAGGCCTACAATAAAACATTGTACTTTTGCTTTGTTTGTATTACCATATTAAAGCCGGTACAGTACACAAACGTGATAAGAAGTTCCAGACAGATAACAGATAAACTACTTTTGCATACTACAAGTATATAAGGGCAACAGAGGGGGAATTAGGAGTGAAAATGTTTATTTTTTTTTTTAGGAATCTTATTAGTATCAAACATTGCTCTGACATTTTGCAGATTTCTGCCCAGGTTCTTCTTGAAAATGAGATCTGAATCACAAATGAGTTTTACCTGGTTAAATAATGGACATAATTAAAAAATGCATTAATTAGCTCAGAAAATACTGAAACAATAAAGAAACAGATTTCTTTCTTCTAAATACTTTAGAGCTACTGTAAAAGTTTTTGTTTCAAACCTACTTTGGAAGTTAAAAGTTAGGTCAGATAAATTGAAAATGTCAGCTGCCAGTTCTGTTGTTTGTTTACCATCCCTGAGTTGCTATTGAATGACAGTATAAAACCCATGATATGCTTCAGCTACAAAGGAGGGAAAAATCAGTCCTGTGACTTCTGAGGCAAAATGATGGCTTTTCTGACTGACAGACTTTGTAAACTTGACAGGATTTACTGAAATCCAAAGCAAACTGTGATGTGGCAGTGTTTGTCACTGCTGCCATCAATGGGAAAGAAAGCTGGTCTTTCTATGGGAGAAAAAATAAAGGCTAACTAATTAAATTTGAAAATTAAAATGCAATAAATGAAAAAGAAAAAAATGCTGACTGGGCAGCTAAAGGTTTGAGATCTTATCTTTGTTTTTCTTCTGTACAATCCTAATTGGCTGCATAAGCCAACTGTCAAAGGAAGTGGGACACCATGAACTACAACCTATCATTTAAAATGGGGGTAAGACATTTTATGGTTTAGTGGCAAATGTTCTATCAATACAAGCTAAAACAGCTTCAAGCATAATTGTTCTGTTTATCAGTTCCATTACAGACCTTCTAGAGGCATCAAGCCATGGCAATAAATAAGCCCAGGTACTGTGGAGTTACAGTGCAATACCCCCATCTCACTTGATAGATCTCTAATAAACAGTGCATCCCTCACAAAGTGAATTATGCTATCTATTTCAATCTCTTCCACAACACATCTCCCACACCAAAGCAATTACCAAGAGAGCTGATACACTTCACTGCCAAAGCCATAATTTATGCCCCTATAATACCTCTACCTTTAAGTGTTTAATGTGAGTTTTTTAGTTATTTCATTAATTTATCTGGCTGTTAATGTAGCTATTTTGTTATAAATTAAAATTTGATCAATATCAAACAGAATTGTAGCTATTTTGTTATAAATTAAAATTTGATCAATATCAAACAGCAATATTAGTAAGATTATGATAAATTTAACCAGAACGAAAGACCTCAAAAAAGTAAATAATACAATCATGCAGAAGCAGTATAAAAAAAGAAGGTCAAAGAGCTTGTCTTAAAATTTATATTATCAGATTACAGGTAGATATTCACCAAATGACTACAAACAATTGCATGGCTTTTATTCAAACAAAAAATATCTTTAAGAAAATACATGTACACCTTTAAACTTAGATCCTTTATATAACAATATTGTAAAAAGCAGAGTTGCTGTTCACTCTTTGAACCATATCCAAAACTGTTTGTAGAGATTTAAACATACTTTCTAGAATATGTATTTACATTAAATATCTTTTTTTATTATTATTGTACCTGTGTACCCTTTACTTTACTGTGTGTAGTGTGTCCGTATTGTGCATCTTATATTCTTGAATTTAAATACCACATGGCATAATTTTGTTAAAAATATTTGTTACATCTTTTTCTCATTAATTTTTATTTTAGTGATTTGTCCTTCTATCTAGTTCCTTCCCATTTGAGATTCTGGATTCTCCTGAGAAGCATCCAGAAAATATTTGTCTTATATTACGGTAGCCAGTCTGCATCTCAGTTAAACATTTTTTTGTCTTGATCTGGTAATGTAAATTAATCTTCAGTGATTCCACTTTGTTAAAATTATTAAATCTCAATTTTATAAAACACCTATGACAAACTAAGACAATACCCAATGGAAGGCAGAGAAAACACTATAGGCTTAACTAAAGCACAACTGACACCTGCCAAAGCCCCTCTTTTTCTGTAGTAATAAAAAAAAAAAAACTTTTACAAGAATTAGTTATGACTCGCATTGTTAGCCTTCTCATTGTTAGCAGCAAATAACAATGATACAAAAAATAGCTTATAAAACTACAAACAAAGAGACTGAAAAGCAAGGATATGATCAGGTAAAAAGAACCATGACAACACTTAATATCATTGTCGGTAAATTCAGGTTTCCCTGATTTTCCAATCACAGCTCAAGCTTTTAGCCAAACCAATGAATGCTGTGAACTGGGACGGCTTCCCAATCCTCTAGCTCAGAAGTATTGTTGTCTCTTGGGTATTATCTTACAAAGCCCATTATGCTGCCGAAAAGAAAAAGGAGACAGAGGCCCAGAAGTGTAGTTAGTCTAGCATGCACGGCTACATGCACACACAACACACACTGATGCATGCACGCATAGTAGTTTAATCTTTGCAAAGATGTGTATTATCAGTACAAATCCCTGTGTGTGTTCCAGCTTACTGATATGTGTGGATGCAGCTGTGCAACATTAAAAACAGCTATGACATCTTCATACCATAAATTTGTCTGTGAGAGATAATGCAAGGATGGCAAATTCACAAATGTGCAAACAATGTGTGGAAACCCCAAACTCTACCATCAAATATACCTCATTCAGCTGATACAGCCATGATGACTGGTGGTTTTAGAAACATGGGTCAACATTCTGTCAGCATGGTGGCCTGATTTCTGTATTCACAAAATAATCTGCATGAGTTGTGTAGCACACAGAGGTGACTTTTAACCTCATTTAACTCATCTGGCAACTCCCTCAGAAGCATCAATGCAGATGGAATCTTCAAAATATACTTTTTTTATAACCTTGAAATACTCATAGTTTATCAGAAAGGTTGTCAAAAAATGTGAGTCCTTCACATATCAGTATCATTGTGTTGTTAATGAAAAAAATCAGAAAATTAATTATGGTTCTGAACTTTAAAGAGTGATTAATGTGTAGAATCCTGACTCTGAACTTCTCTTTTAATTCATTAGAATGATTGCATGTTTGAATCCTTGAATGTGAGAAAAAAAGTAAGGAGATACTTTTACTTAAATGATAGTGTTGACATTTTTTGATATCCTTGAGTTGTATGAATATAGTTTAATAAAATAGAGTATTGGCAGTGTATCATTATAAATTGCTTGCATTGTCTCAAGTTTACTTCTTCTTGGCAGTAACTCCTGTCCTGTAATCTCTGGCTTGATACTTAATCAGCTTGTTGAGATTTGATTGTGCTTTTCGTTCAAACTGCACATTTAACTTTTTTTTTCTGCCAATATTTCTTGTTTTGTTTTTCCTTCTTACTGTGGAAGTGTCCTTGACACCATTGAAATAATTTTAAATGGTTTATTTATTTATTTTACAAGTGGTGGTTGTGATTCTGGCATCTCTTGGATTTTGGAAGAAATAGAAATGCTAATATTGTTTTGTCAATGTAAATTTTTTTTCTGACTCTGGTCTAGCTGAAAAAGCTCAAAAATGAACAGCAAAATCCATCTTAAATCTGTACTTCATTGTTATGACTCAAAGTAGCAGCTCAGTGGTCATTACACCAACAAATGGTGGTTCAAGTCCACAAGACTGGGATTTTGGAAAAGATAGACAGCAAAACTGATTGATTAGGAGAAAATCCTTAATCAATCAGACTTTTAAAAACTTCCAGTTTAGGTTAGCACGAGTTAGGCAGCAAGATTACAGCAAAATATGAATCTATACCTTCAGGAAACAACATACTCACATGAAGAACAGACAAATTCTACACAAAAAATAACTACAGCTACACACTATATTTCATCTAGTTGAAAAGCTTCATCTCCAAAATCTCAGCTCAGACACTGTGAATTACAGATACAGATTCAAGGAAGAGAGGGAGAATTAGGAAATGATCATGAGAAACGTCAAAGATAAGATTGAGAAAGATTGAGAGCTCAGGAGAATGGTAGCAAGCTCGTCAAAAAATAAAGGGAGAGGCAGAGGAGAGAACGGGGAACAGAACACTCACGGTTATTTTATAACAGAAAATCACAGAAAAATAGTTCCAATGGTAAGAAACAAAATATTATCTCAAGATAGTAAAGTTCTGCAAAGTTAACGGTCACCTGGATGAAAAATCTGCTAAAAAATCTGTCAATCTCCTTTAAGTTAAATTTAATGTGACTTTTCAGCAAACTTGTCATTATTTTTATTCATTTTAAAATACAATTTCAATATGCACAGCAAAATTACAGAGTAAGCTACTGAGTACAAAAGTAAATGTACATTCTACATAAGCTGCAGATTGTCCAATTCCAAGAAACCCATAGGTGAAAGTCCTTTCAATTCTTAATAATATAGCTTTTTTCACTGTGCAAGGCTATTATTGAATTGTATTACATTAGGACTTATTGCAGTTCTTTGGCTTTTTCCATTCAAAATGAAGAAAATGAGTCATAACTTTGTATTATTGGCTATCTGTCTTTGATGTGTAGCTGGAGGACTTAAGCTCTCTGCTGACAACTTAACTGATGAATTCTTGATGATAATCATCCCAGATCTCCAATGCTCACTGACCCTGAGGGACACAAAGGATCCTTTAAGGAGCTATATGAACTAATCCGTTTCCTGCACAGATTTCTGCAGGAAAATACCTTTAAGACCAATAAGTGTTTTATTTCAAAAAGTGAACTCCCTACCCTCCAATTCAAATTCAAAAATGCTTCATGAAGAAGAAATATACTGTAAATATACTATCCTGTGCTTGTGAATTCTACATGTTTATCTGTGTGCTTGCTGGTGCATGTTTGTGCATATTTTGTTAAATCAAAAGTGTAAACATGCTTTAAATGCTAATACTATTAGCAAAAGCGTAGATATTCTCCCAAGACTGTGTTCCTAATACATAATTTAGCAAACACATAAAAACTTAAGAAGTGTATCTTTTTTTGGAGTCTGTTTATGAAAGGCTGTGAATGGTGGTACAAGAAAACAGCATCAGAAAATATTTTCTAAAACCAAATCATGCACTTATACCTAAAACGTTCAATCTTCTACCACTCTTCAAAGAGACCGAACAGTAATCTCTGCAACATATATTTTAAAATGGTATAATTTTCCCAGAAAGCTGAGAGAAATTGTTTACAGCTCCATTGGTTGAATATCATGTAAGACACAATTATTTAAAGATTCAGTTTCCATTTCTCAGCTGCAAGGTGCCCAAAGAGTCATACTTGGAAAACAACTTGGTTCCACTCTGAAGGAGTCCCTAAAAGGACTGTAATAAGTATTATTACTTTGCCTGGAGGAAATCATATCCATGCAGTCTGCAGACACATTTCTTAAAGCTCTCACTTACCACACACCTCTTGCTCTCTTTCAATTTGGATATGACACAACTATCATAGATTATATTACAGCAAGATTTAGTGTAATCTTTTTTTTTATGACCTTTGAATCTCAGGTGAACTATTTAACTTTATTTTAGGCCAGTGGTCGCAAATAATTGTCATGGAAGCACATATTTATATGACAGTGCATCAGTGCTAAACATCCTAAAACATCTTTAACAGCTACACTATTCATGCTCTAAATGGCAGGATGAGCAACAAACATGTGACTCACCCACAGTGGGATGCCTTCTGTAAGAGAACAATGGCAGGACTGATGTTGCAGAATAGATTTGAGGTGCATAGTCATACAGACCAGTCTCAATTCAGCTACAGTGACATCTTTGTAGCCTGGATGAGTTTTTATTTTGGTAGCTTTTGACAACATTTTGAACTTGCATTTGCAAAATTAAAATGCTAGAAGACACTTGGCACCATGTTGATGAGACTAGCAAACAAACTAGAGCTCAAAAAGGAGCATTGTCTTTCAATATTTCTTGTTACTGATTAAGTAGTCAAATCTGTCTGTAGTGCAGGGAAATTGGTAGAAGAGGGATGGAGGCAATTTTTTTGAGACAATGAATGAGATGACTCAGCATAATTCAATAAAGCTGACAGAAGTGGCTTTGTTCACTTCCTCTTCTGCCAATGCCAAACTACAGGTCGCTTTGCACTTCTATAACAGCGCAAAAAAACAACAAATATTATCATTCACAACATCTTCTGTTCTAAGATTACCCTGATTGAAATTAAACTGGAGAAATCCAGTTCAATGGGAGAAAGCCAAAACGTATCCCTGAAGGGAGATTAGAATCTAGAACAATTGTGTAGGAAGGAAATGGCAAGGCTATGACCAACTGCTGCTAATCAACTCTTGAATGATCTTGTTTTAGAGGTAATATTGAAGAGCAACACAATCATAAATTGGTATTTTTCTCATTCATCTGATGCATTACTACTTCTATTGAGGGTCAGAGTGTGCCGGAGCTCATCTAAGCACAGACTGCAGGCTGCTGCAGCAGAAGGAAAAAAATGTATTTGATGAGTTGCCTGTTCACTGTTTGATGGACACAGACAGACATTACTATTAATATTCATATCAGTGGACAGTCTGCTCTGTCTAATCAGTCCAAAAAGCAAATTAACAACAATTTTAACAACAAAGCAGCAATGTCTCACCTTTAGTGTTGCATGAATTCCAATTACATGCAAATACCCGTTTTTCCTTCTTCATACAACCGTGATACAGTTTCAACTGCAAAAATGTTGTATGTCTCTTTCTGAAAAGAATCCCTCTTTAAAGTCACTGAACCAAATAAACTTATCAAATAAGCAGTTGTGATTAAACTTTTAATGGTCTAGTTAGCAGGCCATCTGAACTATAGAATGCTTTCAATTAGGGCTGTAACTGAATCACTCTAAGTCTTTAAAACTGACAACCCATCATAAATCTAATTTCAAAGACACTCACCCATGAGTATCTATAGTCTAAAAAAAGGTTGCTTTAAACTGCTTGCACATAATAGGAGATGAGGCACAAGCTTAAAAAAATATGACATTCCCTGTCAAACTGAATAAAACTCATATGTACTGATATTACAGCCACTTGCTGAGCAAATAAGAAACTGAACTAGTAGTGAGAGTTTACTGTTTACTTATTAAAATGATCTTGGCTGCCTGCATTCACACTGGTTGCATGAATAAATCTGAGAACTGCAAACAAAACGTTTCAAAAATTTACTATATTCCACATCTTTTCTAATCCTTTGTTCAGTTTAATCTCAGCTATATATATATATGTGCCTGTGTGATCATGCATGTGCGCATGAAAGCATATATGTGTAGTGAGTCACTGCATTAGTGTCTCTTAATTCATATCAAATATATCAACCTCAAAACATGGATGACTCCCTACCTTGGCAGCCTTCATCCCTCTAAATCCGACATTGATGCAGAAATACACCACCGCATCAACTCTGCCAGTGGGGTTATGCCAGACTCAGAGGAAGAGTCTTTGTGAACCGTGACATCCAGGTGAAAAACTGCCTGTTTGCAAAGCAGTTGTTCTTCGCACTCCAGTGCAGGAGGTACAAACATAGGCTGGCAGAGGAAGAATGAATGTAGATTGTGTACATAAGGATTCCATCATAAGAGATAAAACTGATGTCTACAGGAGAACACGCATCTTAAAACCACCCTCAAAGAACAAGTTATTAAATATCTTTCAACAATTATTGGAAATATTCTGTACATTAAGGGTAAGGTGTTCATTCCACTTGCTGACAGGTTATTTTGTTGTAGAATGTTTTTATTTTTGATTTTTTTTAAGCTTTACCACTTACAGGACTTCTGGTTTCGAAGGACAAAAAGGTTTTGCTTTCATAATTCCCATGGGAATATACAAGACAGAGGTCATTTACTTTTACTATTATGCAATAATAAGAAAGTGAAGTAATTTCCATGAGAATACACATCTATATGCCTGCATCATAGTATTTTATCTTCCCTCCAAAAACAACAATTTTATTTAGAATGCATGCATACTTGAAAGGATGTTTTATGTTGTTTTGTTCTTTTTTGTCTGAATTCTAAGCTCAATTGTGCTCCATTGGCTTCAAATGGCTTTAGAGAATGTTCCCATATCAACAGATTTTACTTCATCAAATGGACAGATGGACTCAGCAGCTGTCTGTATGTTGTTAGTGTTCCTTCTCTCCTCTTGTTGCTTATTTCTTCCTACTTTTTCTGGATTGGGGATTTTGCTACACTACAGGACTTGTCGGGTGTAAAATTCTAAGAGCTGCTTGGCCTTTCTGACAACAAGACTTTTACACTGTTTCCAAATAAAAAAATAATGAAGGCATTGAATTGATAAGCCATATCTATACCAACAAAGGGGAGTTTATTGGTGGCAAAGTGGCCCTCAGTTTCCCAAAAATGTGAATTGGACAATAAATATTTGAAGTGCAAGTTTACTACAACAAAAAATCAAATTTAAAATAATTGCATATTTAAAGCCTTCAGAGCAAACACTTATTTGACAAAACAACCTATTCTGTAGACTATATTTAGTGAAGACTTGGAATACCAGTGTATTTTTTATTTATGGTTTATTCTCTCTCTCATTTTTGTGCTCTGACCACATACATACATACATATGTATGTTTGTATGTTTGTGTATATATGTATATATATGTATGTATGTATGTTGTTTTTGTTTTGGAGGAAAAGAGAAACTGGCTGAAGTGCACTGAAAATAAGTGAACATACATGGCAATGAAGGAAAAAAACTTATTAGAGGCAAAGACTGGGTATTGGGCTGGAGGTTCAGTCAGTATAGTTCAGGGGTGTCAAAGGGGGGTGCGTTGTGAGGATCGAACGGGGGGGTGCGTTGTGAGGATTGAATGGGGGGTGCTAGAGGATCGAACGGGGCAAGTGCTGAGGATCGAACGGGGTGCATCTCGCATTTTTTCAGACGGGGTGCCGGCTTGCTGCGGTCTGCGGGCCGGTTCTAATAATGAATCAAGATCATCCCAGGGGCCGTAGAAGATCTTCTCGCGGGCCGGATGTGGCCCGCGGGCCTTGACTCTGACATATGTGGTATAGTTGATGTCCTTCTTGCAAAACAAACCACCAGAATTACAAAAGAATAGCTTAGATCAAACCACAATCATGGGTTTGTGTCTTGTTTGAGAATTGCCAAGTAAAAGTCCAAACATAAATCCAATGGAGAATCTATGGCAAGACTTAGAAGATTATGTTCACAGACACTTTACATCCACTCTAGGAGAATTTCAGCTACTTTACAAAGAATAAGTAGACTTTTCAATATCTAAATGTGTGGTAGACATACAACAATAGGCCTGCATCAATAACGGCAGCAAAAGGTGATTCTACAAAGTATTGATTTCAAGGGATGAATACAAAAATACACCACACATTCCAAAATTCTATCAGTAAAAAAAGTCCATCTGTGCTTTATCTTCCTTTTACTTTACAATGTTATGCTACTTCATATCTGACTAGCCCATTTCTTCAAAGGGAACTGTTATAACAATGTCTAAAAATGTTGTTTAATTTAAAAAGAATGCATGTTTTTGAACATAGATACTGGCAAATTATTTCATCAAAGAATTGCCTGAAACCTTCACCTTGAAATAAGCACAAACAGTGCTGAAAAATCAACCATGGAGCCTGTCCACCACCTTGATCTCTGTCTCCTCCCACCTGGTGATTCTATCATAAAGCTCCAGTACTAATACAGTTGATGCAGTTTCTCCCCTTAGGTGGTAATAATGTGACTATAGGGGCCGATCGTTTCTGACCGCCGACATGACAGCAAGTGTGAGGTGTGTGACAATGAAAATGTGTATTTATGTGCGTCTCTGAGACAGAGAGGAAGAGATAGGAAGGGTATGATAAGCATGAGAATGAACTAGTGGCCTCACCACAAATCCAGATCAATTAGTTGGCCTAATCACTCCCCTCGCGGTTAGCCATAAAAATCCTCAGGTCTGCCCTTCTCACATTTCATCTTTACTGCCCTATCTTTGTAATCTATCAACCCTCTTTCTCTTTCCAGCTTGTGTCATTTCTTCTCTCTTTTCTTCTCTGCTCCGGGATCCGTCCAAGTCATCTCTCCTTTAACACTACATTTATGCGCCAGCTTGGTAAACGGTAATCAATGTCTCACAACGGTGCACTGTTTCATCTAAACGATTTCTCATGGAGGCTGTGCGTGAATGTGTATATGTGTATGACGAAGAGAGGGCAAGCAAAGACGTATAGGCAGACAGGATAAAAACAACAAAAAGGGAGAAATATGCTTTTTGCAGTGCTCTCCCAAGCTTTTTTATGCATGTAAACTTTTATGTTTTGCATTTATGAGATGTGAAGATTAAAACATGTGAAGAAAAAAAAATGCTTGCCTGGATTTGGCAGCAACTCCAAAATCCCAAAGTAATGCGTTTGCTTTAGGTACATAAATCACAATCAGCCTGGACTGCCATCTGGGTTACTGCTACATGGCCCTTGTAATGTACATGCTAGTTAGTCCACCACATGAATAAATGAGGAAGGCGGGATGCAAAGCAGATACATACATTAAATACATTAAAAGACGGGGTCAAGAAAGCACCTTTTGTAAGGGAATTTGGTTGGTGAATTTCTGAATCAGCTAATGGCTTAAAGGTTATGCTGATCTAACAAGCAGTCCACTGACAGGTCATTTGATTCGGTTATTATCCTAAAATATTGCAATGTTCGCTTGAAAACCTTGAGTCATCAAGCGGATGTTACATTGACATGCTCCACTCACTTTTTTTTTTTTTTTTTTTTTTGCAGACTAAACATTTTCTCACAGACATAGAAACAGAGAAGTCACCCTAAATTGTGTAGCAGGAAAATGTGTCTGTGAGGTGGGCCACAAGAAACCTGATCAACGGACTCCTCATTATCACAACAAATTTTGAATGTTATGATTTTAAAGCATGGCTGCACAGTGGCGCAGCTGTTAGAGCTGTTGCCTTGCAGCAAGAAGGTCCTGGGTTCAATTCCCGGCCCGGGGTCTTTCTGCATGGAGTTTGCATGTTCTCCCTGTGCATGCGTGGGTTCTCTCCGGGTTCTCCGGCTTCCTCCCACAGTCCAAAAACATGACTGTCAGGTTAATTGGTCTCTCTAAATTCTCCCTAGGTGTGTGTGAATGGTTGTGTGTCCTGTATGTCTCTGTGTAGCCCTGCAACAGACTGGCGACCTGTCCAGGGTGTAGCCCGCCTCTCGCCTGGAACGTAGCTGGAGATAGGCACCAGCAACTCTCCTAACCCCAGTAGAGACAAGGATGAACAGAAAATGGATGGATGGATGGATAATTTTATGAGAACAAAATGTTGTACTTCTCATCTCTTCTGCTAAGTTGAAATATAAGCAATTTTGGTGCAATTCTTTTGCACAAAAAGGTAATATGTCTTTTTGAAAAAAGAATATGCTTATGAAGCTGACAAGTAACTAATGCTCAGTTATATTTCAAATGCCACTGCATTTAATCTAAAAAATGAACATCCCAGTAAAATCTTTGCACTTTTTCTTTTTTGTGAATGACAGACAAAGCAGTCTTGATTAATGTTATAAATTGGGTTAATAAACTGAAATTTGATATAGTTTGACTAAAACAATAATGTGAGCTCCAACAACATTTAACGTAATTAGTTGCAGTGCATTTTATTATTCTAATTTGAAAATAAGTTCATTTTACACAGACAGTAATAGTTTGTACTAGAGATGCACCAATCTGATTTTAATATATGTATCAGTACCGATACTGCCGTGGATGGTAGAACTAGAGTCTCAGTGAGATCACAATCAGCCCGGACTTCCATCAGGATTACTGCTACATCGACCTTGTAATGTACATGTTAAAGACATTAAAAGACGAGGTAAAGAAAGCACCTTTTGTAAGGTGTTTTTTAATATGACTTAGCTTGCTTATAACACTCTGCACACATGTCAACAGCAATTTTTATTTTTATATAATTTAAAATGATTCAATCAAGAATAAATACAACAGATAAATACAATTGATAGAAATTGTGTATCATTTTTAGATTTCATGGTGCAGAAGTGATGGTTTTGTTTCTGTATTTTGTAATATTAATTTCCCTTCCTTTGTCCTAATATTTATTTTACATTTAACATTCCTAAGTGCACTTTCTGGACCATTTGATAAAATTGCAAATGGTCCAGAATTTGTTGCAGTTTTTTTTTTTTTTGTATATTTGACCAAGGCAGTTACCCTATTGTTTTTGCTTCTTTATAATTATTTTTTGCATTGATTGTTATACTCCAAATTGAACTGACTGAACAAAGTGTTGTTTTTACATGTTTGACTAAGCTGATAAAGGTATTAGTGGATTTAAGTGTGCCGTACTGGTGCAGAGTTATCAAATAAATTTGTTGTTCAGTACATTTATGTTTGTTTTAGAAAAAAATAAATATTTTACGTCAATTCAGCACTATTTTTTCTGTATCAGCTGATACCAATACAGTGATCAGTATTGGTATCAGAAGTGGAAAAAAAGTAAATTGGCACACCCATAGTTTGTACATATAAATAAATATTATAACATTTCAATTAAGAACCATTGCTTCAGAGAATGTGAAAAACACTTAAGATTTTGTGTTCCTTTAAAGTATTTCAAAAATAAGTTTATTTTATTTCACAATGTACACTCGGGATATTTATTTTGTTACCCAGATTCAATAAAGTTCACAGTCCTCACCTAGATTTTTTTTCTACTTGATGAATTCCTGGAAAGATGTGTGTATTTGGAGAATACAGCATTGATGGGCTCCTGCAGTCCTTTGATGGGCTGCTGCGGTATCACACATTTTTATCACTTCTTCCACACACCAATTAGCTCAAGATAAGTGGTTAACAAATATGCGCAAGATCTCGTGAACACCGACAAGTCAAACCCCGACAGTCTATGAATACACAGAGTTACAGTCAGTTACAAGAGAACACTCTTAAGGAGAATAAAGTTAAGAACTAATATAATACCCTCAGCTAATGTTACTGAGCAATATCCAAGCTCCAAGTGTATTGTAATCCCACATTGGCAAATTCATTGAAACCAAAGAAACATGCAACGGTGGTATACAGATTACAATTTCTTCAGAAATGCACAAAGATATTCTATTTTTCCTCAGACCAAATATCAACCTGAGATGAAAAGGAGTTATTCCGTTGTCCAATTTCAAGAGAAAGCAGTCTACAACACATTTAAAGAATGCATATGCACAATCACTTAAACAGAAAAAGCTGCAATCCATAATTGTAAAATGTTTTTAAAAATTCCTGAAAGAAATGTACATTTTTAGTGATTTCAGAAACAAGAAAGAAGCTGCTCCTCATAGTAATTTGATTTATGAATAGCTGTGTGTTCCATTTGAGTAAATGGTAATGGTAATGTGAATTTTAAAAAACAGGCAACAACATGTAGTCCCTGTTTTGTGATAAATAAACAAAAATGCTTATATCCATAAAAGCGAATCATTACAAGACTTTCATTATGTTTTAACCCAAGTCCATCACACTATCTTACGATTACACTGTCTGCTTTTATGTCAGGATCTATTTAACTGCATGGCCTCAGAGCACAGTGGCACACATCCAACTTCCCCAAACGCATCCTGTTGGCGCATCAAGTGGCTGCAGTCTTTAGAAAGCAGCTTTACCGAGCAGAAGGCGCGTCTCTTCATCTCACTACAATTTCCCTCGGAAAATAAATAAATAGATAAAATAAATAAAATACTGTTTTTGTGTAGTTCCGTCCTGCACAGGTACAAACAGCTGAGAATTCCAAATGCAACTGACGAGGTAGTTTTTTTCTTTCTTCCTTCCTTTCTATTCTAAAGTAGTTGAGCCTGAAATTTGCGATGAACACGGAGATTTGCTTCTGGAACTAGTTGCAAAAATTTTATCATAAAATATGCCTTTCGTATTTACGGAGGAACACATGAACAGTCATGGAATAACAAGGATAAGTCATCGGAAAGCATTTCCCGCTTTAGTACAAGAGGTCATTTATCGCTTAAATTATGCGCAGCGCTCATTACAGAACTAACCAAACGTTAAATGAGTTACAAGTGGCAACAAGTTAGCGGGTGTAGCTCTTCAGCCATGAAAAGAAAATATGTTAAGGACTCGATATGAAGCCAAGGATTTCATCCTACCGCACAGGTTCAACTATCAGCACACAAAAACCGAGAAAATTAATGCAACCCTTTTCTATTTTCGAAATATTACGTTTTTTTCTTTTTTCTTTCTTTCTTTCTTTCTTTTTTTTATTTTTTGCTGCAGAAATGCAACAAATCAGCACCGAAAAGCACGGTGCAAGTCCATATGTGGGTTATAAGAGCATGCCAACACGCTGCGAACTTTATCATTTAATTTCAGCATCCTAAAACTCTTACCTTTGATGCGTTGTGGAGGAGAAACAAACGCTTTTTGACTTGACGCTCTGCAGCGGGACAGAAGTGATCGGTATTTAACTTCTCCCTCCTCTCAGGCATCCAACCTATGCGACTCCACGGGAGATGGGAATAAGAGGGACAGGCAGTTCTGTGCGCCCTGTCTGCCACCGTGCAGCTCATCTGGAGTCTCCGCTCCTAGAAGCGCAGGGTGAAAGAACTGGGGAAAAAAGACCTGCTGTCGGCACGACGCGGCGTGGAAAGCCCCTGGTGGTGGTGGAAGGAAGCAACAAATGAGATGGACGAGAGAGAAGAAAGGCAAAGAGGTGGGGTGAAGAGGGGAATCATCAGAACCATAAAATATAAGGTAAATAACAAGGAAAGTGCATTTTGTTTAGTCCATCATGTAACTGTTTGATAAATCACGTCTTCTTTCATCTATATTTTTTTAAAAAGGGTTTTTTTTTCTTCTAAAACCACAACAACAAAAAACAAGATTTCTGGACAATGTCTATAATTTGCTAAAATGTTATGAAGTTTTGCATTGTGTGTCTTTCATAAGGGCACAGAGAGATCAGAATTATTGGTATTCTTGTCCATTCATATGGCAAAAACAAAGTCCAAACACTGGCTGCATTTAAAAAAACGTTGCAGTTTCCACTTCTTATTCAAAGACATCTCTTCTATCCCCAGAATGACTTACATCCACTGTAAAAAGTTCAAAGAACAGTAAAGATCTTGACTGTCTGACCTCTTTCAAGTATGTTGTTGAAAGCAACAAAAGGAGCATGCTTTCCAGTTACAATAATAAAACATTGTAGCATTTCTATGACCTCAAATACTTAAGTACAACAAATGGCTCTGCTTGAAATTTATAGTGAGGGGGGGGAGGGGGGGGATGTGTTCTTACAAGTGTGGATGCTTTGATGAGGTGGTTTACCTATTTAATCAAGGAATGTGATTGTGTTTCTATGGGTGAGTGTGTTTATGTACATGAAAAATGCTGTCGGTGACAACGGACTGGAAAGAACCAGAGTGAGAAAAGCTAAGACAGAGGAAGGGGAGTCCAACTACAAATTACACACCATGACACAGAGTCTCTGAAGCTCAGTCAGTGAGGTTAGGAAGGTTAGGAAGCTGATGTACCAACAAGGATTTAAAAGCTAGTCACCATAAGCTGAACACAGGGAGGTGAAAATAGAAGAACAGAGATTTAAAGGGAAAAAAAGGGTTTTTTTAGGAGTAAAAAAATGTTTTTATCTTAATCCCATGTAGCAACCTCAAAATGACAGATAGTCCTAGTAAATAGCCGAATTTGAAGTCACGTCATTGTCTTCTACTTATCTGTGATTGGGTCGCAGAAGTAATATTTCTTGAACATTGTGGCGCCCAGTTTCTACATTTCCATATCAGTGGGATACCCCCTGAAAGCTTTCAAAGGCAAATATCCAGGAGGTAATCTGATCAGATGCCCAAACCACCTCAGCTAATTCATTTAAGAGTAAAGGAAGAGATACTTTAATCCTACCTTCACACTATTTTTTTTTTCAGGGGTGAGCGCAGTCAACCCACATAAGAAGCTAATTTCAGATGGCTGTGAAATAAAGAATAAGAGAAGGTAAAAGAGGAGAAAGAAAAGAGAATGGAAAAAATCAACAAATTAAGAAAATACATGCACTAGCTGTAAAACATGGATAATCCTAAAAAAATATGGCAAAACAGTGGTTGTACTACACGGACCATAAAAAGGAACAGATAATGACAGAAGAATTAGAAGCGGCAGAGAAGGTAACGAAAAGCAAAGTGGAGTTTGGTGTCACATTTGAACAGTGCTCTGCTCGTGTGGTGGGCCTGTACAGAGCTTAGTATTATTTTTGTGGTTTGCTTAATATTTCCTTTGCAGTCGTAGTAAAATTAATGTATGTAAGCTTAAATAATACAGATTAGTAATATTTATTTATTTATTCTTCTTTTGTTGTTAAAAAGTTATTTTTTTTACCTTCTTCTGCACCAACTGTAAGAGAAATGTCCTATCACACTGATGAATAAAAGGAGGATAAATGAAGAAAAATGCCTAGTCTTTTGAATAAAGATGTATCCATCCCTGTTCAAGTGGGTAAGTTGCAAAAGTTAAAGGAGAACTTGACAATGGTGTTGTCTTTTGGACTTGATCCATAAAGGTAAAGGTACATCAACCAGCAAATTGAGAACTTCACTTTCTGACTCAGCTCTTTTTCTTGATGGCAATAAGAGCAGAGTAGCTGCAGGACTATTGCACCCGATGCCCTAATGCATGTATGGGTCTGCTTCTCCTCATCATTTGTGCTTGTTTCACAAGTGATCACATTATTTTTTTGGAAACTTTTTTTAGTGATATAATTATCTGAAAATAAATGCTCTTCTTTATTTGGACAGGTAAAGTTTACGTCTGAGATGTCTAACTTTCTACATAAACTTCAAATTCTTTAATGGTGCAACTTATCTCGTGAACCTGGATTTTCTTTCTTTTGCCAAGTCTGTTGCTTAAAAAGAAGAAAAAAAATCAATTGTTTTGTCATGTTACCAAAAAGTTGAATTTATAAATATTTTTGCTGCCTAATGTTATTTTCCCTTGTTTCTAAGTGTTCACAGTACGTCTCAGTGTGCTGGCCATCCCAGGCCATTTTACATTGCCAGCTCTGGGGGTGAAAGTGCTGACTAAGGATCCGGTCTCTTGAATTTTAAATTTTTCTTCAGTAGCAAGGTGTTGAAGCACTGCCCATGCCTATTGCTCAACCTCCTAATGGGATCTATAGGCCTGCAGCTACAAACATAAATATCTGTAAAAATCGTACTTCAAGGTGCGACCACCCACAGATCAATACATGTCAATGAGAAAGAGAGGGCAAGGCAGAGAAAAAAAGGGCTGTGGGATGTTCAGAATTAGAATAAAACATCTACAAGTGTTAACAACAATGTTATTAAGACCTACATAGCTGAACATATCTTAAGTATTAAAATGTCATAGACAAGTTTAACTTGAGTATGTTTTGAAAATTGCTTATTGAGAGATTTGGTTTCCTATTTGTAAATATATATTATCTTTTAAATAATAATGTAATCATCACATTTTAACACTATGATGAATACATTGTTAAAATCACATTTTTGTGTGTTTTCATGAAACTAATGAACTTCATGTCCATAATCAACTGAAGAAAATATATTGTAGTCTCAAGACAAGCATTTCAGTTTTAACTTGTATTATGTTGTTATGTAAACAGGTAGATTAATCTTACCTTGACTAGTAATTTAAAATTATATGAGCTACAGAGAGGTTGAACAAACTGTCATTTTTTTTGTAAAATCTCAGCTATAATATGAGATTTGAAAATAGTGCATAACTTGAGTTTAGTTGTAAGTGCTCAAATAGCAGACTGAATTTTGTTGAGGAATAAAACTTCAAACACTTGCTGTGTATTTACATGTTTGTGTTCAGCTAGATGCATGTTTTACATCAGGACAAGTCCCAAAAGAGCACAGTGCATAATTTCCCATTTTAAACAGAAGAAGCTTATATGAAATCAGCTCATAATTCTGCATTGGTGTTGTTTGACATTGATTGTCCCAAAAGGGAGGGGGAGGGGGGGAACCTTACATCTGTCAAAGGGAAAATCTTGAAACAACTTTTTGAAATGTCTTTATTTAAGTCTGAAAACTAGGAAAGACTCAATTCAACATGGATAGCTCCATTTTCAAAAATAACACGTTCTAAACTGTTCCAAAAATCAGCACCTTGGAAAGTTACTCATTTTCCTGCAGTTGACTGCAGAGAATATTTTTTTCAAAAGAGATTCGATTGCAGAATCCCAACCACAAGCTCCCCCAAACATCCCCAATTGCCCTACCCAACTCCCAACCCCCAGAAAATTCCTCATTTCATCAAAAGAATTAAGAGAAGTGCTGCTTTGAAACTGATCCTATATCAGCCCCCTGGGCATATTCCCATCTTTTCAAAATGAAAAAGCAGCTTTAAAGCTGATTCCATATCCGCAACATGGGCTGCATAAGGTATTCATACAGGCTGAATTCACCAAACAGAATTGATTTATTTAGGAACCATAGAGCTGTAAGAAATGATACTACTTCTTCTATTCCCCCCATTGTGGTCCCTCAGGGTGGCCACTGTGTGAGGAAAAAAGTTTGAAAGCAATTTCCAAAAGCTAACTACATAGATTTCCACTTCTCTTTTAAAATGTCATTGGGAAGCTGAGTAAATAGGTAATATCCAGGTACACCAGATATGACAAGTAATGTTAGAGTTACATCTTAATGTCCATACTTTATAAAGGTTGAAGGAAATAAATCAAACCTGCTATATTAGTATACTAAAGTATTCATACCCCTGAACTTTTTACGTCTTTTCTACGCCTAATAGGACAGTGACATGACATATGGTCAGTGTCCTGCTATGACCCTCTATCTCAATCTCTAGTTTTTTGGGGGGTTTGTTTTTTGTTTTTTGTCAGGTTTTAGGAAGTGTTTAAAATTGTCCTGACAGTTTAAGTGGATGGCCATATGTGTGGTAGGAATGAGGTTGTACCATATGCTCTCTATGTATCTCTGATGTTTACCTGATCACTTCCCTCTAAGATATCCAGAGCTAGGGACATTGTGTTATTATCTTACTCTTTTTGAACTGTCTCTATAGTTAATTCTGGACGTATCTGCTGTGTCACTTGGTTTTCATAAAATGTGTCACACAAAATTCCAAAAGTCCATTGGGTTTTGTTGTAAAATGACAACAAAAAAAAAAAAAAGAAAAAATGAGGTGTAGAAATACTTTTTAAAGACACTGTATCTCTAAACTAGAATTCAATGTTTGCAATTGGTTCTAGAACACTGCACAATTAAGTGATGAAATGAGATGCACAAAGTTCTGATGCAAAATTGATAGACGGCAATTTGCAGAATAAAAGCCCACTGAAAAATAAAGTAGCTAGAATACAAACTGAACACATTAATGCCCAGCAGAGAAAAAATTAAAATCAATTAATAAGGCCATGTGAATAAAAGCTCCTGAAATAGAAGACACCAGGCTTCAAAAACATGAGCTTTTGTTTCCCAAGAAAACAACAGTGCAGACTAAAGACATTGCTGTTTTCATCTAATAAAGACTTGTCTGTGCTGTGTGTCAAATTAGAGCAGCTTTGACTCATTGAAGGTTCACTTTGGCCATTGCAGGGCCATTTCAATTCAATTTAATTTAATCCAATAAACTTCATTTATCCCTGTGGGCATGTTTTCATGGTGGATAAAAATATATTAAAACAACACACGGGAAATGAATATAAAGAGTTACTAATTCACAACGCTCAGCCCCACAGAGCCACAAATACCTGCTTTAAACAACTAAACATTACAACTATAAGTGATTAATTTTTATTAATCTTTCAAACTATACAAGCTCAGTTAGGGTTACAAAATAGTTTAAATCACAACAAAGCAACAGAAAATACTTCAAATGAAAACACATTTGTGATCATCAAGTACAAACAATAGGTCAAAAATGTAACAGGTGGCAAAGAAAAATGGTTTTTTTGGGGGTTTTTTCCGAAAGCCTGCAAAGATAACTTCAAACCTCAACAATGTTTTTCTGCCTACTGTGGTTTTAATCACATTCTTTCAGATCCAGCTTTACATGCAATGGATAATTTTTTTCAGCTATGTTGAAGTGAGCCTTAGAATCTAGCTTTAAATCACCTTCCATGCATATGCTTCTTTGTTTCAGACTTCAGAGACGAGCAGGCAACCATATCATCACTACCTTCCATACAGTTTTTCAGAAAAGTTTATTTTTCTCTGCATTTCTTCTCTTTCAATCATTTATCACACTCATGGTGACTTGTTCATCACCAGGTAAGAGGAGGACTAAATCCAGCTTAAGCAAAAAGTCAAAATACAGGGTCTGTCATACTAATCAACTTAGTTTATCATCTAACTGTAACAATATATATATATATATATATATATATATATATATATATATATATATATATATATATATATATATATATATATATATATATATATATATATATATATATATATAAATACTTTGCGAAAAGTCTGCAGTGAGCCTCCAAATTTTCAACCTCAAATTTTTGCCAAAACTGACTTTGTACTGGGAACTGTATTTTTTTAACTAATTCAAAAACTACAATAATTCCTTTTCCTCATAAATATTATTGACAATTTAGTTCCTGTTCCTTTTATAAAAGGATTAGCATTCAAACCAGCATGTGCGCATGGAACAAGAAGTCTTGGCCTGGTTATCCTTCATTCATTATCTGGATGTGTGCTGGCAGCACTGGAATCTCCCAAACATTGGCTGCTGTCCCCAGACACTACATCATCAGATGGAAACAGATGGGCTTCCAAGGCAAATCTGCAAAAGAATAAAAAATAAAATAAATTATGCGTATTTTATGGTGGAAAAAAATACCACAAAGTTAATGTATGATTACTTGTCTCCTGGATGGATACATGTCTTAAGTATTAGAATTTCTTGCAAAATTTTGTTTCTTGCAAAATGTGACTCGTTCTGTGCTATGTTCAAGCACTGTAACGTCCTTTATTACACTCAAAAAGTAACCAAATCAGGTTACCAATAAAATCTAGTTTGTAAGTTACTGTCAGAGACGGTTGAGTTCAACAAACAAATATAGTGTGCATGATCAAAGCTGTACCATCAGCTTTGTGAGCTTGTCTTTCATCTATAACCATAACAGACTCTTTGAAAATATAGGGATGCACAAATATTTGAAACACTAATAAATCCTTTTATTCATTTTCTATGCTAATCTTTGCAACAGGGCTGGCATATGCTGGACTGATTTTCCATCAGTCATAGGTCCACAAGGCAACACTGAGAAATTTAAGAAAAAAACGCATGCTCATATTCAAATCTAAGGCCAAAGTATTGACAAGTTTACCTATCATGCATATTTTTGGATTCAAGAAAGTCAAAGTTCCAGAGAAACCCCAATATGAGAACAAGATAACTCTATGCAAAAAGAGCCAAGTTGGAGTTTAAAATCCAAACGTTACTGCATGCAACTATGTCCCCATCCAGCTCTACTAGCAAATAAAAAAAAAACAACTTCACATTGTATTTGACATGAAATAGGACAGTGTGACAATGGAATATATATATACGTGCTAGAGGACTGTTCAATAATTCTGAGGAAAATAAACAGAAAACAAGTGCAGATTACTGTTTAAGAAGAGGCGGCTTCAAGCTGTTGAGCAACTAAAAAATTATATGATCAGGTGAAAAAGAGAAAAACATTTTGCTTTCAAAGCCACAGCAGTTTGTCTTCTCAGATCCTAAACACTGACAGTGTCTTGTTAAAGAAAAGATAATGGATCACAGCAACGTAAAACACCAAAGCTCAATTCAACAGCTTGAAACAAAGCTTTGAAGCTCCATGTTAGAAAATGAGAAAATCTGAGCAACAGTTACATGATGCAAAGTCAACAGCAATGAAAGGAGACAGATTTAATGATAAACAGTGTGTTGCGTGACATATATATATATATATATATATATATATATATATATATATATATATATATATATATATATATATATATATATATATATATAACAGACAAAAGCAGAAAGTCAAAGTAAAACCATAATAATTGCCAGAGATGTCAAAATGCCTCAGTTTATAAACAATCCTAAAGAAAAAGAGTGTTGATTAGTAAAAATAAGTTGAGTGTAAATAGAAAATCTCATATTTTTGCCATCTGAGAAGTCATAATTATAGGTGTTTGATCCAAACACATTACATGTTTGTTTGTGATAAAATTTGAATTGTGTGGGTTAATCTAGCAACATAATGGCTGTAGCAGGGAGTTTAATCAAATATTTTACAAACGGGAAGACCAGATTATTACCTGTAAGAATTTATTTTACAAAACAGCAAGCACAGCAATTTTACGGCAAAAGCACAATTGAGCAGAAAACGGTGCAGGATCCTGAAATTAAGATATTCGCTTACTTTGTTTCACCCTGTCTGTAGCTGAGGCTTCTCACCTCTTTTACAGACTTCCAAAGTACACTAGCTCTGATCCAGCTGTTCATCCTCACCAGCATAAAAGGGAGAAAAGACTATCAGATATCAGTGAGACTGCCGTTGCCCAAAGCTAGATCAAAATCCACCCGAAGCTGTTGCAAAGTACCGTGGCTTGATAATCTTTGCTGATTTGATCCTATCTACTAGCAGGCAGAAGAATCCCCTTCAAAGAAACCCAGATAGTTGAATGACTGAAACTATCTGCAGATTCTGTGTTGCAGGAACTCTTTACCATATATAATTTCCAAACAAGAAAAGACAGTAGAAAAAACAGAAAGTAAAAGAGAAGTGATTGAAGCTCTCCATAATATTTTTAAACAATGCTTAGGAAGATTGTAAATACTGTACATGGCAGAAAAAAAGTGTTTTTTCCTCAAAATATTTAATCCTACATTGCCACAATGGTGGGGTAGCAACAAAACTCTTTTGGTGCTAAACAGTCCTGGAGTCCTAAAAATAGTCTTTGATATTTGCCACATTAATCTCTCTCTGCGCCCCTCAGAGACATTATATTGGAGGCTAAAATCCAGTTATTTTCCCAAAGAGAGTTTTTCAAGTCGTATAGTATTACCAAGGCATTGCATTACTTTCTGTATGTGTGTGTAAACAGAAGGGTTTGTTCATAATGCAGAGGCAATTTATAGCACAGGCATGTTTTTCACCAAGATCTTATGTATGAGGATGAAATATTAGCGTTTAGTGTTCCTAAAACAATTTCACTGCAGAGCCGTGGCTTATAAATGGAGAAAGAGCAATAATCTGCAGCAGCTCTCTCTTTGGCTTGTGCATATTGTTAGGCTTTTATAAGTCCGGGTAACATTTATGCATGACTAGATGGATCCAAAACAGTGGTTGTTTCTGTTTTTTATTACCCCCAATGTACTTTGGATGGATAAACTTTTTTTTCTCAGAAAGTTAGAAAGTCCACATTTTTGAACACATCATTCACCTACAAGGACTCAAGGTTATAATCCTGAATGTCAAAGATGTCCATGTGTTGGAATGATGGAGCACTCCGAATAGAGCATAAGCCAATGCCTGTCAAGAATATTTGCTTAACAGGGGAAACGACAAAGTGGAGTGAAGATTGTAGAAAAACAAATTGTCATGTTCATCCTTGAGACTGATTCACTTTTTTCTTTTCCATGCAAGACACATTTATATGTACATATTTATTTATTTATTTATTTATTTATTTATTCTTAGTCTGTTTTTTTAACAAAGTGTTTCTACAGCTAAACACACCATGCTTTAAGTTTTGTATCTGATGTTACAGTTATTTTTACACATTGTCGGCTCGATTGCGTAAACAAATAGAAAAAAATAAAATTCTTTCTAGCAGAAACGGGTGGAAAATGGGGAACATATCGCTTATTTGCATACCAAAAAAAGTGAATATAGCTTCAACATTAGTTTTGTTTTTTATGTGAATATATCTTAATTATTGCTCTCAATTTTACTGACATCTTAAACAATATTATTGCTCATAAAAGTTCAAATACAAAAATTGCATGGTAAGTATCTGAGTAATTTTCAGATGTTGGCTTTAACAGAGCTTTCTGTTATGTGTTGCCCTTCTTTAAACGTCTCCATAGCTGTAGTCATAAAATGTCAAAGATATGATATACTTTACAAATGTCACTAAACCCATCTGCACAGGTCAGCACAAAAAACTGGGATTGAAATAAACATTGGTGGACTCTATTTACCAACAAACACGTCTAATGGTAATAGATTGCACAGCATCTTTTTAAGGCCTGTCAGTGTAAAACGGGATGAAATAATTCAGGCACAGTTTTCAGATTGACATTCATGAAATATTTTGAAATCAGTTAATCATTTTGTTTCTTTTTCAAAATCATGCATTATTTGACTTGGTCAGTTGTACAAAATCCTAATAAAAAACTAACTGTAGTTGTGCCATGACGAAATAAAAGAAAGAAAGTTAAACAGACATGAATACCTTTGAGAAACACTGCATGCTTAGGCTTGACAGTGCCTCATTAGGTCCAATTCAGTAAAGCAAAGACCTTTTATTTATCTAATTTTCTTACAAACCTAATTTGTTCACTGGCTATGTAATGTGATTTTGAAATAGAAGCAACCGTTATGCACAAATATGATATTATTTGACATCTGCTGTGGTGTGTGTCTGCGTGTGTTTGTAAATATACATTCTAATCTCTATGTGTAAGAGACAAGTCAGAATGTCTTGCATAATTTGCCTCTAGATTTTCATGTTTTAGAAGCACATTGGAGGCAGCAGCTGACCTTCTCAAATCAAATCCAATAACTCTATCTGGTTGCTGACTATAGGATGTAGCTGTTAGCGTTCAGATTGATGCTGGTCACCCGGAGGCCTCAGAAACAAACAAGCCACCAAAAGTGTCAGAACTAACCTCTCCAGTAGGTTTTAAAAAACACTTTCAGTGGCATGAAAACAGGAGATTCACAAAAAGATGCACAAACCAGCAACATATCCCTGAGTCCTTGTGATTGTGTTTATTAAATTGTAAAAGCAACATTTCAGTTTTACTAGGTTTTCATACTACTAAAATATCTGACTTTGTTTAAAGAGGAAACAAAAATATCCACCAAAGAAGAAAAATGTACTAGTTGCCAAGCAACATTGTTATATTTCCTTCACTTGGGTTTATCTGTGACAGTTTGGTGTTTTTTTTCCATTATTAGCAGTGTGAAAGTCTTCAGAAGCTCAGGAATTGAAAATCTTCATCCACTGATGTGCATCTCTGATATGTTTGTATATATGATAACTGAGGGATCTGGACTGGAAGAAGAGCAGTAAATCCTGTGAAAACTGTGACTTTTAAGCATCTCCTTTAAATTTTGCTACATTGACAAGTGGTGTGCATACAACACTGTCCTCTTTGTACTATAAATTTCTTAAAATATTTATTTATAGAGCTAAGAGACAAATGATCCCAGTCTCTGCTGCTTCGATCAAGTGTAAGGTATAAAATCCTGTACGAGCAGCGAAAGGCCTCTGCCACGTGTCTGCTGTGTTACAAAGGTGTGTCGTTTGATTTGATCACAAGATCACTCAGAATGAAATACATGATTCCTGCTTTTCCCACAGAGGGGTGTACTTTGGCAGGAACTCCTTTCTCTATGCGCTTCGGCTCAAGATCAGTCATTCACAGGTTCACAGCTATCCAACAGTTAGACATGACCAGGCAACCAGACAAATAACCAAAGCAGGGGGACCTTCCTGAAAAAGGCAGGGATGTTTTAGAAAATGTGCTGCTAATTAAATATAATTGTTTTATTTTACCCTCAAGGTTGCTAAGGAGACATGTGCAAGATTTAGGACCATCTATATAAAGAAATATAGATACATATTTTTAAATAATTTAACAAATGTAGCTCTAAATTTTACAAAACCTTGCAGACTAAAGACACTCCAAATTTGTAGGACCCATTGACATAATCATTAATATATTTATTGTCTGTTCCAAAATAAAAAATAAAATAAAATAACTATATTTAAATATGAACTCATTAATGTTTATTTTATGTTAGATCGTTGGAGCTGAATTTTTATTAGCAAAGAAAATTGAGAGACATCTTTTCAATACTCCACAATTAAATAAAATACTAACCTTGACCTCTTTTTCAATCATTTGGTTTTTGTGCTTGTTTTTAGGAGTATTTCATGTAATACACACAGTTGTCCTAGCCTAAAGCAATATTGGGGGGAAAAAAGCTATAGTAAATAGCATTTAATCCAACTGCAGTGTTCAAAGGACTTCTTTCAAAATTAAAGCAATTTTTCAGGGACATCTAAGGATTGACTGGTTTTCTGAGACAGTTAAATAAGTTGCTGTATGCCAATTTAACAGCTCAGAAGTAAAAAGTTTTTGTTGAAGTTGTTTTGATGGGAGTAGTGATAGCAATACAGAAATTCAAGTTATAAACTCCTGAAGCAAGTATATGTTTGTGCTTTGATGAAAAGTTTAGATTTTTGATTTTTTATTCTTATTTTATTTACTATTTCTAATTAAAACCTTCAATGAAGCATAAGAATGCTTCTCTCACTACTGTTCAATGGCTCCCTTTACTGAACACACTATACAAGGCATGTGGCAACATAGACCAGATAAGCCAGCTGATGCCTCCATGTCACAGAATGACCTTCAGGCCTTAAAATGGCTGCCATGCTGTGATTCCCCTGTCAGCTGAGCCAAGAATCAGAATGGTGAAAAACATAGGTAAAGAGTCAACTCCAGTTCACATTGATAAAACTAAGTCCAGTCTATCAATACCTATGCCCTGCCGATCATCAGATTCCCTGCCTGAATGCCATCATGACCAAAGGAGGAGATAGAAGCCATAGATATCAAGACAAAGAGGCTACTCACAAATCTAGCATCCTGAGGAGGAAGGGAGGTCTAGTGACCGCAAAGATGCCCTTCATTGATTGATTTATCTACTAAATGACTGTCTCAGGCACCAGAAACCCAGTGTGCCCAAGCAAAAACCAGAAGGAAGCATCATAGAAAGACAAGTCGCTGCAGGACACATATTGATCCAACAAATGAACATGTGGCTGATATCGAGAAGTCATATCAATGGCTAGAATACAGAAATACATAGAATTAATAGAAAGCATTTATTGTCATTACACTGAAATAGAATAAGATTACAAATGCAACTCAATGATACACAGTAACACATCAAAATAATTTAATACATTACAACTCACACCACATAGAATATCTTGTCCTTTCAGGATAAAATGTCAAAGTAAATAGAATCAGTGGTAGGTTGGACTGAAGAACAATATAGAGGCTCCACTTGCGGCAACACAATAACAGGCACTAAGCATAAAAGCAAGATGTTGACCCACTCCAGACAAGATGCCCCTGAAGCAGTTCAACATACACATACACCTTTGCTTAAATATTTCACCTTGTCCATTTACTTTCAGATGATTTACAGCAGATTGCATTCTGTGCATTGATTACATGTTTATATAATATTGTAATTGACCCATTCTAATATTTTGCATGATTATAGTAATATTGCTGTTATGCCTCTGACAGGGACCTCATCAAAATATGGTACTGAGAACAGATATGATTGAGAAAAATAGCATAGTTAAATTAAAATTGTGATAAATTTAATACAAGGAAGGACCGAAAATTTATTGAACACCATATTGGTAGATATATCTTATTTTGACTTAGTGGTGATTGTAAGTCATTTTTATAATTTGCCTATCTCTCGATACAGATATTTTTAACATAAGCTGAAGAATTTTCATACATTTATACCTTTAACTACTCTAGCTAGACCAGAGATTAAAATGGTCTTAAAACATTTACAGCCTTTAGGCATGTAGGTGTTCAGGCCAGTGAAGCAGTTGCTGCCTCTTATCAGTTGTAGTGAATTGTGACATAAAAAGTCATTATCCAATCCAAGCCATTACCCATTTTCCAAGGGTTTTTGAACATTTGCGTGAAATCACATATATAAGAGAAAAATGATGGCCAGGCAGTTTTCACATTTCACTTCCAACAAGTCATGCTTCAGTATTATGTGGTAATTACAGACACAGTTCACCTCTATTGGCTTATCCATAAACTCTAATTCTCACATAGTAGGGATTAATTTTATTTTCTCAGCTTTAAGGGAAACTTGGATCTATAACATTTTTTGTGGCAGCAGGAATAGAATTAAAAACTTCAAAAGTTACAAATATTACTATTGGCTGGTATAATTGAAATTTAGTATTAAAACATCATTCAATAAGTTAAAATGAATTTCAGTAAAAAAAAATAAAATAAATAATAAATTAAGATCTCTAAACCATTTACATATATACTTACCATAAATGGATTGTTGCTTTTGATGTAAATTTGCTAAAAGCTAACTGTGCAATAAACTTACTTGCAGTGCTTTTGCAGAGCTGCCTCTAAAACTGGCTTGTTATGACATTAATGTTAATGGTGGTGATTCAGAATGTGCTGACTGCAGATCTGCAGATCTTAGGTGGATCAATACCGACTGCACATATGTAAATGTAGTCATTAAATCTTTTTTCAGTTGGATGTCTGGCTTCAAGGAGTATCCAATAACCAGTGACAGTCATGAGAGACAAATTATTTCAACCTTGAGAAGTTAAGAAGGTCTCCCTTTTGGTTTTGCGGGACATGAGGTCTCATTCTTTGATCTAGTCATGCAAAGCATGCTCACATGAATCTGTAGGGTGATTAAGGGAAGTTAAACATACAAGAATATCCGCACATGCTGAATGCAAATGTACTGTCATCCCGCTCACATTATCCACAGTAACCGCATCAGCATAACCTGCACGCTGAATGCTCATATATAAAGGTGGAAATGGGCACAGCCACAAGAGAACATTTAATCAGAAAGCAGGGTAGTATCCCTGAAGCCTAAACAATGCGTACCTATGCAGATTGCTCGGTAAATTGTCTTTCTGTTAATGTGTTTGACCTCAGGTATAATATTTTCTGCTTTGTTTGCCATCGTCTGAGAGTCAGAGCTTGAAGTGAGAAAAATTGGGGACATGTGCTGAAGTGGAAATGTTGACTGCTCTGCACTACCTGACCTCAATTACTTTCCCTGTAGATAAGATAAGCCTGTTTTGATAGATAATTCAACTTCTTCTGAAAACAATGTTGGAAATTATGAGTCAAGTGGCTTTTGTCTTTGTGACTTTTTCCTCCAGTATCTCAGTATGTTGTGGTATGTTATCAGTACAAAAACCGGACACATGCCCGTCATGTTTTTGTGTGTGTGTGTTTGTTCGTTTGTTTTTGTTTTGTTTGTTGGCATTTCATATTTTTGCCTTTCTTATCTTTTCATCCTTTATGGTATAAAAATAACCACCTAGTATGGATGAGATTATGCTTGCTTTTGGGGAATTTTATACTTCCCTTGACAACCATTGATAAGTAATTATCCCTTATAAATTCATGTAATGTTAGGAAGTGTTGGCCATACAATTTATAGGTAACCTAAATGTGGATAATGAGTATCAATTACTTAAATAGGGATAATGAGCATCAATGGCAAAATATGGAAGCTTTATCAACAAGTAACAAAAGAAATACATTGGCTAAGCAAAAGGGTGAAGAGGTTTGGGGCAAAATAATTGTGGTAACAAAACTAAGGCAGTATTGGGGATGGAGTAATTACTACAGTTGGAGAAAGCCCAGAACTATTAAAATGATAAGTGGATCCAGCATAGTCCTTGGTATGTGTTGAATATTCATCAAGTGGCATGACTATCTGTTGGTTTGATATGGGAGATAGAGACAAAACTACATGACAATTCACTTCAGTGGATTAGCAACAGCTTAAATATGTAATATATGCACTGAATACTTGATTATTATTATTTTTATTTTTTTTATTGAGAAACAACAACAAAAATGTTCAATCAAATTAGCCAAAATGTAGTTATTTATATAATTCTATGTGGGATTATCTTGTGAGGATATTACTAATCACACTCCAAGATTTCAAAATCGTCAGTGGATCATGAAAAGCAGAGAGATGATAGCTGAAATAGTTTTGACCCTAAATTGTATGGTGTATAGTCACACGGCAAAGACAAGACACCAAACACAAATAGATTACACCCACACACATTTCAATGTCAAATGGAAAATTTCACAAAACCTCTCCAGATCAATCATGAGTTCAGAGAGAACAAACATGACTGATGAGGAAGACGCATAAAGGATAGTTTTTGGACTATTTTTAACAAAGTTGTTTTGTCTTCAATATTTTGGTTTTCCCCCTGTGTCTCCATCATCTCAATCTGATTTGTAACACATCACATTCAACAGGCTCTATACCTATTGGGCCAAGGCAATCTAACATGTTAAAAATTCCCAAGTCGCAGGTGGAGTAATCTTGATGTTGTTCCGAGTATACTAGATCACTCTTAACACACCACACACAATAGGAATATCTCCTGAGATTCTCTGTAGAGCCACCACGATAATCTATGTATCCTTAAGATTGTTGGAAGGGGAATATTGGATCAAAAATTGACATAAAAATCTCACCATGTGAACCAGGCACTAGCATCCTCATTTCAAAACAAAGATTCATTTTCCAGCTAGTTTTCTGGTATCTCATGTTATAAAACTGCCATGTTACAGAAACTCAGAACACATTTACTTTGTATATTTTCAAGACTCTATGGCATATACATAGAGTCTTGTATATGCCAAGACTCTTGTATATGCCAAGACTCTATGTATATAGAGACTTGGCATATACCAAGGTATGCTGTGTATATATTTGTTTGTAAATATGACTTTAAAATTAATAACAAATTACAGTGCAGTTTAATGTGTATAGTTAAGAGGAAAAGAAGTTAGTTCTCTGTGGTGCGTAAGGCTGTACTTTTTCCTTTTTGCCATAATAAATAGAATTTTAAAAAATGTATGTCGAAGGTGTGTGCAGTCAGCAATATTTCTTCCTGGCTGCTTCCTGGTTCTTTAAGAGTGCAGGTTCACAAGGGAAGGTAGAGCTACCCCTGAGATTTTTTTCACCTGTGCTGACTGTCTATTGCAGTCTTTTCCTGTCTTGGCACGCAGCTGTTGAGAATCAGATTTGATGTGCACAGGGCAGACTCAGTGGATGTAGTTCTGAAATTGTGTGTCAGGCATTGCTAACTTCTTTGCTGAGAAAGTAATTTCCTGACATAGCCCTGTTCAAAATGAGTCCAAGCACTTTTTAAATGATGTTCTTATATTGGGCCTCAATAGGTACAGTCTTCATGTTTTGCCTATAGAATTAGACATTATCTCTACAGGCTTTGTGTCTCCCTAGCTGTTCAATCTTTCATTGCACTCTGCCATCTTGGATAGGGCGAGTGATCTTTGGTTATGTGCAAATCTGAAGAGTTTGACAGCTGGGTCCTTGGAGGTAGACTCCTTGGTGTAGAGTGATAAGAGCCATGGACACAAGGACAAATCCCTGAGGGGTAAAAGGGCTGACGGCCAGATGTGATTTCCCCAGGCCCCACATGCTGTTCTCTGCCTGTCAAAACTCTTGTGAATCAATGACAGACGACTTATGATAAACTGGTAGTCACTTCCTTTACTTTGTGGCATACGTTTAAATCTGATTTGTTTTGTCTGAAAATTAGCATATTATCATCATTACATGACATTATAAATTATTTTGCTTTCATCATCAAAATAGAATGACCCTATTATTGACCTGTGTTATAAAATCTTAAGGTTTTCAGCTGAAAGAGCTCAGAGGACCACTATAAATTCATGTTTGTGCTCCAAGTAAACACACAAAATATATTGTTTACTTTTTTAGCCTTGAAAAATGGCAATGGAAGCCTTTGTAGACAACTTGAAATGTAAAAAGTAGCTTGTCGTGCTGATCTTTGAGTTTCCATTACTTGTCAGCAGAATAGATAAAAAACGTAGATAAAATAACAAATCGTACTGCGTCTTTGGAGTTTTTTCAGAGTAGAGGTGTGTGTGTGAATGGATAACATGTTTTCTTAACCAGACACTTTGTAGATTTTTTTTTTTCTTTTTGTGAAATCTTATTTTCTTTCTGCCCTCTGTTACATATGAATACTCAATACGGAGTTTATTTCTTGAAACATAAACTTGCACTTGTAATAGTAGATTTTGCTTTTGCTCTGACTGAAAAAAGCAAGCTTTCAAGAGAATTTATGTTTGCAAATTTCTGCTCATTGCAATTCCCTCTGAACTTCAGATGGAAAAAACAACACCCAGACATTGGCACAGCAGACAGATTTCAGCAAACATGAAGGAAAGGCAGAGCAAAAGTGCTGAAAATTCAGCATCAACATAATGCTCGTCTGTGGATATTAATTCCCTTTACCCGGGCTCATATTTTTCAAGAAAATTAATTCTGCTGACTGATTTGCTTTTGTAAAAACCTAATAGTATGCCACTACTATGCTCACTCGTCTGGAACTGATGGGGAAAAGAAAATATCAATTGAGAGCTCCTTACCATGTGAACTGAGATTTAATAGATTGAATTTCTTTCTCATTTTTATTAATACAAACCTTTCTTTAATTTTAATAGCAGGCTTTATACTTGGAGAATGAAATAAAAGGGAGTGAATGAAAGAAGGATCATTAGGATATCATTAGAAAAATGACAAAGTCAGATAAATGCCAGTAAATACAATGGTATCCCACTGGTATCTTGTCAAAGAGACATTTTCTGAAATAATGATCTTACTAAATGATTCCAATGTGAAAACATGTGCAATGAAATACGGTTGGCCTTTTCACCTAAGCTATGTGCGTGATATTTCTTCTTTCAACTCTGTGAAGCATAGTGAAACTATGATGTCGATTTGTTTTTTAGCAGAACCAGCATTCCACTATATTTTAAGCAGTTTGCAAGATGGAGAGGACATTTTAAAAACAAGCCGTTTCTGGTTTGTCACTCTCACACGCCCACAGACTGCATGTTCCAGCCACAGCTCAGTCTGACAGCATTGAATCTATTCTCTGTCCTCTGAATAGGCAAAAGCCTATGCATTAAAGGGAGACTCAACTCAGTTTTTTTATTTATTTATATACACTTTCTGTTGTGTAATATGTCTTTATGTTTTTAGTTTTTGTACTTTTCCAGACTAAACAACATGTTTTTACAAATTAGAGAAAAACAAATGTTCACACAAAGAACAGACATGAACAGAGAACGAGGTTATGCCTTTCATAACAAGTGGTATATTTGTGATGTTTTGAAGATCTTAGCTTGTAGCTTGTTTTTGCAACACATCTAAGTAACATGACATTCTTAAACATAAAGGGAAAAGTATTACTTTTGTTTCACAAATTTGTAAAACATTTCTGTTGTGAAAATGTGTTACTCCATGTAACATATCTTGGTAGAGAAATTAAATTCAGTGACAGCAGATTTAAATCTATATATTTTATTAAGAACCTTTCTGCTGACATCAGAAAGCACACCTCCCTTCTGTTTGACCTCAACAGTGACTTGCAAAGTATCCATCCATCCATCCATCCATCCATCCATTTTCTGTTCACCCTTGTCCCTAGTGGGGTCGGGAGGGTTGCTGGTGCCTGTCTCCAGCTACTTGCAAAGTACTCATTCCCAAAGTTGGCTCTACATTAGAATTGCCACCTATCTCATAAATCTGTTCTTCATTTGGCTGTTAAATATTTAAAAGCAAGTCATGCCAAAAGACGAACAGTAAATGATACATATTAAAAGAAAATATAAAAATTGTGATCTAAAGAAGATATATATTTACCTGATTATAAAGATTCTGAGATACTTTCGTATTTCAATATAATCTGTTCAGTGATAATTCTATATTTTTCTATTAGTGCCTTAAGCGTTTGGATTATCTGACTTTTTTCCAGTAATTAGACAGGGAGCAGACAAATACTGTTCAATGTAATTAACAATTTGTTCAAGCTCTACGTGTAACTGAAACCTATTTCCAATTTTTCAAACTACATCTTTTCTAGAAAAAAAATATTTTTTGCAGTATTTTTATTGTTTCATACCTTTTACTTTTAATCTTATTATGAAGTCATGGTAGGCAGCCTTATTCTCCATTGTATCAAATTGGGTGTGTTGGTCCACTATATGAAATCCAGACAAAGTACTTTGAAGTTTGTAGTTTTAAAAAAATGTTAAAGGTATATGACTACTTTAACTAGGTACTGTACTTCATTAGAAGGAATAGTTTTATAATGCTTTAGGGAAAGACAATCTTCCATGCATATTAGAAGGACACGGGATGTACCCACTTCATCTACTTCTCTCTGAATTTTAAATGGACATTTTCATATCTTCAATTGTCTTTATTACACTTGAGCACTCCAGTTTCCCAGTATGTTTTTACCCTTCACGGATCTCAGACTGAAGAGGAGAGCCTTTTAAGTGCTTCCCCTCTGAGTTGAAATGCGTTTACACCTAAGACACTTCTCTTCACCCTGCAATCAAAGATGGCTTCCCAGTGTGAAGCACCCAAATGGGAAGCTTTTGTTGTGGGTATTTTCATGTGACACCTAAATTGTAACTACACTAGATGGTTTAAAACTGGACTTTATTCAAACACATGAGCATTATCAACAGAGTTTTGACTTTGGCGGGGGATTTTTACTTATGAGTGTTTTTAAGTGCTCAGCTTTATGTAGGTATCTGAAGGATAGACTTACAACACTGCTTTGATATAATCTTTGAGTTATTTTTAAGTTTCACACATGCATAGCACATTCTTTCATGTACAAACACACCCTTGACAGCAACTGGTCTGCTGAAAAGGAGTGTTTACTCCTAAACAGCATAGCTGCTTCCTCAGCTCAAATACTTAGAGTGAGAGACTCAAAAACTCTTTTGAATTGAAGTAATTGGCTTGTGTTTAAATTGAAATTAGGCTGTAGATTTCCACACAGAGTAGGGAGGCTCAAAGAAGGACATTCTTTTGGCTTTACCAACGTGAGGTATATGTGCGTGTCCAGCTTGATTAGTATTCTATCAGTAGAGCCATATGAAAGTGCCATCTCCCTCTTTTTCAAGTCACCCCACCCACTCATCTCTGCTGCTCCTTTGCTCGGTTCCCTTTCTATTCAAAGGTCCAGAGTGTGCCCTGTGGGCAGCTATTAATGAGGAACTTTGTGGTGAGTCTTATTAAACCTTAATGACACACAGCCACCTGTCTGGATTTCAATGCAAGTAGGGCTCAGACAGTCATCAACACAGAGAATCTCTAATATGTGGATCGAAAAGAAGGTCCCCTGCCAAGGTAGGTCTCTCTGTGATCTTCCACATGTTTCCAGTGAAGCAGGCAGTTTTGAAGTCAAATTTAAAGTTAGAATTTTTCTACACAGCCTATCATCTTATTTGCCTTCCCAGGTTATCAGATCCACAGATGGAGAACAGGCATTTCTTCATGTCATCCAAGTAGTTAAAGACATCATACGTTTATAAGTAGCCATATTTAGCTATTCGTGACATGTGGTGTCTCTGCATATCTTATAGATCAACATAGGGGGAAGGTGTAGTTTAAATGCAAGAATAATGAGAGAGGGATATTTCTTTCAGATAATCCTATTACTTTTTTTCAAATTCAAATGTTTGAACTTATCACTTAGACTTGCATACTGCCTGACCTGGGTTACATTTGTCATGCAGTTTGAATGGTAAACATTTTTATTAGCAGTATCTTTCCACAAGAAAGCGGTTCACAATAGCTTCGAGTTTCTCAGACTGTACAGTTTTCTTGAAAGAGTTGTTGTAGATGGGCTGCACAGTGGCGCAGCTGGTAGAGCTGTTGCCTTGCAGCCAGAAGGTCCCGGGTTCGATTCCCGGCCGGGGATCTTTCTGCATGGAGCTTGCATGTTCTCCCTGTGCATGCGTGGGTTCTCTCCGGGTTCTCCGGCTTCCTCCCACAGTCCAAAAACATGACTGTCAGGTTAATTGGTTTCTCTAAATTCTCCCTAGGTGTGTGTGCATGGTTGTTTGTCTTGTATGTCTTTGTGTTGCCCTGCGACAGACTGGCGACCTGTCCAGGGTGAACCCCGCCTCTCGCCCGGGACGCAGCTGGAGATAGGCACCCGCAACCCTCCCGATCCCATTTAGGGAAGAAGGGTGTAAAGAAAATGGATGGATGGATGGATGGATGGAGTTGTTGTAGATGCTGATGGCTATGGGCAGGAAGAATCACATGGGCATAAAGTTGGTTAAGTGTATGATTGCTGTAGTGCCAATGAGGGTTTTTGCATTGATAACTGAGGAGGGTGTAAGTAGTTTTTAGCTTTAGAAATATACAATATACAATATACAAGTACGGAGGCTATTTTATTTCAAAAGTTATACTTTTATTTCCATTCTTTTAATATCATATTTCCCTGGAAAAAAAAAGGAAAAAAAAAACTTTGTCATTGAATGAAATGCCAGTAGTATAAATACATTTAAGTTAATGTGTAGTTTGGTGCAGGCCTACATTGAACAATCTTTGACTTGGCAAGGATGCTATTTAACTTAACTAGAATCTTGTACATTCGTTAGATAAAAGTTATCAATATAGTGATTTCTTGTTAATTTGACAAGAAAAACCATTTGTCTTATTCTGTAGGTCTCATGAAGGTGCTAAACATAACATTTATGTCTGAAATAAAAAAATCCAGGAATTATTAGTAAAAATGTATTTCATCTGGACCTTTCTGAAATCTGAAACTGAAATGTTTAAAACTAAACCTCCCCAAGTACTTCATTAGAGATCTACTCATGACTTACAAGATAATAACTGGTTTTCAGTGTTACTCTTCATGGTAAAGCGCTACACTCGTATTTGTCCAGTTATTTTTATGTTTTCTGTCAGTCGGTGCATTGAGTGCCACAGTCTTATCTCAACAGCCCTTTGCTATGCTGTCAAGCTTTTTCATCCAGTCCCCTTAGTCTTTCTGATGTATGCTCGTTGTCAAGGACTAAACTACAACCTATTAGTGGTGATGAATGGTCACAATGACTGCTGTCTTCTTGTGGTTGTTGCAGCTGAAACGTATCGTTAATATATTTCAAATTGTGAGCAGTACAAGCAATAAGCAGAAAAGAAAATCCAAACATGTAGTTAAAGAGCTTTTTATTTAAAAATTACAAGGTGCCAGTTTCGCTCATCCCGTTAGACAGTTCGCAGATTAAAAACCACTCTAGTCTAGTTAATTATTTGAAAAGCATGGCATCCGGTGAGCGGGACAGATCAGTCCAGAACTATTCTCAAGTGCATTTCTCTGTTACAGTGATCATTTTATCTTTGTTAAAATTATATTCAAACAAAAATTTTACAGAAAATGTTACACATTTTATCATGCCTTTTAGTACTGTCAGAGTGCAATTTAAGAGAAATTCACATAAAAAGCTGAGGTTGATGCTGATATAATGTTCCCAGGGTAAGAATAAAACAAAATAACAATAAAAAGATTTCTCACTACATGAGCTTCAAGGTGAAACATATATTGTGGTTATATATTATGAAAACATTACCACTGCTTTCAGTGATAAAGTGATTTTCCCCTTAAGGACAATTAATTTGACTTTAAAAACTCAGCAACAACACCCCTATTGGGATTTGAAGGTAAGGTAAGAAGTTTTCAGGTGAGGGCAGCGTGGAGAATGGAAAAGCATTGCAAAGCTTTCTTCACAACCTTTTGCATGGGTAATTAAAGGAAATTAAAAGAATTGCCAAATTCACAGATTGACCTGAAATATTTAAAGCATGCCGATTTACTTTGAACCAAAACAATCAATGAAAAAATAATGTAACATTAAAACAAACTGTTTGAAGCACAGAAAACCCCTCAGAATCAGTGACAAGATTTTGAATTCTCCACAGAAAGTCCAGTGTGATGTAATTTTGGTGTAAATAGCCAGGCAACAAGGGAAAGTATTTTTTTATTAAATTTATAGTTCATATTAACATGTTTGTTTTTAATTATGAGCTATGAAGGAAAGTAGCTTTTTAACGTGACTCATGTTCTGAGGTGTCATTCCCAGGGATTCTGTCTGATGGATGCACTTTGACGAAAACAATCGTTCCATGTGACAAAAACTTGTTCCATCTGCACAATGAGCTTCTCTATCTACTCTGAAGAATACACTCTGTTTTAATCACCAGATGTTAAAATAGATGGCCCAAAACCTCAGGATATTTTAGTTTATGCTGTTCAGTTTTTAGTATTTATCTCAAGTTATCTCTCGAAGAAGAGCAGAACTGAGTAGTCTCTCCAAGAGCAGTTGGAGGCTTTAGAGGATTTCAGCAGGGAATCTTTCCCTACCTCCACTTTTGTGTGTTGGTATGTGTACACCGGTTTAATGCAACAGTCATCTATATTACATGACAAAAACTTTAACATTTTGAGATCAGTTTCAGTGGTGTTTCAGAACATATTGCAAAAGTTAAAAGAGTTTAAAAACATCTTAATTTTTCAGACTGCAACAGTTTTTAATCAAAGATAATATTTCCGTATAAAGATGAAAGGCTTTTGTAAAGCCTTCCAAAGACAGTATTTAGGAAAAATGTATTATATTCTAACAAAACAATTACTGACTCACCTGAGGACTCAACTATTGAGTCAACTCAACACAAGACAGCTGTGCAACTCGTCTAAAATAAGCATTTTCATTAACCTACCTGATTGCATGCTATTCAGGAAAACAGAGGGTTCAAAATTCTAGACATGAACTATTTGCCATGTTTTCAGAAACTACTTTGTTCTAAACCTATTCATCGTTGCATGCAACTTGCACATAGCACGTAACAAAAACCTTTTTGGCTTTGGTAATTTTGTAATTTTTTTTATTAACTTTTCATCTTTTAAAACATACAAAAGCAGACCCAAAACATACATGTGTTAAAAAGTGGCACTAAATGAGAAATAATACAGTGTGCTCTTTACTTTTTGATCTGACAATTGACCCCATATTTGATTTACTTTTATCTAGATTTATCTTAGGAATTAACAGTTCTCCGTGATGAGTTTAATCCATTCTTTGGTCTGAGGCTTATGGGAATTTTTCCAATTCCTCAGTCTTGCAGCCACCCACCACAAATCCAAGAATTTCTTTAGATCCTCCCTGAGGTATGAGACATTTTTCTCCCAAAAGACAACCTTGGGATAATTTAAGTATTTATAGGCCAGTGCATTTTTTTTTCAAATTTACAGTGCTCTTCATCCAAAAAGGAAACACTGAGGGGCCCACCCAAAAAACATTAATATATGTACTAGTGTCCCTGCCACATTTTCTACATTTGAAGGCTTTGAGTAATTTTGTGATTTTTTTTTCTAGATAGGTTTGAGTCAGTTCAGTCAGAATCCAACTTACTCTAATGTGAAATAAAGCATGATCACGGTGTGCCAGGATAAAGAAAAAAAAGCAAATTTCCAGTGATATGTATTTGTGTGCGCAGCCCAAATGTGCTGTAACATCATGTTTCAGGGTAAAGTAGGAGGAATGCTGTGGATTGGATATAACACGCGGCGTCATGAAAGCCTCCGGGGAGTTTGGACAGGGGCACAGACAATGACACATCTGTGACCTTTATCTTTTTCAAACAAAAATGAATCACTGCAGCATCCTACACTGACATGATGAAAAGAGATAGTGCAAGGCGATACACTTATCCTGTTTAAAATATTCTATTTGATTATGTAGGATAGTTGAGATGGGTTTGTCACACAAAAGCCTGGCGATATGAGGTGAAGTCTAAGAGGATTCAAAGTGCCTAATTGAAAAAATGATACTGTACTGGTAATGTATAAAATACGTAATCACAAAAAGACTATTAACCTAAAATCTTACAGAAAAAACAATGTATGATAACAATTATAAGGTTTTCTTTTCTGATGTTATATTAGAAAAAAATATCTTACTGCACATTTCAAAATCTAGACATTTAAGAGGTTTTTTGGCCTCTCCACAAAGGTTGCATTTCATAAACAAACCAAAGAGCCTTCTCCTTTCATGTTTAAGTTTTTCCTCTTTATACTTGACATGCATCAGATGAAAAATACATTTAAGTGGTTGAAAGCGTAAATTAACCCATTTGCCCATCTCTGTTGCTTCCACTTCAAACTGCTAAATCAGTCTTCCCTGAAGGATTTTTTCCCATTTGATAAGAGGTCTATTGGATTGCATTGCCCAGAGCTACCTGTGATTCACACCTTATCTCTTCTTCCTTTTTCATGGACAAAATACTTATAATATACCAATTTCTTTGCTTTACATGACATATGCTGTTCCATGTAGTTTTCACAACACTAAATTCTTGCCATGGTCCCACACTGGCATATGGTTGCAAAAGCTAGGAAGCCCTGTTGTATATGCTATAAACTTTCCTCCTGTATTTTAATTTATTTAGTAGCAGTTAATAAGCCACTGTTGAAGAAAGGACAAATGAATCAGTAACTACACAACAATATCAATTAGATTGATTGATAGACAGATTTTTTTGTGACAATATTTTAAAAAGTGTCATACAAGGTTTAAGCTTTGCCACCAAATGTCGACTATCATAAGTAGTACCCCTCTGCCTTTCATATAATGGAACCTATTAAACATGAACCACTGTTAAATTATTCATAAGTCCTGTGAGAAGCCATAGGCTACTTCATCAGTCAGTCGCCCCACACTAGATTAGTGTGGTGAATTTAAATACCTCACACTGTGGTGTGGCCTTTCATCAGTCAGATCTGTGATATTAACCATATACTGTAAAGAATGGTTGGTCCCACAGCGTTTTAAAGGTGAAGACAAGGTGGAAGTGCTGTAATACCAGTGAGGGTTGTAACACAGTGGTTCAAATGGAATCTATTTGGAAAATATAAAATCCTTTCTTATAACAATGCGAGTCAGATTTTATGCCCAACACCACCAGCTTATCCAGAATTACTGAATTATGGCTTCAAGAGGACCACAAGGATTTAGGTCACAAGTTAAACTCAATTATCTGAATTATTTTTCTGGCCTGTTTTATTTATTTTATGGCAGACTAAAACTGCAAATTGGATAGCTGTGCACAACCGCATGCTCTTCTCTGCCTGCTGATGGAAACATTCAGTTTAATGACTTCTAGCCCTGTTACCTTGGTTTTCTTTTGAACTGGTTCTATTGTCATGGTGAGTGGTGGTGAAGGACTGAAGCAGTAACAGGACATCAGCAGAAGCTTTAAAGAAGGTTGCATATTTAATAAACAGATGACAATAATAGGCACCCTAGGAGCACAGGATGATAACAACAGAGATGATAACAACAGATGATCAGCCAACAAGTGGGCAGAAAACACAGACTTAAATACAAATACAACAAATAGAAGAAAACAAGCAGGTGTGATTCATGGAATTTGGTTGCTTTTCTGCCAGTTCATTGGTTTAAATGCACAACAATCACAATGCAATTGCCTTTTTAAGACTTTTTAAAAATATATTCTAAAAGTAAGAACTGATAAATAGAACATCTCCTGGTGGACTTGTCTTATCAGCTGCAGGAATATCTTAAATATTTGTACTTTATTCAGTTGAGCAAATATTGGCAGCATTATAGTAATAAACTCTCATGCACAAGAGACAGGTTGTACATATATTTAGTATAGACTTGGTTAAACAGTTTGTATTTTTCAAAATCTTAACTCTTATATAGTGTTATTTTTCAAGTAAAGCCTCTGTCTAAGATCTGAACATTTCTCAGTTTGCATAATTCTGACCTCAGGAGAAAATTTTACTCCAAAAAACCTTACTGCAAAAAAGAAACTATCCATTAACAAATCCATCTTGTAGTAGTAAAGAAGGGCTTTGCTTCTTTATAAGTCTCCCTCTACCCCCACTACAAGCTGCAAAAATCGTGGACAGTGTTTATTTGACCCCGTTATACTATCTTGTGGCTTGCAAAAAAAAAACTTTGTGTTGCAATTTTTTGGGCTTTCAGGACAAATGGATGAGTCTGCATCGCTTTTAACCTCAGAGTTACCTCCGTTTGTCTTTTAAAGCACAGCCCTATCGGTGACCTAAAGCATGCCTAACTAAATGGTGGGGAAACTATTAGCAAGAGAAAGACCAATGCCTAATTATTTATGAAGACAATTATGCCCCAGGAGTAGTTTCAATATGTCTAGGTTTTTGTGTGTGAGAGACTAGCAGTTAGAGAAAGACTGAAAAAGAAAGCTCAGAATGTATAAAATGTGCACAAATACAGCTTTTGAAAGGAGTCTGAGAGCCAATGAGGCCACGCTGCTGTCTAACGCAAAAACATAGGTCTCTTTATCTAGGTCTCAATTATTCAACGAGAAAGTACCCTCCCCCTCATGAGTATAGAGCTGATATTGGACTCTACATTACCTTACGACAGGGGAATAGTGGGACTGCAGTACATTCCACCTGAGAGGCTTTTCTGGGACCAGGCACCGGCTGTGCCCCTAATGACATCATCTATTTCTCTGGGCCTCCTGGAACACAATTATGGTGATTTACAATTTATTCACATCTGTTGTTGTGTTGAATTCTTTTGTACTCATTTCAGCTACTCCGAGCTGTGATCTACTTCTCTGCTCCAGTGGTACAGTGAGTATCCTTTGGTGGATCAGCAAATACCACGTTAAAATGTGTTGAACATCAGCATGCAGTTGAACATTTGTCAAATCACATAGAAAACCACCTGTGTTGACCCCCATCTGTACTGTGCTCATGGTCTAAATAGTCAGCATTGGACAAATACCGTTAGTGAAGCTCGCAACACATCTGTCACTTCAAATGAGCTGCTGCTGAACAGCAGTTATTGTGAATTACAAAAATTTAATTAAATATATTGAGCCAGACAGATGTCATGCACGGTAACCTTCCATGAGCAGCCTGCAATATGATGAAAGTGGATAATTCTCCAGCTCAGTGTTAAATGATTACATTGATTTTAAATGTCACCGGCATAGCAATATTTGGAATACAGTCATAAATGTTAACATATAGACTAACTAGACATTCACAAATAAACATTCAATTTGACCTAGTTTAAGAGAAAGGGAGGTATTTGAAATTTGTACTTGTATTTTTGGGGACTGATTCCAACAAATATAACAATTAAAAGACTTTCATTGGGAAGGTTTAATTTTATTATTTTAATTTTATATTAATTTAATTTGAATCTTTTTATTGTACTGCCTTTGTTAGTATTTTGGTTACACTTCTCACATTTACTTAACATTAATTTGTTTATATGATTAGATTGACTTGACTACCAGTACATATTTTGGGTTAGAAATCGGAAACGTGCCTCGAGATGACATTTGCTGTAAGCTATTTAAATAAAAGGACCTGAATAAAATTTTATCTGAACTTTCTTTTTATTAATATGCAAGTCAAAAGTCAGAAATTCTAATTTCCAACAATTCAGTTGTGAATTTTGACTTCTTCCCCTTTCGTTTGTTTTTGTGGTTTTAACAAGAGAAAGAAGTGAAGAATAAAATTGCAGGGAAATGAGCAAAGAATTCAATGTCCTTTCCATTTCCTTGAACCTTTACTCAATTATGAATACAATCTCTCTTTGGAAATTTTCTTGTTTTTCTGTCAGTTATATGTAGCACTTGACATGAAGCAAAAATGAAGTAAAATATCCAATATTAACTTGTATTAGAATAATCATTCAATGGTAAAATTCAGGCAGACACACAAGAACAGAGCAATAAAAATAAAATAGGACACTATATGCTAGATTACCTGTAAACTTACACTCAATTGTCACTGTGTCACCTGGATTTTCTCTACACTAAATTGCAGACAGCAAGAACTCAAAGCTCCCCAAAAAATTCCAAAATGTGTATATCATCTGGTGGCCACTTGGTAAAACTTTATTTCTTTAACCTATATTTTATCAGCATAAAAATCCATTGAGATTAAAAACCTGTTGTAAAGCACCTTAGCCACCCTTTGCAATATGACATATCTCATGAATATGCTTAATATATGAAAGAGAATTTCTTATCCTGTTTTTCACATATACTGTAGTCACAGACTATTCACACATCATAGAGGCTTCCAATATCATCTAGTTCATATTAGCAAAGTATGCACTGGCATGAGTGACAAGTGCAAAGAAAGTCTTCAAAGAAGTGATGCAACTTAAAAATTCAGATGGCTATATTGAGGGAAGGTGAGGTTTCAAGGTAAAGGGAGGTTTATTAATGAGCATCAAATAATCTGAGGATGAACCTTAGTAAGTGGAATTTTGTTTTCTCACTTAATGCTTGCTTTTTTAATAGGAAGTTGTTAAACAGGTATGATGATTAGTATACTGCAGTTGTTAAGGCTGACTTGAGGAAATTAAGAACCAAAGAGATAAAGACAAATTTTAATTTTGTCTGTAGACCTACTCCAAACCAAAAAATTAACAATACAGAGGCAAGATGGGAGTAAACTTCCTTTATCACAGTGGAAATGTAATGCAAGAATATCTCACAATTAAAGTGGCTAGAGTATTGCTTTATCTACCAGCACCTTTACTTCAAAGAAATCCTGCTAAAGTGAAACAAAAATGTGAATGTGGTTGGAATGACAGTTCTTTTCAGCTGTTTCGTTTGCATAATTGAAAAGTTATTCACCACTAACACATCATAGAGCACATCAGAAGCATTAGCATATAATCTTTGAGTTTTACCATAAAGTGTAAACTAAGCACAGTTCTCATAAAAATTTTAATTCAGCGTACTGCATTTTTGTGTGTCTATAAATCTCAACATGAATGGAATATTTCTGTACATACACTGCAATGACATTAGTCTATGCAAACATCCCAGTTGCACACTTCAAAGAGCAGCATTGGTACAGCTCAGCAGGGAAGGGAATCAGGCCCCAAAGAGATCATGGAAAAAAAAAAAAAAAAAAGCAGCCTACCATTTTCGATGCTCAGCCAGTTTGACAGAGGTTATGCTTCTCATCTTCTGTCTCTCCCTCTCAACTTTCTGCCATCCTCCCAAAAGCTAGAAATTAAAGATTACAGATTATCTTTGATATTCGCTCTGCACCTTGGGCAAGTTGAGTGCAATTAAACTTTTTTGGACGACATTGTAGAATTATAAAAAGCTTATATGAAAGTCTACCTCTTCAGGTAAAATGTAGATTAAAAAGCCTACACAATACAGCAAAGTTTATAACAGGTGAAACGCACAAGTTTAAATCCACCTCAAATGTTTTTTTGTGAAACGATAGATGAAGTGTGCTTATAGAAAAAACTTTAAGACACAATGAAACAAAATTACCTATTTCCCACAGAGGGTTACAGACTGCTTCTTATCACTGGAATGAGAAAAAAAGTGGTCAAATTCAACATGTAGGAGTCAGGTGAAGGCTACATTCACAATATATTTATTATTATTTATTTTTATAGAGGAATTGTATTGGACAGCTAAGAAATGTTGTTGAATAGCTCCAGAAGGAAAAACATTCCAAACCTAACTTAACATATTTCACAAGTTGACTCTGGTACATATACTATCTATTACTTTTTGGCAGTTCTTTCCTTTTGCATTTGACAGTACTAAATTTGGTATGCACATTGAACACCAAGCATTTGTTTGGTAAGAAAACAATAACATGAAACAACCAATAATGTTTAACATTGAATACATAATATGTGCAAGTTTGTCACAGTTGCAATGATTCAAAAACTTGACAGACAGATACCTTAATTGAGCAATGCACCTTGGAGAAATCATTATTGGTTTTCAGTAGTATAAAACAGATTGTGCACTGGAGGATTATCAACATTTAGGAATGTAACTCTGCTTTTCAAATAGTGCCATGTAAATCTCTTCATACCACTGGATTTTTATCCCTCTGCCCCAAAATACAACCACAAACATTAACGTTTAATGCGAAATAAAATTGCATAATGTGATAGAAAAACATAAATCAGTAGAAACCTTTGCTGCGTTAACAACAGAAACGAGTCTGTGGATTAACTCTTTGGTATCTTTGCAGAGACAGAGACATTTGTCCATCCTACTTTGCAAACCAACTCAAGCTCAGTAAGATTGTATCGGGAACCTTGATTAACATTAACTTTTAAGTCCTGCCACAGACTCTCAACTAAATGTATGTCTGGGCTTTGAGAACATCATTCTTAATCCATATTTTGATTCAAACCATGCTTTTCATTTATACTGCTGGAAGGTAAGTCTCTCCTGTAGTTTGGAGTTATTTGCAGCCTTTTCATAATTCTTCTATATTTTGCACCATCCGTCTTCCCTTCAACTTTTTTTTAAGGTTTTATTTGGCTTAATGTGGTTGGACTGGTACGTAGGCTATGAGAGAGGGTGAAGACCTGTGGCAAAGGTTAACAGCCTGTCACTGTCACAGAGCCTGTGACAGCTGTGTCAAGGACTAAGGCCTCCATCTGGGTCATGCACTTCACCTCTGTGCCACCGCCATGCCCCATCTTCCTTTCAGCATTGACTGCCTTCCTTTTCCCTATGAAGAAAATGTTTCAAACAGCATGATGTCATGATTGTGTTTCACTGTTGTAATAATGTATTTAGAATAATTCACAAAGTTAATTTCCCTCTACAGCATTTTGCATTTCCAACAATGTGTCCTATTTGAACCAAGAACCTCAGGCTTTCTAGCATCTACAAAACTTGTAGCCAACTTTTAACAGGATGTTTTTTTAGTTTATTATTATTATTATTATTATTATTATTATTATTATTATTATTATTATTATTATTATTATTATTATTATTATTATTATTATTATTATTACTACAATGTTGGCTACATCTCAGTGGTTCTACTATGAAGACCAGATTTCCCATAAGTTTATCTCTGACACATGTGCAGTCTTGTTTATTCTTCATAATGCTGTTTTTCCCTAATAATGTTATCTACTAAATCAGAGAGGATATCACAAAAGTGTTGCATAGGTAGTGAAATTAATTCCACATGGAAGGACTCTATTTATGAAATTGGTGACTTCTGAAGGCAAGCAAATGTAGGAAATTTAATTTAAAGGTGTCAGGTAGAAGGGAGCAAAATAGACCCACCACTAGTTTCACATTATTATACAGAATAAATAAATAAAATAAAACTATATTTCATTTTTCTTCCACTTCTCAGGTATACTTTGTGCAGGTCTGCTATATTAAATTGCCCTAAAAGAGTTCAACAGCTTTTTGACAGTAAGCTTTGAGTTGAGTTCTACACAATGTTCAATCTGAAAATTTGCTCATATATGCACAAAACTTTTTTACTCTCACCCACTTCACTTTTGATCATTCATGTGACAAGTCTTGTCATCTAGAAGCTTTCAGAGTAGCTCCACCTTAACCATGGCTATTTAGTGATAAATATTCTGAAAACGAGGTATAAAGCAAAGAGCACCGCTAAACTAAAACACTTTAATTAAACATCTCACATTGGAGCTCGGGAAGTCAGGAGGTAAGCTATATTTTTCTTTAAGCAGGCATTCAAGGTGCATTATGACAGTCAATTAGCTTGTTGCAGGCAGATATTAGTGTAATTTATATTTTTCAGATAATCCTAAAGAAAAGGGTGTGAACCGAGTAGCACATGAAGTGCTGATCATGTAGTCTTTAAAATGGCTATTAATCCTGTATGAGGGGAATATGAATAATAATCACAAAATCTCTACTAGTCCCTGCTTAGCACTTCCAGGTATGGCACATATACACACAGTTAACCTACATTCAGGTAATAAAACTACAAAATTATATATTTAAAAGAAACTAATATTGTCAAAAATGATTAATTTTCTTTATAGTATGTGTGTAGATAACGCAGAAGGATGCAGTTCTTGCACTACTGAAATAGTGCTCTGAAAGCATCTGACAAATGTTTAGAGAAAAGCAGCATAAAACACAGTAATCTATAAATATTGACTTTAGTGGTGAATGGGGACATGCTGACTGATTGTCTAGTATCCTTTTTTGTGGATCTTATGATATTTATGGTTGCATTCTGCATAGAAAATGTGACAGTTGAACATTAATAAGTGCAATTTTTGTCAGCATAAGATTTTGTCTTGTTCTCAGTGTCAGGGACCGCCTGCATGCAAATCTTACATTTGCTCATATGTGCCCACTGAGAATAATCGTAGGATGATGGACGATGATTGTACCTGTGATTAGGGACACTGTTCCATGGATGCTTTGTCACCTTCACTTGAGCAGGAATGCCATCAATGCCAGAGGCAAGTCTGAAAACACATAAAATATAATTGGAATAGAGGTCAGGAAGCCAACTTTAAAGATTATGTTATTACAATTTCCTCTACATATGTTTGAGAATTAACTGACAGCCTGATGGAAAGATTTTCACTGAGTGAGCAGATGAAAATTAAGTATCCGTAAGGACACTTTGGCAGGACACGTTGTTGTGTCTGGAGAGCAGTTAATTCCTTGATCAAATCAGTGACAAGATATACTCTTTAACTACTTGGCTTGAGGCAGGTCTAACAGACATGCTGTTCTGGAAACAAGAGGTTGTTGGCCATCAGCACAGCGTGCTTTCTCTCAGCCCTGGAGCAATTCAGCTCCCCGACTGCTGCCAGAAGTGAAGAAATATCTGGTTGGAGTGTTTTGCTAAAAATCCATGGAACTAAATGTTTCGCCAAACATTTAGAAGCAGTCAAAATTAGGGTTTTGTCAGTGTGAAATATGAAAGCATAATCAGACAAATTCATGTAAAGCATGAATACATCTGAAGCGAATATCTAACTGACTGTCCATCCAATATGAATTGCAAACTATTAACACAACCTCCTACCCCCTAATTTCCCTGATGTGTGATTGCTGAACTTCGAGTGAGTGATTAAAATGCAGCTGCATGGCTCTCAAGGTGGGTTTTCATTAGTAGAGGTAAATAATTTTCTTCATTTATTACCTGTGGACTGGACGGTGTGGGGCTTTGGATCACTGCAAAATTGGGTATGGTGAGAAAAAAATTGCTGAAAAAGGAATGAATAAAAAACCCCAGTTTTAATATCTTTAAACAGGCAACTCCACAGACAACCATCACTTCTTTTGCTAGTTAACACATATATTTATTGTTAATGTTGCTTAAGATTAAAAGTATTGCCATAAATTTGATAACTAAAAATATTAAAACCTTGTTTATGATCAACTCCCTTGCATTTTATGCATGTACAGGTATTAGGGAAAATCAATCTTTGCATTCATCCCGAAGAACAAAAAATTGTCTGTTAATATCTATTCCCTTTTCCTGGTTAATCCTGACAGAAAAAGCCAAAAGGTCAATCACCAAGCAGAGAAAAACAATCACTGCCAAGCAAGTACAATTAGTATTAATAACATATGGGCTTTCTACCTGTAACAATGGAGCTGCCATTATACATAATGTTCTCTGCCTATCTTGGCAGAAAGAAGCAAGGAGGGAATGGGACACTATGATCTGGTGAATAAGAGAAAAAAGCCTGGGCAATCATGGCTGGCTCACAACATTAAAACCTTTTATAGATTTCTCCATGCTGCCATTTTCTGATGAGAGGGACATTTTCAATGGGTTGTGATTGCTACTGTCAGAAGATCATGGCTCGCTGGTAGATGGAGGGTTTGAGAGCCACTGCTGATGGAAGGGAACAGAGAAAAACTCCATTTTGATCGTCATCGCATTTCTACTTTATATTCATTGTGTCTCTTTCAGCCTGAGTCTCTTGCGTTCTTCCTATCTGTGTGTGACTGTATGGAATAATACAGCTGAGGCGTTTAAACCTGTTAACACTCAAAGTGTGGGTCAAAACAATAAATTGTTCTGCAAAAGTGACATTAGAATGATGATTTGCTGAATGTATCAGATGTTTATTCTTTTTCACTGGTTGTGCATGTGAATCAAATAAGGAAATGAGTTCTTTATAGAACACATTTAACTCTAATGCCAATGATTCTTTTACTGTTTTTGAATGAATAATTTTCTTTTCAGTGGTTTCATTTTAACAACTTAATGAGTAATTGCCCAAAATTGATCCAAAACTTATAAATCAAGTATACAGTCAAGTTATTTATCTAAAATAAAACCTCCTGATGAAAATAGGTACAATATATGCAAGACTAGATGTGCACCAGGAAAAAAAACATTTATCCTTACAGAAAAACATATGTAAAATTCAAAAAGTTATTTTTATTTTCTTCCTTTATTGTTTGCCTCAAGCTGAAGTGTCATCTTGAAATGTATCACTGTTCAATAAATCCTTGTGCCTTTGTGTATCTGCCTTGTGGTTCTTTGGTATAAAAGTTACATATACTGAACAAAAATATAAATGCCCCATGTCAAATTGTTCCCATGTGGAGTTAACAATTGTAAATGAGCACATTTTATTGTACAAAAGTAATATTTCTATTGATTTGTGTATAATTTTTAATCTAACTTGCTGTCAGTTAGCATTACTTAGTGAATTGTTTTGTTTTACTCAGTGCATGGGTGGGGCATGCAATGGGTGATCAGATAAAATGAGCAACAACTGGACAATCTATGGACTGGGGACAATAAAAGGCCACCGGAAAATGTCAAACTTTGTCACAAGTCATAATGCCTCAGATATCGCACGTTATGCGGTAGAGTGCCATTGGCATGTTGGATGCAGGGTTGTCCACCAGAGCAGTAGCTGCACGGCTCAATGTCCATTATCGGACCATAGGCAGTTTAACAGACTGACACTACTGCAAATCGACCTCGTCCTCGTCGGCCACTTGTGACCACTCCAGCACAAGAGCGCCACATCCGGCTCGTCCATCTGCGGGATCAGCTAAGACCAGCGACACACTCAGCTGATGAGACTATTGGTCTGCACAACACATGCATCACACCTCTGAATGTCTGTAACTGCCTACAAGAAGCCAAATTCCTCAACCTGACTCCTATCATGTTCAAAAGACTGTCAATCCGCAACAAATGGCCATACCACGATGTTATCACTGCCAATATGAAGATCAGTAATTACTGAAAATATACTTCGAGTTTCTCTACATATTATGTAACCCAAATGTTCATAAAACTCTTATTTTTTGACATGGGACATTTATATTTTTGTTCAGTGTGAGAAAGAGCTTGAATATATCCCAGCATTTAACAGGCAACAATCCTGAAGCACTCCCAATGGTCATCACCAGCCCCATCCTATTACCAACAGAAACCCTGCACTCACACTTGATTTAGTGTTTACAATCAAACTACCTTCAAATTTTGAGATTACTGAATGAAACTACAACATAACCCACCTAAGTGTAGCCTCCAAACAGAAAAGCCAAACCCAATTAGCTAAATTAGCTACATGATCTAGGAATCATTTTGTAGAAGGCCTCAGTTTAGCACCTTACATAATGATTTTCAGTCTGAAAGTTTACCTTAAGAAATTATTCCTTCCAGAAACAACTAGCAAAAGATCTGTTAGTTGAGCTATGTTGTTTTCTGTTAGTGCTCCATTTTCTCCTCAACATGACTGCTTCCATGATACAAACATCCACAGAAAGGCTCCCTATTCTGTAATTTCTTCATACCTACCGATTTTGATACAGTGGATACACGTCATGCATTAATGCCACTTCACAATCCTCTTTGCACACAAAAAGCACATCTTTGTATTGTTCTGTAATGGTGCCTAGGTTGCTCAGGTCAGAGGTTCATGTCGTCCATGTACAAACTGAGACTGGTTAGATTGTTTGTGAGGCAGAACAATGTTCATTTGATTAGTGCTATGTTAACCCATATTTGACTGAAAAAAAGACAATGTGTAACCCATTGTAATCTATATATTGCCATTAATATTGGCAACATATACATATGTATGTCTATATTGGCAATATTGGCAATATTGTTTTTGCACACTTTAGTGGCTCTTGAATTTCTATAAAGTTGAAGACCTTTAGCAGACTGCTACTGTAACATGAATTTAGTTTGTTATGACCAAGAAATAAATTGGTGAATGTACGTATGGTTAACCTTGTCCTGAAATTCTCTGGCTGCCACTTATAAGCTTTCTGACATTCCCTGTTTATACTCATGGTGTGAGATCAAAGTTCCTTTTCAACTCCATTCAGCATCCACTGTCAAACAGTCAGCTGCTTCTACAGCTCAGACACCACACTTTAAGTAAGAACCAGACTTTTATCTTTTATCATGTCACCATCTATTATTGGAATACAGGGAAATTGCTTTATCTTCTTTAAGTGGTTGTAGTTTGCTATCTGCTTATTAACACTTTTCTATTACTGCAGACAATAGATAAATCTTTATTAACTTTGATGTAGATTTTATGGGAGAAAAAAAAACAAAAACCTCCTGACTGTGGAGTTCTCCAGTCCAGAGAAAAAGCAGAATATTTAATAGGGGTTTGTCTTTAATCAAATTCATGTCAGATTTAATTTAAAGAAAACATGTCTGGTTTGGAAAATAAATAAATAAAAAAAGAAGTCTAGATGGATTTCATTGTTTATAATTTATAGATAAAGGCATAACTACATGAAATCCAAATCTTGCAGACTGGTATGTTTTTATTTACAGTATGTTGTGGATATTTTTATTCAATGATTTTGAATTTTGATAACTAGAATCATCTGTCCACTTTATGTGCATGTGGAAAAAACAATGTTGGCTTAGTGAGAACAGTTACACACAAGGTACCTGCTACATATTTCGCAATTTCTTATAGAAGCAGACATATTTCCAATGCCGTTTATACAAAAAAATAGGAAAAATGTCTAAGCCATAAGTCAAGGTCACACCTGAATTCAGTAAGAGAGTAAGATAAAAACAACATTACCAATGCATTCACTGCTGCAAAAATGAAAGCTTGTTGATGTTTTATTAACCCTTTGCAACTAAGTCACTTAATTATTCGAGGCGCCATGATGGACATCGGAAGTGAGGGACAGAGCAACTAAAATTGTTTTCCAATGTTTTTTTGTTTTGTTTTGTTTTGTTTTTTGCAGTTTCTTTGTGGTTTCTACTTGTTCGAGTCAAGATAATTTGTCTGTGAACGTAACACGCCTGGTAGGGGCCCATATACGGCAGTTTTTTTAAAAGTTGGGAACAGCTAGCTCAGAAATAAAAAAGAATAATAATTAATAATAAATTTTAATTAATAAAAAAGAGCTGGAGCTGCTGTTTTTCTGTTTCGCAGCTCAGTTTCACGATGTTGGTATTTAGCTATGCTATAAAGATGCTACGAGTCAGTGCTCCAACATGCTAAAAATGTCTTTTTTTCTGAATGTGAAGGAAAAATATTTTTTATATATAATATATATTCTATTACACTTTTGAATAATTTCTCTTTTATTCTCAGAAGTCATTGGAGTTCTCCCAGTGAGACCAGCAGACAGAAGCCCTGCCTGTGGCCAGTGTTCCCAGTATAATAATAAATAAATGTGTTTTATTCTTTCACTTTTTGTGTATTTTTAAATATCTCAATCTGAAGTATTAGTGTATTAATACTACTTATGTAATGAAATAAAAATAATTTACGCAATAATTATTTTTTCTAAAAAAAAGTTAAAAAAATATGTAGTTTTAGAATAACAGTCAATATGTTGTTGTAATGTGGAACATTTATTTATTTATTAAGCCTTCAACAATGATTATGAAGAAAGGCTTTTAAGTTGTTATATTTTAATTTTTAATGATATTGTTTTTGATTTGTTAGGCACCAGCAACCCTCTTGACCCCACTAGGGACAAGTGTGTACAGAAAATGGATGGATGGATGGATTATTTACATGCTCGGGAAGGAATCACGCTGTGACAATAGCTGAATTACTAGCTTGTTTGAAAGTTCTGTTGAATAACATTTCAAGACAGTGTTTACTATTTGTGAAAAAATGCAGAAGTGCACTCATTTCCTTAAAGGAATTAATGCGAATAGGATTTAATGAGTTGGAATTGAGAATGTGTTAAATCATTTGTAACATTGTCTCTAGTATGTAAAGGCAATTTTAACCCTTGTCTACACAAGTATCTCTCTGGAGGATGTTAGGAAAAAAAAAAACTGCATTTCAACAGGTTCATGGAATCTTTTGATTTAGCATTTTGCAGTCACAAAGAAGGGTCTTAAAATCCTGATAACAAGGTACTTCGGTGGCACATTATCCCACAGTTATTTTTTGTCACTAATGCAAATTTGGTCTCTTATCAAAGCCCATGGGGGCTATTGAAGTAGTAGAGTTGATCTACCCAGCTGGAGAAAAAGAGCAAAGGTCAGACAATACTATTGGCCACTTTTCTCTTATCACACTGCACCTTGGGAAGGAAACTACCCAGAGGACTAAAATGTAAAGCAGTTCAAACAGTAAGAATTATGTTCCTCACAGGACTTCTCCACTTTTTAAGACAGTGATGTCACTGACTTAAAAAAAAACCTGAAAGAAAAATGAAGTACATAGCATCATGCAAATACAATTTTAGAGCTTATAAAACCCAGACAGGCTTGCAGTACAGTGTTTTCCAGCAGGAATTATGCTTATTTAGATTTTGTCACATTACAATCACACATTTCCGTCTGGTTCTCAAAACTGAAACAATTCTTAGCAGTGTCTGCACGGGTATGATATTTACTGCTGATGATTTGTTTAAAAAAGTCTAAAGAATCCATTTAAGGTGTCTGACACCTACAAACCCCAAGCTATGGTATTTTACGCTGACAGGTAGATGCCACCTTATTTTGTTCCTTTGCTTTTTGTCTCTGTAAAAGTTCCCAGCCAAGTTCCTGAATAAACAAAACAGCATAACAGTCATGAAAGCTGTTTTCATAATCCTTTCGGCTCACACTGGGGACTATTGGAGCGGTGTCTTGCAACATCTGGCTACAGCTTAACCTTTCCCTTCTGCACCCAGGAGCCCAAGGGCACACAGCACTTCATACCCACTCACATCTACACGCACACCCACACGCCCCAAGGGTGTGATGCACACTGACTACAAAGTGATTTTACACTGTGACTGTTAGCTGTGCCACACTGTCTGTGTGTATGTGTGTGTGTACATCTGATGACGGTACACAGTCTGTGTAGTGATGCCAGTCGTGAGACGGCAGGCCGTCACAGGCAGGGCTGTATGCCGTCTGATAGTCCAGCAGCATTCCCAATACTCCTCCTGTTCAGTCCAGTCCAGGAACCAGAACATAGCCCCTGCTGCCCACTGGCAGCAGTTGTTGAGAAATCTCATGTCCAGGAGTTCAAGGGTGTTAAAATGGGTACCACTTCAGTTGAACAACTTGTGTTGATGTTTTCTTTACCATTTCAGCTGACATTACCTTCATATTTATTAGTATTTTCATTTAATTTTCCAAACAGTGGAGTTTAATCAAGTGTATAAAAGACATTATTTTGTTTGCCTGTTTGTGCACTTTTTACATTTCAAAGGTTGCACAACGAAGAAATATCTGCAGCTTAGGGACAAAATGCACCCATTGAAAATCACAAAGGCCTCTATAAAAATGCCCCAGAGAGAAAAAATACTGTCCCAGTATGTAGATTTGGCTTATCTAAACATAATTTTTGGATAGATCCAAATGTAAAATAAATGAGCCACATTGTGTGTAACATCAAGTCCTGGCACTTATTTCAGGTATGTGTATTGGTTTTGATGTTACTTATTTTTTATAGTGCATGCTTATCTTGATCAAATCTGTTGAATTTACAGTGTTATTGAAGCTTTACATATAATTTCTCAAATTTGTTCTTAATTATTTGGAAATAAATGACTATTATATGAAATAAACAGAAAGTAGGTGAGATTATTTCAGATGGAAGTGATCTGATCACTAAGCAAGTTAATCTTCATCAGCATAAAAAGGGTGTATAGCATGACACTAAGCACCAAGAATGTAATTGAATCATTGCTATAGCATTTGAGTTGATCTTAGAAATATCCCGTGGAAGGCATGGCTTATACTTGGCATCTCAGAAGTTGCATGATCTTATTGTAACATATTTTCAATATTTAGTGGCAGCATGGCTTGACTGGTATTCAAACTGTTTTTGATACAGTATCACAATGCAGCATCTTAATATGCATTTGAAATGCTGAGAGTATATTGAACAGTGTGACAGGGGTATTGAATTTGACCAAAATGAGCAGATTTACCTATTCTAGAAATCTCATTGTTACTTTTTGTGCTATTTGTTTCAGAAATTTTATCTGCAAAGTCCAGAGCAGCAGGTGGATTTTGAAGAATGGCATAATTGGTTGTTTCATGCTGCTCGACCACTGCTCCTTCACACTCTGCAATGCTTTTAAATAATCAATACACCCTCTGGTGTAATGCATTCAATACACCTTGAGGACCAAATCACATGTACGGTTTATTCTTAAAATTTTTAAAAAGACAGGAAATAGAGGTGGAGAAATGTTAGCTCTGCTATAGTATGTCTTTGATCATGTAAATTACGGAATAATTTTACAAAAATCTGTGCTCTGCTCTCTGCTATAGAGAATAATTGCAAGTTCCATTTCAGTCAAACTTTTGAAATCAGGGATCATTTCTCCTGCTGAATTGATTAGAAGTCAGGAAGACTCTCTGAATGTGAGGTTTTCTGATCCCATAAGGTCGCCATCAGGAGGAAATCTTGCAACATGTCCTCCTGGTTCAGAAACCTCCTATCCATAGTGATCTGCCAGATAGTGAGATTTATTTAGTTCAGTATCCAGGCTAGAGATAATACTTATATGGGAATTTTTCCCCTATGTACTCAATGTGTAAAGTTGGAAATGTCTACGCGTCTGCACCAATTGGTCAGGGATATGAATTGTAATCTGGGAAAATTACATAAGGTCTTTCAATTTTTCTATCACCGTTTAAGAAAAAAAAAAAAAAAAAAAAGCAGTGAAATTCATAAAAGGAAAGATGCTGGTGGTAAATTCTGGGTGGTAATAAAACCAAGACGCAATCATAATCAGCAAATGAAACATCACCGGGTCTGCACCATACTGATGAGATCAGCCCTACTTTAAAGTAATCGGGAATCTCATTACACAGTGAAGCTGCCACACTACGCAGTACACACCTAAATGGTTTAGAGATTAAGAGAATCATTCCTATCACATGCATAGTGGAAATGAGCTGCGTCTAAAGGTATAAGTACAATGTATGGTTTTTTGTTTGTTTTATGGGGGGTGATAAATAAAAGCAACATTTTTAACTCTGACTGTGTATTTTTTCATTTCTGTTTTCCAATTTTCATACTGACTCGTGAAAGCAGAATCAGCTGTCCTACTCTAAGAGATGTTATGCCAAAATACTCTTCTACAGCCTGTCATTTTTTGTTCTGTGGTTTCATCTGTTCCAAAGCAAGCTGAAGACATTTACTCAGCTCAAAGCAGGACAAGTGTACAGAACCAACAAAGACAAATGTTTCAGTTTAGAAGGATTGCTGACAGATCAGGAGTTTTCCCTATTGGAATAGGCTTAGAACTGCAGAAATGTATGTGTCTCGTTACTTTTGCTCCAAGTCAAGCTTTCACGGCTTAGTTCTGAATTATTTATTATGTCAACATAAAATTTATAAGTATTAAATTGCAGATATTTGCCTTTGGCTTGGGGCTGCACCGTGGCGCCCTTGGTAGAGCTGTTGCCTTGCAGCAAGAAGGTCCTGGGTTCGATTCCCGGCCCGGGGTCTTTCTGCACAGAGTTTGCATGTTCTCCCTGTGCATGCGTGGGTTCTCTCCGGGTTCTCCAGCTTCCTCCTACAGTCCAAAAACATGACTGTCAGGTTAATTGGTCTCTCTAAATTCTCCCTAAGTGTGAGTGTGTGTGTGTGTGAATGGTTGCTTGTCCTGTCTGTCTCTGTGTTGCCCTTCGATAGGCTAGCGACCTGTCCAGGGTGTACCCCGCTTCTTGCCCAGAACGTTAGTTGGAGATAGGCACCAGCAACCCTGCTAACCCCATTGGGGACAAGGGTGAATAGAAAATGGATGGATGGATGCCTTTGGCTTGAGAGAACTTTGCCTGATCAATATCTTTCAACATGCTGGTATTAAATGAAGAGGAGCAGAATTGGTGAAATAGTGTCTTCATAAGCACACTGCGTTACATATTTCAGGTTAAATGGCTGCACCCGCCTTCCTGCATGAAGAGATTGCATGAAAAAAGCGTTGCATTTTTTTTTAGTTTGGAAATCTTTTTATTGTTTTGTGCCCAGAATTTTTAGATCCCTGAAATATGACCAACACCAAACCAAGGCTGTCAAAATACTGAAACTTGCTAACTGGTCTCAAGAGGGGTCCTAGTTTGGAGTTGCTGATGTGTAGAGTGGGTTTGTGCGTAGAGGTCGGGACTAGTTCAGGGAATTCCTTCCCTCTGTCAGGGTTGAAGAATAATCCATCAAGTCTATTTTTAGGGGACTGAACAGCAACACTACAAGCTGGAGGGGATATTAGGGATCTGACGATATAATCCCAGGCAACTGATTTATTTAAAACAGCCACCTCAAAACAGAGACGTGGGATGAAGATTTGTGTTTTTCTCATTTATTTTGCTCCTTTTAAGGTCTGGATGGAAATTGGGTAAATGTAGCCAGAAGTTTGTTTAGTCAGTCTGCAGGCCAAAATGTCTGAGAATCCAGAGATGTCTATAAACCTTGAAAACTGTTTAACAAACAACAGGATAAGAGCATTAAGTTATTTCTGAATTGCATAAATCACATAATGAACAATTCTAGAGAGTAGTGTAAAACACAGGGCCTTGCATAAATTTAATTAATGCATTTATTCAACTCAGTTGTGCAAACATTATCTAGTTGGTTTTCTTTATCTCAAGCAAAACCAAAGCATAGAATAAATAAACAAACCAACATAAAGAGCAAGAAGAAGCAAAGCTGGAAAGATACATGCAGAAAAAAATAAAAAAATAAAAACTCGAGACCAGCTCTCCAGTCCATTACAATAAACAGAGCAATTAGGAAGTATTCAGCATCTTCCACACACAAAAACACAGACACTATCTGAGTAAATCTAGTTCAGGAATTCAATCCAGTGTCAATAAAATAGTCATGAAGGTGAATTCATCATAAAGAAGATGGACCTTTTGCTAAGCTATCAAAAGAGGAGAAAAGGATTCCCACAAACTACATACTCTGAGGGGATTTTCATTAAGCCCATGTCAATTAAATGTGAGAGCACATTATTTCCTGGGTTGATGGTTGGAAGTAACAGCAAAATCCTACAGCATGCACATGGGAAAGGCAGTCATGTAAAAGGCAAAGTCTCACAACACTTCCTGTCAGAATGTCATGGTCAACTTCTGACATGAATGCAAATGTGAGCTCAATAAAGAGGCAGGTTGAGCCTGCAGGAAACATTGTGTTACTTAGAAGTAGGTCCCAGGTATTGTTTTGAATGAAGGTCTTACCTTTTTAATCTATTGTGGTGGAAAATTATTATAAGTTAACACCTACTGATCATGTTATATGAAATTAATGCTGTCTCCTGCAAAATCCTTGTGACTAACTCAGATTATCTGCATGCATTACTTATGGACACATTCTTTTCTAATGAGCATCAAACAGCATGAGTGTTTATTTATCATACTATCTCTTCACTTTCCTTTTAAAACAAAACTAAAATGAAGAGGACTGGATAAAGAATTAATTAATTTCAGTTAGATTTTATTTGTTTGCCTGTTTTCTTCTGATAGATAGTTGCCAGGTGAAAACTGCTTCTTTTCTCTATTATTTGGAGCATACACCTTAAAGTTGCAGTATCTAACTTCTATAAAAAATATATTTTTTCACATATGTGTTGAATCTGGCATCATGAGACATATAACCTGTGACAAAAATCTCAGATAGTGAGAACCAAAAGGTTGTGTTTCTCTTTATGCTGTGTATGTAAACACCTGTTCAGTTGTGTGTAAAAGGACAGAATTCAACATTAAGATGAGCCTACACCTTGATAATTGCTAAAGCATGCTGTCATGATATATGCTTTTTATTAAAGACTTGACCACAGTGTTTCAATCCTGAAATATTGTAAAAGGTCATAATCCCTCAACTGATGAAGGTGACATGTTAATCTATTTGGAAAAGTGCACACCAAAATAAAAGAAAAAAAGAACACAAAGCACCATGAACTTCATGTTGTATTACTTAGCTATAATTAACAGAAAACAAACCATTTCTTTTGAAAAAATAGTCTTTTCAAAACTGCAAAAAAATAACTGTTTAACTTTTCACCAAATGTGAAATAAGGAGAAATTGAAAAGGACAATTTAATCACAGTTATCATGTTTTGTGGGCAGAATAAAAACGTTAAAGAATTTGTAAAACTTCCTTCAAAGATTCCTTTTTCTAACAATTTTATCTTCTTAAGGTTTTCTTTTGTCCTTATTACTTTTATTCTTCGGTTGTAAAAGTGTTTTGATCTACAGCCTTGTAGATTAACCATTCCCTCCTCCCTTACCAATTCTTGCCCTATTTGTGGTTAATGAAATACCTTTTTTGTTTGAACAGAAAAAAAGTCAAAGATGAATCAAAACACAAACATGATATGCATCTGACAAACAAAATTTACAAATAACAGAAATCTTGAAGTAAGCGCTGCCGCTCATTAATTAAACTAGTAGAAATTAAATGTTTGAAAATCCACACCAGTTTTGAAAACCGTGTTTATTTGATGGTTTGGTTATTCAACTGTAGTTTTCTTTTCTCAACCTTGATGTTTTAAAAAATGGTCCGATTTATACTTCTTTGAGAAGATACTAAGCAGAAAACATATGGAGAATTCCATTTTGCCATTTTTTCTCTTCATAAAAGGTTTCAAAGACTGGAAAATATGGCCCTGACTGGGCAATCACATGGCACTCTCAAAGGAGACCTGAAGGAGGATAAAAAGAACTGGTGCCCAACACTTTACATCTCACAGCTCTTAAAATGGCAGGCATGCACAAAGTTTTCTAGAACATAGCAGAAGCCAGTATATAATTAAGAAATGGGGTTTATGACATTCTTATTATTAAACCCAGATATCATGTGTACTTAAATCTAACCCGGTTATTAAAAATCTAGCTCAAATGTCTTAGTTTCTAAATCTCAAAAACAAAGCTACAGAGTGCAAGGTGATTCCATATTCACAACCCAAGCACATATCAAGTAAAGTAAAATATATACACCAAGGTAAATGGATGTAAAAAATAGAAAATAAAAAAATAAAACAATCCATAAACTGGTATTTTCATATCCTTGAGTCTTCATCGAGCTTCTTCAAATACACAATCCCAAACTTGTGTTTCAGTTGATAAGTAAACACTTTAAAATTAAAATGCAGCATTTGCCATAATATTTTGTCAGAGTACCAATTATATATCTTGGAGTCTTCTTCCAAATCCACTGGAGGTCTTGGCTTAAACATTACAATTGACTGACTTTTCTTAATAAATGAAACAAATTTTGAAAATCGTCTTAGCTGAAAGCAAAATGGTTGCAAAAGGAAATTTGCATACGGGGATGTCTGCAATAGACAAATTGCAGACATTTTTTTGGCGGGGGGTTGTGCCCAATCAGAGAGTGAGCACAACTTGTCTTTGTGTTTGGAATTTATGAGTGACAATTTATTCAGAATTTACCCAGTCTCAAAATAGTAGGTTTGTGTGTTTTGTTTTCTTTTCTTTTTTCTTCTTTTCTTTCCTTTTCTTTTCTTTTCTGCAAAGGTAGATAATAATTCTGTCCTGGTGGGAATCTCATGGAACCTGTCCTTTGAACAGTCCTTTATAAACTAAGTTGGCCATTTTATTCACTAACAAGCCTGGCAATCTAAGTATTATGACATTTTGAAAGCCTATAAATGTTAGCGTGAGATAATGGGATTGTCATAGTTAAGATGAAAAAATTACTATTTTCTTCCCTAGTCATTTTGTAAGATCTTCAGGGATTGAAGTGGGATTGCCTTTTATCTTCATCCAGCACCTTATATTTGGAAGTGTCTCTCCTTTATTGCAGCCCAGATACTTGTGCTGTGTGCTACAATATCTCAGGTGTATCATAGTCATAAGGTTTTGCGTCTACAATATTGTACAACTGTTGCTGAGATAGGCATCCACTGTTAAGCTGCCTCTGACTGTTCCCCAGGTTGCCGTTTTGAAAAATAAAAATCTCAATAATTTACATTTTAACTTGTACTGAAAGAGAGAGACCATTAAGAAAACCTCAGGCAGAGTTGCTTCTAGGTTACACTTCCAGAAAGATTTTTACTGGCTCTGCTTGGCTGCATGTGCCAGATATCCTCTACAGCTGCTGTGTAGCATATAAAAAAGAAATGATAATTAACCAAATAAACATTTTGCCAAGGGATGCAGTCATAATAAAATTCTCCCATACGGGAGCAATTTTTCAACTAACAGCAGGGCCAAGCAAAGCTCTTTATTGTGGTGTCAGAATTTACAGTATTTTACCTTCTAAATTGTCTGGCATGTCTGAAAAACATCACGTCTATGTGTTGCCCATCCATCTGTCCATTCATCCTTTCTTTCTTCTTGAGAGTGCTTTCTATATTCAGATAGACTTTATACATAAATAGTATGAGTTCAGCTTATCTTAGTTAAAAACTGGTATTTCACTTCCAAGACATTCATTTAAAAATACCCTGAAATTTTCCCTAATTTTGCCCTAAATCACTAGGATTTATGGCTCGGATTAATTTAGGGCAAGCACCTGCAGCAAATTTGCACTGAAAACAAACTAACAGAAACCTTTGGCTATAAATTACAGTGCTATCCAAACGGACTTAAAACTGCTGCAACATGAAAATTCAACATTCTCAAGTCGTAAACAAGAATTCAAAATAGCCTAACAAGAACAAAAAGTGTGTGAAACTATCATTTCTCTCAGCAAACTTCTTAGTTGAGAACAAATGAGAAACTCTTAAATATTTGTAAGAATAGATTGCTCCATTATCATCTAGCTGCCATGTAATGAAAATACAGTAGGTGTAAACCAACGCTTAACTTAATGGCTCAGTGCTGATGCTCTAATTGTGAAAGTAATATCTTAAAAGCCACACAAACTTACAAGAAAATCAATACTAATCTCTTCCAATGGACCTCCCATCTTGGTGAGACTTTTTGCAGCATTTAGAGTATTTTTGGAATAATTTTATGGCTGTTGTCAAAATTATTGTACAAAAATTAGAAAAACATTTTTCTCTGTGCATAAGGTGCCCTTTTTTGTAATATGTATATCCACAAATGATAATTCTGTCCAGTTAGATAATTTATTATCTAATCAACTCAATGCTGGTTTGAAGGGGTAAAATTATCGGTCAACTGAAACTGAACAAAAGATGTTAGAAAATATATTTTTAAATTACTCCCAAAAAAAATAAAAAAAGCCCTCAAAGAAACCCTTTCAATCTCTTGCCATCTCACAGCTCTCTAAAGAATTTTTACCTTATGTGAGTGTGCACATTTTTGAGTGTGGAGGCGTGCATGTGTCTGTGTGTGTGGGTGAGAGGGAGAATGGAGTAATGCGAGTAAGTGGATGGGTATTATATTGCCATAAGAAACACAACATAAATTTATTTGTAATCCTATTTCCTTTCCTTTTTTTTCTTTTTGTGACCTCTGTCTTTAAAACTGCCAGAAAAGAACCTAGTAAAAATACTTTGGTTATGACATATTCCTCTTAACTGCATTGTATGCCAAGGGTGTGCTTTGATAGCAGTTAATCTCTAAAGAGCTATGCTGGTAACATCTGTCTTTGCGGATTATTGTGTGGTAAATGGCATGAAAAGTGGTCTAAAGGCAATGATTTATTATAATATGGAAGTTGTGGCAAACATTGCACAAAACAAAGACATTTCGGTTAGGCTTATAAGACTTCAGTTCACTGAAGTGAATTGTTGAATTATTGACATCACATCCCAGAAAAAATAAAACTCTAGACCCCTCAGTATATTGTTACATTGTGCAAACTCTGCTTTCAGCAAACAATTTAAATCATGCACTGCGCAATGAATCAGACCAAAGACTTCCAATATAGTTGATTAATATGATTACTATGGAGATATTTCACACGAGTGTAATTTGCTGTAATCCACCTCACCCATATCTGATCTGATATTAAAGGTGTCACAATTACTGTTAAAATATTTGATTTCATAGACCTTACTTCTTGACGACCATTTTTATTTTTACCCTGCAGGATTTGTTACAAAAGAAGAACAGTCTTTGCATCATGTGTTTTATTTACCCTGCCTTTGGCAGATGGAGGTAGATGTCTAGACTCTGCAAGAACAAGCAAGTTAACTAGATGGATGAACTTTACTATGTTTTAAAATTAGTGTGTGGCCATCACCAGCTACAGTGGGAGTGTTGGAATGTTTGTAATCTGGAGGATTCAGATGTATGCTAACACAATGAAAAAAACTTTTAAGTATTTTTTTAATTCCCAAAAACCTGTGAAGACTTTGAAAGCCTTTCTACTTTAAAGAAGATTTTTCAAAAGCTGAAAACATATAGAGTTACCAATCTTCCCAGAGGTTGGAATAGTAAATATTAAAGTAGAGGTATTATGTAATATCAACTTTTTTGAGATTTTTATCATGTTATAATGTCATTCCCTCATCATAATCACATGTGCAGTGTTGCTTTGTTTCTTTCATTCATGTTTAAAGAAAGTTTTAAATTTCATTGCAGTCATTTACCCAAGCATTTGCTCTGATAAAGCACCATCTTTTTCACAAATCTACTCTCTGGGGCTGTAGTCTCCAGCTCAGTTTCTGCTGACACCCTTCAGTGTGATCATCAGCACAGTATTGTAGGAGCACTGTTTGTGGGTCAAAAAAAGAAAAAAAAAAGTATTATTACAGAAACAACAGCAGGATTTGTTTTGTGTAACACCTCCCTGCTATTGTTCAGAACATGTATTTTGACACAAAAAAGCATTAAGCAAAATATGTTTTTTCTGACTTAAATAGAAAGTCAGAAAATTGTTATCTATTATCTTCATAACAGATAATTGGAATTCTGATGGATTATGATAGAAAAAACATATTGAAAAAAAGGTTGTTTCCAACTATTATCTGTACAGCACATTTTAACTTCACAATGGGAAACCCACAAAGCATTACTGACAGGGTGCAACTGCAGCAGACAAAGTGGCATTGATTTTAATAACTTTAATGTACTTAAAGTTTGCAATTGAGTGCTGTTGGAAAATGCAAGTATAATACTGAGTCTCAGTACGGTGATATTTTAAAGCTAACTGAATCCACTGAATGTGATGTGTATTTGGGGCTCATGTAGTTTTGGTGGGGATATCTCTAATTAAAACAATATGTCAATACCAATTAAATTATGTTGAAGGAATTGAAGTTAAAGGTACATGTATTCAATTTAAGATAACTTAAATCACAGACCATATTGTCCCTAAAAAGTACATAATTCATGATCACCATTCTTTTTTTATTTTGACAAAAAAAATGACCAGAAAAACCTTGTAATGTCAAAGTGAAAACAGATTTCTACAAAAGAATGTCTAAATCCTTTTTTTTTTAATAATGTAGTTGACCTCTGTTAATTTAGATAAGTCATTTCAAAGGGTTTGAATTTATGCAATCTCATGTTTTTTGTTGAATATTTGCATTTAATTGTCAGTTTTCACTTTTACAATAAAGAAGTCATTAATTTCTTGTGTCATAAAAACCATTTTATATATAAAGTACATGTTGGTAGTTTATTATTGTGGCATCAGTGGATAAAATAGATGAAAGGCTGAATCAATTCAAAATTATGCATTGCACTGAATTGTACAGACATTTTAATTTTACATTGCATTACGCAACAGGTTTAATTTTATCAACTCAGGCCCTTGTTTTGCACTTTGCTTCTTATCCTTCAAATCTCTTCCATTGGTTTGCTGATTGGCCCAACTCGGAGTGCTATTCTGCTGTGCTTATATCAGCTACTTTTCAGTCCAAAGCTCCTAAGATCAGTTGTGTTTGGCATTGTGGAGGAACACTGTTGTGATTAAGTGTTGAAAGACACGTGTTAGAAAAAGCAAGAGTTTCTTAAAAAGACAGATGCCAGGTTAAAGGCTCAAATTGGAAAGTCAAACTTATTTTAAGCTATCTTTGATATATATTACATTTTATACCAACTGAAGACAGCAGTTGGTATAAAATGTTACAAAATGGCACTATGTGCCTGGAAAATATGTCACACTTTTTAAAATATTTCTCACTTCAATGATTTTGTGTTGTCTTAGACATAGATTTTCAGAAGAGCTTTTCTCCCCCTGGATCTAAAAGGGGACAGGATACCCTGTGCTGGTGTGAGAAGCTTAAGGCCCAAAGACAGTTCCTCCTTTGAATCTCACTTCTATCTTCCACCCATTTTTGCCTCCTTAAATTACCTTTTGGTATTGGAACTACAAATTAAACTGTAATTTATTCTTAAAACCCCAGAGAACAATCAAGTAAGCCTTTGATAAACCTTTAATAAGTTTAGTTTTGAATGCTCAAAATATTTTCACTTTTTTGAAAGTGTAATGGCACTTTTCTATTCTTTCAAGATTCATCCTTCAGACAAATTTATGATTGGTTACGTAATAAAGTCTAAATGAGACCATTGTTTTGCATATATCAATACAGTAACATATCAATCTGTCACATGTACTTGTCAAATCAATTGTTATTACAGAAGTGATGAATTTTTGAAGTTATTCCAGAGTCTTTTAATTTTGTCAATATTTATGAACTATTTTTGTGATGTTCAAAACAAGAATAAGAGCAAGAGCAAAACCTTTTTCAGAGCTTAACAATAAGTCAGCTTGCTTTCATAGTACCACAAACATGAAATAGAGGTTGAAGAATCCCCTTCGCCCTTTAAACGAGAGCAAGCAGAGTAGTATGGATGGCCATGTCAATACAACTAGCTCCTTGTTTTATGGGCATAACAGCCTCCCATCCATCCTTAGCTTACAGGTTATTGATTACAGCAGGCGCAACATCATGTGAATTCTATTTGTGCCATTGACTGTGATGCATTGTAAAAGCATAACTACCCATTAAATCTTTTTTTTTTTTTGAAGTCCAGGAAAATCTTACAGTCCCTTTGTAGTATCTTCAATAAGACTATTTATTTAATCCTCAATTTACAACACACAGAGCTGCAGAAAACGTTTATGCAAAGGGTATTACAGATTACATTTTAAGCATAAAATGCAAGAAAAATGTATAAAAAATATTGTTAAAGACTTACAGGGCTAAGCCACCACACTGTCATTAGTGCACAAAATATAAATTATATATAATTATATAAATTAGAACTAATTGTAGACAACAGACAATTTGTACAGTAGGTAGAGCTCCTCAAACTTCTGATCTTCTCTTATAAAAATATCCTACATAGATAATGCTGCATCACATTTTCTGTGAAACTGATTTGCATGACTGCAAATGGACTTAATATACATTCATTTAAAGTTTATGGGCCCTGGGGCGTGCTGTGGTGGCGCAGGGAGTTAGCACGCCTCATGCTTGGAGGCCTCAGTCCTCGCGGGCTCGACTCCTGGTCCCGCCGCATGTGTCCCCCCTCCTACTCCTCCCTCACTGTCTGCCTACTGTCACAAAAATACGAGCCACTAACGCTGTAAAAACTCTTCAGAGAAAAAAAAAAGGGTATGGGCCCACTGAAAGCCAAGAATTTGTTGGTGAACATCTTTTAAGGTATATTATATATACCTTAAATAATATATATATATATATACTTTTTTTATATTTTGTAAACAAACACATGCACATGACCTACTAAAGCAACAGTTTTTCATTCTTTGGATAATTTTTTTCTTGGTACCTTTTTCTGGGGGCGATGTGAGGTGGAGGGGGGGCGGGGGTGACAAGAGGACCATTTGCCAGCACTGTGGCATAGTTGCACATTCAGCAGCAGCAAAAAACCCATGCACCAATAATTCATAACATACACAGATGCATCATCATGTCAACTAAGTCCCACACCCAATGAAAAATATGCCACTGGAGGTGTAGAATCATTAAATATACTGCACTGCATGTGCATACATGCATACTATTAACATCTGCCAATCGGCAGCCCCACCCCCACACCCCTGGAAAGCAAACAACCTGCAAAAGAGCAAACAGATTTCCATACATCTGCACGCATCATTGTAATGCCACGCAATGCCGGGCAGCCAGATGGCAGCGGGCGGCCGCATCCTAACATGAGAGATCAAGTTTTGAACCACAGAGCTCCTTCCTGTCTCACTAAGAATGGCAACATGGAGGCTCATGGGAAATCTCACAGGCAATGGGGGCAGGCAAGTTTCTCATGAGCTTAGGAGCAGACCACCTGTGCCTGTGGGGTGAAGAAACGGAGGCAGCAAGAGTGCATGTGGGTGCCTGTGTGGGTGGGTGCCTTTGTATGTGTGGGTTTGTTATATAAGGGGGAGAACGGGGTGATGGATGAGAAGATCTTACAGAATGTGGGAATACAGCCAACAAAGCAGGAAATAAAATGATCTTTCCTTTTATTTATGCAGAGGACAGCAAGAAAATACAAGCAGAATTAAGATGATTTTTTTTTTACACTTTTCTGTGCACAGCATGTTTTTGAGTGCACTACATCTCACGAGATTAACACACAAGAGATATCCACTACATTAAGAACTGCTGAATAAATTTAACAGGAAGCTATTTGATGTTAAGTCCAAAGGGGCTCTATGGTTCAAGGACTGCAGAGATTTATAATGTTATCAAGTGAGCAAGAGGTGTGTCTCACTTAATATTTGCGTATTCATGGAAGTAAGAGGTAATTTGGCACAACACACTCACACCCACAAGCTTAAACACATTCAGCAAATGCTTCATTAAACTGCATCCATCATCCCAAAAGACCCATGCCTTTCTGTGGAAGCTTATCTCAGAGTAAAGATGGAGACCCTTCAGGGAGATGAGAACAGAGGGGAAAGAGAAGAGGAGTTGGCATAGAAGAGTGAAGTTACCAGAAAGTGATGGTGTAGATGTTGAAAGAGAAAGAAGAGTGGCGAAGCAGGGAATAGTGACTTTAATCCAGCCAGTAAGAATAAGAAGAAAAAATATAACAGTGAGGGATATTTGAGATACTGGACCTTAAGCGACTTTCTGTCAGTCTCTTTAGCCTATCCTGTTTCTTTTATTTAGTGGTTTAAGTGGGAAGATTAGAGCTGTGAATCACAAATGTAAATCAGCTGGCGGGAAGATCAAATACTTTTAGCTTATTTTGCCCTTCGGTCTGCACACCAGCCTCTTATCAGAGCAGGATTTTTTATAGTTCTTACTCAGTAAACCCTGGGAGAATAAAAAGGAGAGTTCTGCAGACTCCAGGAGACTCTAAATATGGCAAACTTTCTTCTTCTCCTCCACAGCTAAACTTTAACCTCAGACTTAAAAGGATGTTATGAGAATCGAAAAAATTAATATTGATATATTTAGCCATGGTGAATATTTAGGTCACCTTTTGAGCACAGTGTAGATATTAGTTATCAGTTATTTCTCTTTAAGATACTGGCAGAGATGGCAGAGTGCAAAATAGCACCATAACATAAATGATTGCATAAATAGCCACTCCTTTAAGTCAGCATTTAGTAAATGTGCCTTTGGCTGTAATCACAGGGACAGAGTTTGTGTGATTAGGTCTCAATCCGGCTCGCACATCTGGATGCTGTAATTTTACTCCGTTATTCCTTGCAAAACTTTTCAAGCTCTGTCAAGTTGTGTGGGGATCAGCTGTGCACAGCATTTTCAAGTCCAGCTACAATCTCTCTATGGGACTGACGTCTGAGTTTTTACTCGAACGCTCCAGAACATCCGCCTTGCTGTCTTCAACCCATTTCTGAATACCTTTAGCTGGATGCTCTGGGTTGTTATCTTGCTGGAAAATAAATGTTCTCAGAACCTGGAGTTCTCTGGCAGATGGAAACACATTCTTCTCCAGAATTTCCTGATATTTTACTAACTTCATTTTACCTTCTACTTTTACAAGCCTTCCATGGCTGATAATTATCCCCACAGCATTATGCTGCCACCATTGTGCTTCACAGTGGTTTGTTTGCAGTGATGTCCACTAGATTTTGGTGACCACCAAACATAGCTTCATGTTTGAACACTTTCCTAAAATGTTTTGACTGGGAAAGAAACTGGGCAGCAGATGTTCTATGCAGAGTCTCTCCATCTCAGCTGCTGAATTTTATAACTCCTTTAGAATAGTAATAGGTCTCCTGGTGGTCTCTCTCACACTGGTCACATTACTTCTGTCTCAGTCACTCAGTTTGTGAGGACAGACTGATTGAGGCAGATTTACACATGTGGCATATTTCTTATATGTTCTTATATGCAGTTCAATAATATTTAATTGAATTGCCTGGGATGCTTAGTGCCATAGAAACACTTTGTATCCATCCCCTGACTTTTTTTTTTCTGTTTTGCCAAGAGCCTTGTTTTGTCTTCATGCTTTAATGGGAACCAGGAGTACTGATTGATCAGTGAACAGACCTTCTAGACACAGGTGTTTTATGCTACAGTCATTTGAAACGCAGATACTCAGATGACCTCTATGCCACTATTTGTGAGACTGCAAGCACCAATTGACTGGACCTCTGCTGTAGAAGGTCACCCATTTAAAATTGGGGGTAAATATATTAACATATTTTTATTTAATTGTTGTTTTATCAAAGTCAGGACATGAAGGTATTCAACCCTACATATCCTCAAAGTACCATTAGAAATTAAGGTAACACTTTATTTGGCGCAGTGTACATAAAACTGGCATGAAACTGTCATAAAAATGACATAAGACCTATCATGAACATGAAGGAGTCTTTAGGAATGTCTATGACTGTTGTCATGAAGTGTAATTCAGTAAATAATTACACTTTTAATAATTTAATTTAACTTGTGGCGGGATATAAAAAACGAAAAAGGCTGAAGGTGTTCTATTTTTGTTAAGTGTGGGTAAATATGTCTTTTTTCATCCAGGTAACCTTAACTATTTAAAAAAATAAAAATAAATTCTGAATGTTTACATTTCATAGAATTTTTTTTATGTTTCTCAATAATCTAACAGTGTCCTATTTAAACATATACAATCAAATTATGGAAAGAAAAAAAAAAGTCTTGTGTCAGTTGACAAGTTTGTTTTTAGTCTGTACGATTTCTTTGGACAGAGATCCACCAGGTCAAGTAGAAGCAATATCACAAGGTAAGCTGTGTTTTCTGAGAGTGGTGTGAGTACACCTATTTCATATGTTGTGTCCAATGGAACCTTTTCTCCCTGGCTGTTCCTAAATATACTTTTTGGAAGACTAACAATAGGTCAGAGACTGGATTTATTTGACCAAATTTGGCACTTTTTAATGAAGTGATGCATAAGAAATCATTTACCTAAACACTTCTGTGGTTATTATTGCACTGTTCAAATGAAATCTTCATTCTGGTATGGAGCACATTATGAAGAACATTAACCTGGACCAAAAGACATCTGCCACTTATTATTTTAGGAGCAAACAAAGCATTTTTGTCCTTTTTTTCCCTGCACATTTGCAACACTTTAAAAACTGAAAAAGAACAGTGCCTTTACATCTTTATTCCCTCCCACTCTTACTCTTAAATTGGGAGATGAGAAGTAGCAACCTTTTGATTGTCTTTTACTACGTTAAACTTGTGGCGGAAAACTTTTATAAAACTATTTTCACATGTTTGTTAAAACTGTCACTATATCGTTTTCCTGTAACAATAGTTTTTCCTCCACCTTTTGGGGCAACTGCAGCACTGACTTGAGCCATGCTGAGAAAAAAAAAATCCTCAATGGGGTTAAGAAATGAAGATAAGGGTGGGAGGAACTCCATCACTATTGCCTGATAATTTTGGAACAATGGAAACTGGCATGTCTTTGGACTGCCCTCTGTTTGACCTTGTCCAATTCCTTGTCCTTTCCATTGTTTGAAATGTTGTTTTGTGCTCTCCCTATATACACTATAAAATTACCACTTTATAGTTTATGAGCTGCACCTTTGAGCTATTTCAGAAAACTAGTTGATCATTGGTTCCCATGCCAGGTGGGAGTGAGCATAGCAATTGTCAGAATGAAGATTTACACACTTTGGTTCTCATAGCAGATAACAGTTCTTTTCCTTTGTTCACATATTTTGCTGCAGTCAAAAAAAAGACACCTTGTGAGAATCCCTGCCTCACCCTCCTCTTTAAATTTTAAATAATAAATGATTCCTCCTTCCTGAACCTCTACTGTGGGTCAAAGCCTGATATATGGAAGCCCCGGGGGGACATATGGAAATAATAGCTTGGCCCAAGCCTGCACAAATAGGAGGCGAGTAGAGGCATAGAATGTTAACATCTTTTGACATCTCAAACAGAAAAACAAGGCACTGACATTTAAGCCATTGTAAACTGGAAATCGAGACAGTTCATGCTAAAAGAAAGGAGAGAAGACTACAATATGGAAATACAGGTCAGAGCTCATACCATGATACTATTTCTTGTTAAACTTTGGGCAAGCAGTGAGATGTTTTAGCAATCACTAATCACCTCCTCTAAATATTGAATTTCTGTTCAATTGTTCCCTCTTTGCATACTGTGGGCCAATTAATCCAACTTGGCTGCTCCCACTTCGAGTGCTAATTCAAATAATGGGATTTTGACTGAACCTAGCAGAAGGTGGGTGATCATTGCCAGTTGTGCATAAAATACATCTTGTGTATGTTTATGCATTGCTTAGGTGCAATTTTGTTTGCCCTTTTTCCAAAATAACCACTTTCAAATCTTGAAGATGCTTTTTATGCACTGTGATATTCAGTTATTTCCATAGACATCAACTTGACATTTAAGCAGCTTTTTTTTCTCACTCTGAAACCAGTTGTGTTTCCTTTTTCTGTTACTTTGAAATCATTGTCTGATTGAAGTATCAACACATGTTTCACACCCAGATTCTGACATGGAATGTTCCAGTAAGTTTCTCTTTGAATCTTTCCTTCAGTTACATGAGACCATCAGTATGACTTCCTGCTGGGGCAGCATGTTCTTCTCATCTCCAAGCATCAGTGCTGTGTACAATGCCATTTCTCCTCTACACAAAGTGTGTGAAGTGACATTCCAAAGAGACATTCACTTCCAGTTTCTGATCAGGGTAGTCTTTTAGTATTTCCAAAGCTTGCCCAAACGTTGTCAGAAAACTGTAAATAAGCTTTATTTTCTTTGTCAGTAGAGTCTCATGTGCTTCCTTGGATCCAATAGACATTGCTTTCAGGTTTTTCTACAGGCCCTTACTTCTTGGACAACTCTTTTCAAATTATTTTCAGATTCCCTTAGCAGATCTCTTTCAAAGAAGCCCTTGCTGTAGCTGGTTTTATGGTTAAATGATGTTCTTTCCACTTCTAAATTATGAACCCAATTTTGTTTTCAGACAATGATGTCCGAAAACAATCAGTATGCTTTGCAATTTAATTTCTTAAGAGACCCCTTTTCTTGAAGATACTTGGTAACGAGACATTTTCACTGGAATAAAATTGGACTCAACCAGCTAATACCCATTTGCATTAAGAAGGGAAGGATATTTTTTTCTCATTTACTAAACAATTTCAGCATTTGTTTTAATTTCTCTATATGTGTGACTTACCTTATCAACATCTGGTGTGAGTTTCATGTCCATAACCTAATTGGAGAAAATATGTATGAAATATATGTTTGTATTCAGTACTTATCACTGTTCCACAAGGCATCAACTAAAGTCACTTTAATTAAAAATTACATAACTTTGATGTTTGTATGTCAAATGTGTTCTTTGGAAATTTATAATGTCAAATATATGTTAATCTCTGCAGGAAAAGTGATGAAACAAATCTTCACTATGTCTTTCTTCTATGTGGTCAGTTCAGCAACCAAACACATCCTTCCCTCAGTGAACTTCAATGTTCAGAGGCCATTGATCGAGGAACTGCAAAGCGGCTGAAAGTGTTTCAAAAATACAGAGACAAAAGGCAAGCAAAAGTGAGCAATTTAGTGTTGGCTGCTTTGTGAAGGACCTCACAGCCCACACAGCAATATTCAGAGGGCTAAAACACAAGCCAGGATTACGCTTATCAAGCATCAACTGTTTGGTCGCACAGACAAAGGCTTATTGCTGTGGGACAACTTAATGGCCTGTGGCTGAGTGCAAAGAGTGCCTCTTATAACAGAGAAAGAAGAGCTGCGGGTGAAAATAGGGAGGAGGGGGCCACAGCAGCACAATCACTACTTTCGATAATGATGAGAGCAAATGAAGGGATGAGCAGTTAGGGTTTGTTGAGTGGTATTATCTCTTTGGACCATAATGAAAAAGAAGCAGCACATGAACCATAGAGTGAGAGACAGAACAATGGAAATCCCTCATCATCCAGGGGTCCCTGCGAGTTTTCAGAGCTAATAATAGCTGTATGGATAAAACGTCAGCTGGAAGCTTGCTATGAAATATTGAGATATTGTTGGCATGTCATACACGTCTGTCAGCAACACACTACAAAACAACACAAGGAGCTCTTGAACTTGGTTTACAAATGATAGCTAAAAGTGTTGCAAACCTTAGGAATCTTTGGAAACTCGTGACTGTCTTGCTTTCATCTAAATTATTTTTCTTCTAAATTAACTTTTCTTCCAGACTTCAAATTTCTCACCTCTTTAAAGCCATTTTATCACTTACCCTGTTTTCCTTTGAAGTTTATTGCATGTACCTTTTGAAGTTTGGCACTGAAATAACTTTATTTAGAAGTCTTTGTTTCACTATGCAGTTCTACAAAGACATTGTCATGCTTATTAGAGGGTGCCTCACTTTGTTTTGTAAAGAGTTAAAGGAAAAGTGTGCTGGAATTGTTTACATCTGTTGAAATACATGCAAACGATTCCTTATACTCCTCACCTTCCATTTGTTTTTCACAAAAACAATGGGAGGTTGTTGAAGACCCAAATGCAAGCAAAGGGAGGCTGAAGTGAAACAAAAATAAAGCTGGTTAAATATACAAAACCCCAACTCATAAAAACAAAGTCCAAGATTTTAAAATAAGAATTGAACATCATGAAGAATTCATTAAAAGACTGCACATGATTGAGGAGTTCCAACAGTCTAGAGCAGATGAACAAGTCAAGAACAATGAAAACTGGTTAGTTTTCAAAGGGAAGAGTGGAGAATAACCTAACATAATAATAATAATAATAATAATAATACCTGTTAATATATTCCACCATTACATTTTAAAAGTATTTATTTATTTATTTATTTATTTATTTATTTATTTATTTCACAGTTGATATATATTTATAAAGGTTTAAAAAAATACTGCAATGGCACTGAATTTTTTTTTCTTTGTAACATACAAACATAAGAGCTCATTTTTGTCATACCCAAACACAATAAATCTAGATAACTGTGTAAGAGGTTTTACATTTTGGTTTTACTGTAATGCACTTGGTGCTTTTTTTGTCAACAACTTCCAGTTAGCAGTTATAACGTCCCACCACATTTTATATCTGTTGTTACGCCTGTCCCTGCAGACAAGATAGACCTCATAGTCATCCACCTACCAAGAAAACCTAAATGGAATTATGCTTCAACTATGTTGATCTCATAAGGTATGTTCAAGGACATTATTGATGAAGTTATAAGATTTATTGTATGTGCACATCTCAGGTTCAGGTGCAATTCTGTGTAAAACAGTATTGCTCTACATAACAGCATTGCATACAAAATATGCAAGACACTTTGTATAGTTTGCAAGGCGCCTTTTTAATAATAGTTTGGTATAGTCAGAAAGCATGATAATGAAGCAATGGGATGAAGAAATCCCATAGCTTCATTTTGGAATATAGCCAAATTCATGTATTACATTTATCCTAGGATCAACATTACTCTGAATTCACCTATGTTTTCTTCTAACAACCTAGGCGTGCTTCCAAATCCATCAGATATGGTCTCTCTTTGAAATCCATTCAGAAACTGCAGTCTATGCAAATCCTCTTCCTCTCTTTTTTCTGTCAGTCTTATTTCTATAATCCTCAGGTCTATCTGTAGTATGCTCTCTCTGAATTTGTAAGTGCCACTTTCTCTCTTCTCCATATACTCTTCTGTCTGAGAAGAGTATATGCTGAGAGAAGGACAATGAATTTGATACTGTTACAGTGAGAAGTCTGCATAGGTCATAGCCATGAATGTAAGAGGATGTACTGATCAACACTGAGCGCAGATATAAAGAATAAGGTGAATGTGAATTGCAAATTTACATTTGTAAATACAAATGTGAATTTCTTTATACTGAGACTACATTCAGACTCAAATATCCAATATCCACCCTCCACCACAGTCTCCACCATTCACCAAAGAACTCATCTCTCAAAACTCCACTCTGGAACCCATACCACTTTGAGGACCTCCACAAGGAGACCAAACCCCATAAACCACTGTATTACCCCCTTGGCGAAAGATAATCTTCATATCAAAGTACAGACGATCCCGGTTGCCATTCTCAAGAACAAGAACCACATGTTCTCATTTTTCATCATGGTTAAGATATACTTTATTCATCTGATTATCTGTTCTCCTGATTGTGTTCTGTATGTGGGTAAAGAAACTAGGACCCATCATGACAATATTCTTATAAGACTTATGTACTGTAGCTTTAACTTGTATGAGACAAGAATAATATTTTTGCATTTTTTTTTTCCTAAAATGATCAAGAGTAAATAATAAGGAGATTAGTCAGTGTTTCTCTCATATACTAATAAGCACAATGGACATTCACAAGGCTAACACAGGTAAGTACTTGTCCTTACTTGTGTTGTACACCATCTTTTAAATAACATGCAATGAACCAAAACCTTCCCAAAAACAAGCCATTACTCTGCATATTGATATTCCATTTTTAGTTCAAATTCTAATGCTTCTTCTTTGTTGATTATGACCCCTGACACGCACAACAGCAAAGAAAAAAGAACCAACAAAGCATTGCATAACACAATGTAGCTCCACACAGAAACACTCAAAGGGAGGCAGGTTGATCAGCCATGCTTGATTTGTGTTTGTTCTCAACGTGACAGACTTTCCTGTGGAGTCTGTGGCAGCTGAATACTAAAGAGGCAGAAAGGCTGTGATCTGGAGAAGGCGCATAGGTCTAAGTCACCTCCTCAGAGACACCAGGTGCTTCGACGAACAAGGGAAGAAACACAGACTTAGACGTTATTCATTGATACCGCCCACTGAGCTAAAGAGTTTCAAATGGGGGGAATTACAGGATCAATAGTGTGATTAGCAGAGGCCTTGTAGCTATAGTGTGTTGTTGGCAATCCATTGCATCATGCTAAACCCAGGGGATGGGACAGCTGCTGCTCTTTCCAAGCATGAGAGCCTGAGGAGGAAGAGAGACAGGTGAGAAACAGACTGAAGCCAGTCAAACTAGTGAAACCAGCTAGGCAAGGCATTTAAATCAGACGAAAAGAAGATGTTTGCCCAAAAACTAATTTTGTGTTCACAACTTCTTGTGATTCTGATGTTTATTTTATCTAAGGTTTAATGCTAAACTGGTGTGTTGCTATAAAGTGCTGTTCAATAAAAGATAGACAAGTGTCATTGATATCTGTGATCTACTATACCATTAGTACAACATGATGCAACTGGGTTTAGAACAGACTTCGTCTTCATCACTCTGATCATTACCTGAGTAAGAACCTTTTTTTATCATTATTTATGAAGAAAAAAATGTATGGATTCTAAAACACAAATGTTGGAATTCTTTATGGAAAAGCTCAGTATGCATGATTCAAAAATAGATTTCTAACTGTGGTGATCAAGCAATGTGCTGAATAATTTCACTGTCTTTTAGCAATCTTAAGATGTGCTTCAGAAATATCAACATGTTCCTTTGAGAAATGTCATGCTGAACATCACTGTTCCCTCATACAGTGATATGGTGTTCTTAGAGTTTTGTGGAGCACCTCAGGATTTTCGATGTAAAGAGCAGTTTCTTTTAGGATACCATTTTCTCTTTCTCTATGTCACTTTTGTGATAGCGTTGTGTGGACAACTGTCATCTGATGCAAAAGTATGCAAATTGCTGACACCTGCTTAACTTGATAGGCAGTTGTGCAGTGGCATATAATTAGTGCTATATGTTTTTATAAATAATATGCTGAGATGGACTAGACTGGGCAGCAAATGATGTGAAAAATGTTTGAGCCAGCAGTGGGATCAGAGACACTGTAATTTAGGGTGTAAGTGTGCAAGTAACATATACATATTCATTATTATTGTTAGCTGTAATCAATGCTAAGTCAAAATATAATTGTGTTAATGCAATAAAGACACAAAGTCACTATATATATATATATATATATATATATATATATATATATATATATATATATATATATATATATATATATATATATATATATCACTGTCAAGTGATGTATATATCACTATATATCTATTGAATCTATTGAAAGTAAAGAGTGTTTCCAACATCTCTCTCACTGACTGCTGAGGAGAGCTGCACCAGCCACTCTGCAGTCCTACAAGAATTAAGTGGGTACCATACCATACCAACTTTATTTATGAAGCACTTTATACACCGACAGGACCAAAGTGCTATACACAATCATAAAATACAATGTGATTATAAAATAGAAAAGATTGAAATATAAAATCTGCGACAGACTGGCGACCTGTCCAGGGTGTACCCCGCCTCTCGCCCGGAACGCAGCTGGGGATAGGCACCAGAAACCCTCCCGACCCCATCAGGGACAAGGGTGTATAGACAATGGATGGATGGATGGATGGATGACATATAAAATACAAACAGACACTATAAAACATAGTGTAACCTCTCAGATTGTGCCAAAAGCCAAAGAAAAAAGGTGGGTCTTAAGAAGGGACTTAAAAACAACAAGTGAAGAGGCCTGTCTTATGCCCAAAGGAAGATCATTCCATAGCTTGGGAGCTGCCACAGAAAATGGTAGAGAAAATGGACTTTCATAATGTCAAAAGTATTGGATTTTTGACATTCAAACAACTGCATATAGATTTAAAAAGAATTGTTTGGGAAGTTCAACATATTTTATTCATGGATCTCCAAGCATAAATAATGCTAGGACAATCAAAGGTGAATCAAATGTCTGCACTCACTTAGACTGTAGTTGCAAAGCCTTGTTCCAACAAGGAGAACAGGTCCAGGAACAGTTTGTCTTAATAAGTTGTTGCTTGAAACATTTATGAGAAGAATGATAAAGCTGGACAAATCCACGCAAATGCCAATTTTAATAACTGTGGTGCATGGGAAACTACTTGATGGAAAACTGTGTTTACAGTAATGTGTTTTCTGACAGATTAGTGTAAACACACCGAGCTGATGAAGCTGAGAGTCGGCGCCATCTTGTGAACAAAACAGAGTCAAATTGACAGAAAACTTTTAGAAATACAGAAACTTGTATGCTACATCAATATGGAAATTTAAAGACTTTGAGGGAACAAAAATATCTTCGAGGAAATAACTGAGACTCTGTAAAGATAACATACTCTGCTGAGCAAAGTGGAAAAACCTCAGGGAACATTTGAAATGAGAATTGTTGGAAGTCAGTATGTTATAAAATCTCAACCGTCCTTGGACAGTTTGTGCGGAGTTTGCACGCCTGACAGAAAACCTACAGTTTTCCTGAGTATGTAGGAGCCTCAGAGTTGGTTGTCACCAATTTTCTTAGGTTACAAAAGTGAAAGTAGACTATTAATTTTACAATGAAAAGTGTAAAAAAATCCAAAATAAAAGCTTGAAGCTAACACTTTAATCATATATTAAACCATTACATTAACTTTGCCAACTTTACAGATAATATTCTTTTAAATAAAATTTTAATTATATGATGTCCTAGTTCAGTGAGGTGCTGGATCCACACTGGGACATGGCAGGCAGAAACATTAACAGGGGAATCTACTGAAAGAAAAAAGATTAAGTTACAAGTCAAAAAACACTGGTAGCAAAAAGGAGAGATGAGGCAACAAACTATTCACATGGAAAGTAAAAGTGTTGGAGTAAACAGACATAGCAACAGGTGAAGGAAGAGGTAAAAAAATTATCAGAGTTATGAGAAGAACTAAGAAGAAATTAATAAAAATGAGCAGCCATCCTGAGGTAGTGATTGTAAGTTGTAATACAGATATATTACTATATGAGCCTGCAACTGTGAGGGTGTGGACGACAACTGAAGAAACATTTCAGAGGAGATGACTTAACATATTTTTGTGAAATAGCATTTTAGATTGTGTGGTGGTGTGCACTTTAAAATGAAAACGTAATCTGCTATTATAGACACGAAAATATTTTTTTTTTAAAATGACTGAATTCGTAAAAGAAAATATAGGGAACCAAAGAAGAACCACTGCATTACAAATTGACCCCAAGAAAGATTTAACCTCAAAATATAAGGACTCACTCAAAGTACAAAACAAACACAAAATGAGCATATCAGCAAGAGAGCCATATCATCACTACTATAAACAGTTTGTTATATGTTGTATTTTACATTTTAAAGAGAAAATTGAGATCCCTCATCAGTAGAAAAAGTAATTTCCACAATGTTTCACACATATATTTTCACAGAAAGTAACATCATTGTAGTTTTTTAGATTCCACATTGCTGCATTGCTGGTGTTTGCTAAGTATTCTCTGAACCAAGCTGCTGAAAAATGTAGCTTGTCATGTTGCACCTGTCCTGGCTGAGAGTGCCAAAAAAGTCCTATAAGACACAATGTGTGCAGTAATCAATTTGTATGCAGTATAGGACTTCTATGAATTGAAAGAATGGATGAAGAGAATAAACATGATGGTACATTAGTTTTAATTAAAGCTTCTCACCATCGCTTGTAAATAATAATATTTAAAAAAATAGTTGCCTCTGACGCATGTTGTTTTCATGTGGATCATCTGTATGTACAATGCTTAGAAAGATAAATATTTTTTTCCCCCTGTGTTTCCCTTTAAAATAGTGTTTGGCAATATTTTGAGGTCACAACTTTTATGTATGCCAGACCATCATCAATCTTAATTCTAAATATGATATCAGAGTATTATGACATAAATCTTTAGTGTCAGGTTCAATGAGGCATAGGCACTTTCCAACTTTATCAAACTCCAAAATTAAAAGACACCTTTTAGAGCCAAACACTAAATCACTTTGGCCTTGGAAACCCAGGAAATAAGCTTCATATATATATATATATATATATATATATATATATATATATATATATATATATATATATATATATATTTTTATATATATATATATATATATATATATATATATATATATATATATATATATATATATATATTTTTTTTTTTTTTTGTCGAGTTTGGCTTCAGAACCATGCTTCCATTTGATTGCCAAAGTAAAATATCTCAAACAAACAGCACTAAAACACAAGTTCATGACATTATATTAACTATAAAAAAATATATATCCTTGATGGGTCCAAACAGAGAGCGGTTTTACACCTCAGCAAATTTGCACCACTGTGGACAAGCACATATTTAAAGCGCTGGAGCATAGAAGCTAAGCTCCACTTAAATTGCACACCGGCAACGCTCTGTCCTCTACCCTGTCAGTATGGCATTATAGCATCACCAGTGTACCTCAATTCACTCCAGTCTTTATGCATTTAGTACTGCTGTCTCTGTCTCACTGACTGAATTTCATTATAGCGTACTATTACACAAGTAAGCTGCTGGGCTGGCCTCGGGATGAGAGGACCAATCAATACAGTCAGTGTGTGCCCCCTCTAATCTCTGTCGCCTGTGTCAGTTGGGCTATCTGTAATAGATCTTAAGGATTAAGGGGACCCTTCTTAAGACACTTCTTCACTGAGCTCTGGCCGGTCAGCAGAACCCACAGGGGGTAGCCCCGGTCAAGCTCATCCACTCTTTATGCAGCATGAGCTACATAAGAAATGCCAGGAAAATGGTAAAAGTGGCATACTAACATAAAGAGGAGGAGATGAGAAAACATGAACAAGGTTATGCCACTGTTGATGGGGGTGGAGGAGGGCAAAAGAGCAGCTGTGACACAGAGTGACAACCAAAAAGGAGGGGATAGGACGTCAGAGTGCAGAAAAACTGTGGATAAACAGCGAGAGAAGTGAAGTGCAGCAAATAAAGATAGAGGAAGAGGAAGGGAGAGAGATGAGCAGAATGGAGGATAAGCAGCAGGCAGCAAACGCAAGAGCCTATGTAATTTTTCTAATCCTCCTGGCATTTATACTTTCACCAGACAGATAATAAAAATGAAAAATAAAATGGAAAACCTTCACCCTCAGACTGGGCACAGGATTTTTTAATCTGTTGCACTGCTTAACTTTTTTTCCCCCTCCTTCCACAATGCCTCAGTAGCTCTGTGCTGAGTCAGCAGAATTCTATTTGGGATATTACTTCATGTCAAGGCAGATGGCAGAGGTGACTCACTACAGACTTGCTACATTAATGACAACAGACAGACGTGTGGATAAATGGAAAGATACATCTCAAATTATTCAAGCCCCTTTAGTAAATTAATTTTTGGGGGGCTGGGGGTAAAATAAACTAACTAGAATTTTAATATCTCAACACAACTATGGTTACAAATGGTTTCTCATAATGAAAAACAAAATGGTACTTTTACTACTGTAGTCTTCACGTTATGCGGTCAGTTCATGGCAAGTATCTTGAATTTTTCCTAGCAACATCTAAGCTCTGCTGCAGAAGTAATGCATACTGTAGCTATACCCAGCATTTTGGTACTCCAAAAAAATCTTAATTCGAATGAGGCCTCCAGTTTCTTAGTATCCTTGTGTTTGCATCCTGTAATTACCTTTTTCCAATTCCACCAGATATTTTCAGTCAAGTTCAAGCTGGGTGAGTATATGATAACTTTTCAGTTGCTTTTCTGACACCAAACATAGGTAAGTTTCAACTTGCTTATAGGTGTCATGTCATTTTGTCCCAGATTTTCTGATCTTTGACTGAATCTGACTGTCCCTCTATATACTACAGTTATTTTTTTAGAGACAGAGGAAGCAAAGCAGCTCTAGAGCATTACTGAGCCACTAGCATAATCTACAGTAGGCAAGAGAGAGAGACAGTGAGACAGATAGAACTGGAAACTGACATATTTTATGTGTTGATCTTGTTCATCTCTTTATTTTAGGATCTTTTTTATGCCTGAATGATTCATAGGTCAGGGTAAAGTGGTTTAAAAGGGACAGCTGCTTGACTGAAAATAACTATATTTAAGTAGAGATATAAAAACAAAGTTCAACCAACCTTCAGCAAACCAGAAATCAGGTGGATCAAGATTTAGATGCAATTTATAATGCAATCTGACTTCTCTAAAGCAAAATATAGAAAAATTGGTACTTTGCAGAGTATTTTGGTTTGGGGTTTGTCAGGTGTGTACAGCCCAAACTATTTGGTAAACACAATTTTATGCAAAGGGAATTTAGTCTTTACCGTTACAGCTTCTATTAATCTTCTAAGAAATTTGTTGACATGTTCGTTAATAATTTGCTAACTATTCAAGAGAAAGTGAATATTCCCAACTTCTTGTGAGGATTTAAATTCAGCTGTGTGCTGTGCCAATGGATCAAAAGGGCTTTTCCCTGTCGAGGAAAAAATTAAGATGAGAGAAAATTGAAGTACTTTTTAGGTGGTACATAAAGCCCTTCACAGCTACTTCTGGACTCAAACAAATGTGGCCCTCTTTTTTTCTAAGCACATCACAATTAACCCACAGTACAAGGAGGTCAGAAAGAAGTTATTTCAGTCATTTTCTGCTGTTTCTACACCTCTGATGATGCCAGTGCCCTTAAATCTTCTTGAATACCCTTTGAGTGATTGGATGAGCAGAGAGCCAAATTAATGTGGGTGTATCTGGCCACAGGCATGCACATCTAATTGGAAAGAATAAATACATTTAAGGTAAATGTACTCATTAGAATGCCATTCATAGAAACTAGATGAAAAGCTACAGCCCTCCACCCCACATTGTTCTGACCAAAATAAAAATAAATTAAAAAATCACAAGTATTGCAGTAATACTGAGAAAAAAGTAATTGGCTTATTTTTTAGATATTTGTCTGATTTGAGTAATTGTTTTTCTACTGCAGTGCAAATTGCTTTCATCTCCAAAACAAAGTACTCAGCAAAAGAGCAGGACATTTCATCCAAAGTTTAATATAGGGCACACTTTAAACTTAGACATAATTTTAACTAAAACAAGAAGGTGGAGGCTCTATTAAAGTAATTTTTCTAGGGTCAAGATAATCATATTTTAAAGCCATGAAAAAATATTTTTAAAGCAATAAAATATAATAAAATAATAATCAATCAATTGTTCTTCAAAGCTAACACTTAATTTTAAAAGTACTTTTTAACAATATAAAGGCCTTTGGCACATCTCTCTTAACATAAAGTAAGTACCATATATGGACATTGATGTGTAATCTGGATCGACAGATATACAACATGGACTTTGACTTGAAATTCAAGCTGGAGAATATGCTGGGGATATATACTGTTATGCACAGATGCCAGAGTTCCTCAAAGGAAAAAGTTGTGAAAAGCATAATGTGTGCCCTTTAACTTTAACATTCCAATGTTAGAATTAACAGGACATAAAGTCTGTTTGTATCCATCTGTTTTTTATGATTAGCATTGTTGGAATCTACTTAACATTGTCAATATAAACGGCATCAAAGACCGTTTAAAATAATTCCTCAAAAGAAGCACTTTTTATTTTTATTTACTTGATAAAAACCTACAGTATATGGAGTAAATAAAAATGTGACATTATTTCCACCTTCAAGTTATTTTCTATTGCAAATGCTTTAAGTTAATATACAATTCTCTATGGTTACACAAGACAAAAAGTACAAAAAATAAGCAATGAGTTCGATGATCGAGTAAACTAAATGTAGCACTACATCTTGTACTATTAAATTTTTAAAATTCAGGAAAAGATTTTCAACTATCCCAGAACCACTTTTTTTACCCATTAAAGTCATGTCGATTTGGTCACATAAAAACAATTTCACTGAGTTCAGGGATGATTTTGACAAAAGCAAAATTCTCAGTTTTGAATTAAAATATGCAAGAAAGTTGCATCATATTTCTTTAATATTTCAATACAACTGGAATGTAATAGGAACAGTATGTCACCTTGATGGTGTTACAGCCGCGATCAGGAGAGTGCAAGCTTCTTGTCCCTGTGGGGGCTGTATTGTCACTAAAAGCCCTGACAGAGTTTGTTTTTTTATGACTTTTGCCCCCATTTTGCTGTTGCAGCATAATGCCTTTACAGCTATCCAAATCAGTCCTATCCAGCCATCCAGTTTGTTGATCCAGGGAGTAGAAAAATCTTTTAATTCTAAGATTGAAGTTCTCTTCACACTACCACCATGGATAATTTACTGCTCTTCTTTTTGTAACAGCCACCCAGTGAAAGTAAAGAAAGCCCATTGCTTTCCATTGACCAAAAGTTTTTAGGGAATGCTCTGAGGCTTTTCTCATCTCTTCATTCAAGCTCTGCAGTCTTCTTCTATTCTGATTATGAAGAATACATTCTATACCACTTCCAAATCATGAAGCTCCATCAGGTGCTTATAAATAACTTCCAGTTGGTCAATCATCCTTGGGTCATGCAGGTTTTCTAAGGCTGCATTCACACCAGCACTCCTTTATCCGGTTTAATCAAACTGTAGATCATTTGCCTAAGAAGTCTGCTACATTTGGCTAGGAGTGAAATCAAACTATGCTGTGGACCAAAAAAGCTAACACTGGTCCACCTAAAAACCTAGATCATGGTTCGGTTCAACCAAACTAGTGTGGTTCAATATGTAAATATCAAACAGACTACAGACTGCTCCAAAAGCAGGAAGTGGACTATAGCACCTGGTATTATAACCCAGAGAAATATGCAAGAAGTTACTTGTAGTTAAAATGTGAAAATGTAACAAATAGGAGTTTATTTTGCAGTGGAGAGGACACCGTATGATCATCCCCTGCTTTCTATCGTTCTTTTATTTATATGACATGAGTTAAACAAAATCCAATTGGCTGAAAAATATATCTATAAGGTCATTGACTGATTGACCTGAAATTGTCAGAAAATTATATTCTCCAATGTCTTATATATCACAAATACATATTGAAAGAAAATTCATTTTGAAGAAGTCTTGAGTTTATGATAAATTCAAAACAGAAACTGTCATTTGTGATCTTTTCAGTACAATACACAGTTGCAGAATGGAAATGTACTTATTTTGCAGAGTTTGGCCTTCACTTCTGAAATGCTCAGACACATATCAACAGTACCAGTGGAGGTGTATGCTGTTTGGCAAGAGATATTAGTCAAGAAGATGTTTTCCATTCCCAGACTGAGGCTTGAATATTTAGATTTTCTGACGAGACCGAGTGCTCAGTTGTGATGGGTGAACTAACACTTAGGAGCTCAGCAGCTGAATGTACCCATGAGCTTTATTGAAAGCATTTCATCCTGATCAACTGTAACAAATCAGTGAAAAGTCAGATGCCCGCACTACTTCCAATTCCATACGTTGCATAAATAAAAAAGGCTTTCTGACTATTCATTTGCACGCCTATATTTGACATGATCTGAGTGACTGCTATCCTAGACATCTAGACAAATATAATGCAATAAAGCACATTTGTTTGCCTCAACATATGTTGTCATATCAAATTGTTTTTGAACAGAAAAAAAATTTATTTAAAAAATCTCTATAGCTTAGCCATCAACATAACTCCAGCAGTATTCAGTTTTGCCATTATGTTGACAGTTTGCAATTTAACCACATTATGTTTTTCAAGGATGCCTTGGAATATTAGCTTCAAAGCTGGGCCACCATGAACAATGAACCAAGTCACACATATCAAATCTTGTCTGTTGTAGTTGAAAGTTGAAATAATGGGCTAAGTGTTGTGTTCAGCGGTCAAGCTGACTACTGTAAGTACAAGGTACTTTCTCCCTTCTATGGATTTACATGACAAAGCACAAACAGCGATTGCATATGATTTAATATTACACATGAACAGTGTGCTTCACCAATTTTCACTCTGTTAAATGAGCAGCAGTTTTATTCAATTTAAGCTCAGTTTGTTGAGGAAGAAGACGTCTGACTTTTGTTTTTGGAATTTTGCTTTGGACATTTTGTTTGATTTTCCCCAGCTCCAAGTTGCATGTTTACAAAAACTGTTTGACAGGATGGCATGTTTTCTGTAAAGGATGATGGAAAGATATGTCACACTTTTAATCTGAATTAACCTAACTCCAAAAATCCTTATTTTGGCCAGAAAGTAGGCTTGCTGAAGCGCATTTTGAGCTGCTGTGAGAGCACTGGGAGATGGCCACCATCACTGGGGTCATGTTCAACTGCTGAGAGTAATTGCAGAAGTCATTATCAGGGCCTCCTCACATTAACTACGAGATTGAAAGCTAGAGGTTGATCTACCTGTCCTTTACACTTGCATTAAAGTTGATTATGTTATGACAACTAATGCAGAGCAGTAAAACCTGCAGCTTTGTCTGCCCTAATAGTGTTTCTTTGAATAAAAGTGGATCAATAGGCTTGGCCTTTCACAGATAATCTCCACAGGTCAACAGAAAGCTGAGGGGGAGGTAAGAGTGTCAGTTTGTGCTCACACAAATTTCTCTTCAGCTTTGCTGGCAGCTACAGTTGTGCTGGGGTTGTGCCTAGGGGGAAGTACATCTTTGCTTAATGTCTTCCCTCGATGAAGCAGGAAGATAGTTTGTTTTACTCCTGTCATGGCTAGTTGAGGCTTTGCTCGATGTTGAGATGCCATAACGCATAGCGATAATAGTATAGTGATGGTAATAGCAATAAAACACCTTTGTCACACCACTCAGGCACATTAGAGTGGAATGGATTAGCCTGGGTATTATTTTTCCCTTTTTTGGCCATACTTCATTGCTTCTCTGCACTAAGCCAGGCTCATTGCATATTCTGCAACACGCATATGGTCTTGCATTAAAAATTTGGAGGTAAATCCAGAGTTATGAAGCAGCAAGAGCAGCACTTGGAGGCCCAGCGCAGCAAAACAACTTAATGTCAGTCACTAATCTAGTTGCAGGTGTTCATAGGAGCAGAGCTCAATTAAAGCAAATTGGCTTCCACACAGTTATTTAAATTAGTTTAGAATCAAACCCCCATAAACTAAATATGCTTACCTTGGCAAACCCCCCCTTTCCTCCTCTCTTACCAAGACACTGTCGAGAAGGGAGGAGCTGAAATAAAAATGAATTGACATTTAAATCAGTCTGGAATGTGAGCAAAAATGTGATCAGGGTCTGTACTCTCCCCGCTGCCTTAATCAAAGCCTGGATGTGATGACACCCACCCCATACGGAGGTTCCTGGCTAGTATCTCAAGAGAACCCCAAGGTAATAAGGTATTAATTCACTACCCACACTGCAATTAGACATCAATTAAAAGCACCAGCAGTGTCCCACACAGATGGACTTTAAAACTCTTTTCAAGACTTCTAAAGTTCATTTAGAAGTCTTGTCCTTAATGGATCACTGACCATTAAGGACAATGTTTTAATCTTACGAAACTGGCAAAATCTTAAGAAACTGGCAGAATTTGGGCATCAAGCATGTTACCATCAAGATCTACACTTTTAAAACTACTATGTGAAAAACAGACCAGGTTGAGTAATTTTTGGAATGTATACAGTTCTGGAATCGTTCAAAGCAACAGTCTTGGGTTCTGAATTTCAAAAAGTGGGTTAATTTGAATCATGTATAACTAAATTATTATACATAAATAACTCATAACTTTGATTAAAATTCTTTTATCCTCGTGAGATAGCAAGGATGGGATTAGGTTACAATGGGAAAGAGAACAACCTGGACAGAGCAATACACCCATAGACCCACACATAAAAAAGTCTTTCACAGTAGCTAATAGACTTAACACTGCATGTGAAATAGAAGAGAAAGCTTAGGGGAGATAATGGACCTAAATATAGCAGTTTAGAGCTTTATTTTGATTGACTTTAATTTTGATTATTAATGTGTTGTACAATTTTGTCTACTTTGGGCAGACAGTTTAGCGCTTCTCATTTAGAATCTCTGTAGATCAGGCCATTAGCTAAAATGTTGCTGTTATATCAACAGACTCTTTCTCTTGTGTGCACTAAGTTTATTAACACATGACATTATTTTATTATGTATAATTATATAAGACATTTTACTATTTTTCAGTTCTGTTTTCATCCATTGGAAAGGTTTTACTGAAGGCATATCAAAATGGAAAAAGAAATTCTTTATTTTCCCACTGAAATACTGTAAAACAAAATTGGAAGTGCCATCCTGAGATCAAAGCCAGGTACTTGTAGTTGGAAATGGTGGTCAGTGAAAAATTAGTCTCTCCTCTTCCCCTACAAACTGAGTCACTATTTTTGACTAAAACTGTCTAACTTTTGTCTAGGCAGAATGAACCCAGCATTCTGGGTAAAGAAATAGGCCAGAGTTTAGAACAAAAAACTACATTTTGATGACTAGTACATTCTTTACTTCATCCCACTGTTATTTAAAGTAAGCTTAGAGGTGAGGAAGCATGATCTTCATTGCCAAAGTGATGAGGCTTGGTGATCTCAGGATTCAGCAGATCTGAAAGTCTTAACAGGAAAATGGCATGTTTTCCTCTTAAGCTTGAATGAGTGCAACCTGCAGTAGCAAATAATCAAATCACTTTAAAACCCAATGAATTACATGTGCTTCTGTTGAAATGTGAATTTTAACTCAGTTGTCTACGTTATGAATGTTCCCCAATGAATAATTTGTCTTTGCACAGCCAAGGCTGTAAATGTACGAAGGAAGACTGACAATTTAGTCGAATCTGACAACTTGAAACTGAAATGTCACGCTTACTCCTTTACTTTTCAATTCTTTTTTGTTTACTTGCTTTAACCTTCTCTTACATTTTATCTCCCATTCACCATTTACTTTGTTTTTCTTTGGATATTGATTTTTCTCCTTTTGTCTGCTTGAATATCTCTCCTCACATCAAATTCACTGGTCCAGTGGAGAGGAGGATCAGTCAAAGTACTCTATTCACATCATATCAAATCTGGCTTATTTTCTCTTTATATCATCTTTCTCAAACTCTGGACTTCTTCCCCATATCGGCAGAGTCTCTTGTGGCCTGAAAACAGATCAGTCAATCATACTACTACATCCCCTGCCCTCCCAATTTCTCCATTTTCCCCATGATTTTATCTCAGTCTCTGCAGACTCTGTCTTCTAAATGTCGGTGTGCCTATAGTTTCTGCTTGTTTTGTTTGTCTCTTTGTGTGGCTCGCAGTGTCTCTCCGTTTAAGTTTATCAGAGGATCAGTCAAATCCAGTGGGAAATGAACACTGTGTTAACAGGCCAAAGCACCTGTGGGACAGATGACCACAGCCAACACAGGAGGCCAGTTGTGTCTAAATGATGTCCACTGTTGGTTATGAAGGAAAAATAAAACAAGAGATCTGCTCAGTCAGAAACTAGCTCCTGAGGTTGCAGACAAATTTAGGAGAAAATTACAGCCAGTGGGAGTGTTGTGATATTTAATGAAGCTGTGGTTGCTATCTTTTCTTTCATCACAACTTGTGTTAGTTCCAAGAATAGTAGTGGCCCCAAACGGAGCTGCAGGTTGAATCAGAGCTTGTTGAATTATTGTGCTTACTAGAATAAAAGAAGTGCAATGTGCTGTGCAGACTTCAAAGTACATATCTTGAAAGAGCAGTTTTTGTCTGAAATGATAAGATGAGATACAGGAAGCTGCAGTTGGTAAACTTATTTAAAGAAAACATCTAATTCCCTTCATTTGTAAAACGTATCTTATAATTTTCATGCCGAGCCGAGCAGCAATTATTGCAGTGCAATAACTAAGTTAGAAGATAACTTCTCTGGAGGACAACCATGTAAACAACCTCTCATTTATAATTTAACATAGAGACATGGTTTGTAGCCCATGAAGAAGCTTCAAGGTATTGCATGATACAAGAAGCTAATGTTTTTGTAACTTTGCTTCAGATCTTTTGGCAAACCAAAGGACAAGAAAAGAAAGAGAGAAAAAAAACAACGTTGTTACTTTTTTCAGCTATAGTAAGACATTATATCAAATGCAGCTTCTGTTACAAAGAAACACTGGGCTGCAAACTGCTGTGCTGATGAAAATCCTCTAAGAGAAAATTAATGAGCAATTTTCTGATAGTAAAAACCCATTATCCTTAGCCAGCAAAATACCAACATTTCAGTTTATACATTGGTGATTTTTCCCACAAAGAAACCAACAAAGACCATTTTAACCTCTGGCTGAAACTTTCAATGAAAACAAGTGAAACTGATAAAATCTAAAATACTTGGAAAGAAAATTATTACTTTATTTATTTATCTTTTAATAATTTAGTACCATGGCAACATGATTAAAAACATAAACACCAAATTGATAAAAGGCATGAATGCACCACTAGGAATAGAGAATTTGTTGGTTATGTAACACAGACATAACTTTTCTTGTTATTAGTCCTTGATAATTTGACTTTTAAAAAGTTTTATAAAGAAACTTTTTTTTCAGTTTGTTCTCATGTTACATGTAACCTTAGATTGCTTTCTGACCATTGGCAATACTCTAGGTTGTCAAAACAGACACAACTTTACAACTTTTAGTCAACCATTTGAGAATATCTTTATGGATACATTAACTTGTAATTCAGACTCAGCTGAAGCGTTTCACCAGCCACTGTTATTTCCCAATGTGAAATAACAGTGGCTGTTAACATAAAAAAATGCATAGTGGAAACCATATTATATTTTCACGTTACTGCATAAAATTATATTCAACTCATTTTTGCCACAGCTTGACAATAAGTGACACTAAAAACATCTTGTTTTAGGTCAGTTACAATTAACCCAAATTATTTATATCTCCTGTATGCCAGAATAATAGGAGGGAAACATCTTTTAGAGAATGTTTTTTGTTTTTTGCTTTTTAATTTTGAAATATACATAATACAGTAGTAATGGCGCACAAAAAACTCTGGTTTGATATGTACTTTGAATTTAGCTTTAGTAAAGAAAACCGAATAAAAATAAGTGGGATTGTTTTTTTACTTCAATCGGAATTAAGTTTATTTTAAGTGCGACGGAGACCAGGGGTTCCATCCCTAATAAATGAAGATTGGTATTATATTGTGTTTAGTTTAGTTAGAGAACAAATACTTTATTTCAGTTACATTGTGGCATGTAGTCAATCATTCTTTCAGGCTGAGGGACTGGCCATCCTTCCTGTACAGAGGAGACTGTGCAGGAAATGTCCATTTGTTTCTGATCATTTCTACTGGTTTAATTTCAGGCTAATTGTTTGAGTACTTACCTCTCTGGGTGTGTTTCCTCAGCAGAGTGGAGCAGCAAAGTGAGACAAATGCTCCAGGTGCTGCTAAAAAGCTACTGGAGCATACCATTTTCAGTTAGGAGGGGTAATATTCTGAGGAGTTATATTAAGTTAAATTTATTCTTTGACTGATCTTATTTTAGTCCTAATGATTTAGGGTTAGGGTTTGCCATGCATCCAGATATTTATTGATACCATTTATTGCTTTGTTAGGTTTGTGTTAATAATGTTTATTTCCTGTGTTGTTTTTATCACTCCTTTACCTGGTATGAGTGTTGGAATTGCCCAAATTATAAAAGCCAGCTTCTGCCTTTCACTGTGAAAATGGGTGTTGGTGGGCATGCTGTGGTGGCATAAGGGATAGCGTGACCCACGTTTGGAGGCCTTCAGTCCTCAATGCAGTGGTTGCGGGTTCAATTCCCGGACCCAGCTGACATTTGCTGCATGTCTTCCCTCCTTTCCTGTCAACCTACTTTTGAATAAGGGACGCTAGAGCCCACAAAAGACCCCCTGGCCGGGAAAAAAAAAATAATAATAATGGATGTTGGTGTGACCTGCAGCTTCAAATAAAGCTACCTTGACTGTATTTTGTTGCCTTGCCTCCTTCTTAAACGCAGAGCCTCCTCTGGTCAAAGTGACAGTAAGGTGTTTTAAGTGTAACAATAAGAACTGACTGGAAGTTTAGTTATGATTGCTTTTAGTGAATAAAATTATTTAATTTCCTGTGTGGGTGCCCCATTGTGCCTCTCAAGGACTCTTGCGTGGTTTCTGCAGCCTCAGGGCTGACCTCCAGAGTCAATACCTGGGTTTCCCTGGATACCTGGCCCTTACTGGATTCCTGTTGCCACTTGGTCCCCTTCCAGACAAGCTCCTGCTCTGAGTGGTTGTGGCTTAGCAAGAAAGATTCTTAAAAATATGCAGGAACAAGTCTCCCTTGTGGCATTTTGAGTTATTTACTCACTTTTTTCAGTCCAAAGAAGGCTTGCTACAGCCTATGCCTAGTTTGTATAGACTGCATTTAATTTTATTTAATCAACTCTGCTACCTTGTATCTGTTGCAATGGCTTTCTTCTTGCCATTCACATGAAGGCTGGATTTGTGAATACATCAGTAAAAGATGGCCAGTCAACAAATTCTCCCTTCTGAGCTGTGAGCACAATTCCTTCAGACTTACCCTGAGCCTTTTGGCTTCTTCTCAGAATAATGCAATACTGTACATACAGTGCAAGTTTGCAGCTCTGTCATTTCCTTTTGATTTTTATAGAATTTAACAATGCTCTAAAGAATGATCAAAACTTAGAATTGTTTATATGAGTTTTATTTAGAAGTATTGAATGCTCATCACATATTTCAGTTTATTATTTATAAAATAGTTTTGAAAATGTATAATTTTCCTTTCAAATCTTTCTACTTAGCCCATAAAATCCTGAGAAAATAATATAACTTTTTGGTTGACATGAGAAAATGTAAAAAAATAAAATAAAATAAAAAAGCATTACAAATTTACCAAAGCATAAACACTATGCGTGCATTCCTAATGGTGCTTTTTCATAATTCAAAATTCTGTTATTTCACTTTAAAAAAAAGAAAGTATAATGTGAATGTTACCTATTTTTGCTTTAAAATTGTAGATTTAGAGTAACTTGATAGTTATTATTGGAGTAGCACACCCATGGATCCTGACAGCAGCATATTTAAGGCCACATGGTATGATAAATGAGTCAGTCCACCTTGTAGGATATTACCCTTTTCCTCCGGCGTCGCCTTTCATCCAGCTTTCCTTCAACTCTGTGCTTGAACACTATAAATACTAAAAGAGTGGCCAGCTTTTAAAGTTTATTCACTGTTACGCTACCCTGACAGAACATTTTTGTTGTCCCCCACCTTCAGATAGCAAAGTTTGCGCCGGAGCTGTGTCTGTGACAGGAACACATTCATCATAAAATAAAGTGATGCAAGCTGGTACAAGACACCAAAATGAAACTCAGCGAATATGAGTCGTGCATAGTGAAGAGGAACGGTAGTTATTTCTTTGGCTTCATTGCCAATGATATCAAGGCAAAGACACAAATATTTTACCCCTTGTTGCAACTAGTTCACAAAAATATTAGAGAAAGGATGAAGAAAAAATTACTCTTGTTGGGAATTGCATTACCCACATCTCAGAAAATAATTTTTATTCAAGAACATAATACATAGAAAAGAAAGCACAAATTACATGAATCAATTTTTTATTTTATTTTATATGAACAAACATGCTTAACAACTTTTCTATGTATACATTTTTTGTTGTACAGTATTCTGCTGCCACCTATTGTTTGGGTACATGACAGATGTTACTGACATAATAAAAATCATCCTTTACACTCCCGCATTAAATGTTTCATTCATCTCTTGTAAAGCAACTTATATAAATGCATATTCTTAAAACAAAACAACTTATGATTTTGCAGGAGCAAATGTTAAAATGCTACCCCATGCATTTCTCATCATTTTAAAACATGCAAAAAAATTAAAACCTAAAGACATGTTTTTTTCAGAAATAAATTTCATGCAAGAATAATGCTAGATTGTGAATTATTCATTGACTTTTGTGAAGACTATTTATTACCTTATCTAACATTGATCTTAATACAAGTATTAAAAAGTTTTTCTCATGTGAGCAAATACAATATGTGAAGTTTGTGACACTGCTTTTTAGAAGTCATGTGGGTCAAAGTTCAGAAGATTATTAGCTTCAGACCAGGCACTATGCTGGGATCCATCCATTTCTGTGGCAACTCTGTTGCCACTGTCCAATGTATGGTTTTCTCCACCAATAGATGCTTTGCAGTCAGGACATTTTGCTCTCTGATTAGCTCCTCCACACTCTGTAATGACATAGACATGGCCATTGGGACATTTGTGCCAGTGGCCCGGAGGCATTCGCATTGCTGAGACAATCATCTTTCGCTCTTCCTCACTGATCCCTAAGCCTGTGGCTGGAAATTTTTCATCCAGACTCTTCAGGGCTTCTTTCACATTTAGCTGATCTTGATCAGTGAACTGGCCAGGCATTTCCAAAGCATGTCTGATTTCTTGAACTTCAGACTGCATTTTCCTCATCTGGTCTTTTGTATCTGCAATGTGACAGCGGACATTGAGTTCAGCCAGTAAGTTGAGTCTCTGTAGCTCTCTCTGCAAATCAAAGACTTGTTGATCTGTGAATTTTTGGCTTGTGTTATTGAGCCACGACATGAACTGATTGACACCCTGTCGAAACTTGTAACCATCTGTGAATAACATTTTTTTGTTTCGAACTTTTAGAAGTTTCGCAACTCTTATCAGAAAATCAATCTTGTTCTCCAGGATCCACAGATCACTTGCCGTGAGGTAAGTTTTTTCAAGTTTTGCTTGGATCTCATTATCCTCCTTTGGTATATATATTTGACAAATTTTCTGATTTTCAACCCACTGATTTTTAAGAATCTTTCTTTGTTCCACAATATCAGACTCTCTTCCATTTATCTTCTTCTTTACCATCTCTATCTCAGCCAGACTGCGGTTGACATGTGATCCATAGCGCAGATTCTTACGTATTGGAGTTTTACACCTGGGACATTCTTTTAGCTTTATTGCTACCTGCTGTTCTTCAGGTCCTTGGTTGACTTCAGACATCCACTGGTCCATAGCTGTGGATTCAAAGATGTGTCCGCAGTCCTCGAGCTGAATAAAACGAGCATCGGGTTCATCTTCAGTGCCAAAGAAAATCTCTAAGACGTCATCATGGTCGCAAAAGCGACATTTGGTTGGGCATTTGTCTCCGCAAAGACCAATGCATGGGTGGCCACAATCTAGGGTCTTTCTACAAGGTTCAGTGCATGGTGGGCGATCGCATGGCTCGTGGCAAAGCTTACTGCAGCTTTGGTGAGGGCATTGCCAGTTACAGGGCTCAATGCAAGGAGCACATGATTGGCCACACTCCCTCTTACACTTACTGTGAACACAGCAGTTCTCACAGGGTTTCCGACAGGGTGGGCAATCACGGGTACAGGGTTCTGTACACTTGTGAGAGCAGATCAGAAGACGTTCACATCGTTGAGGGCAGGGGGCGTGATAGCGCCCCTGGTAACACTTGCTACACGTACCGTGACAGTCATGTCCACATTTTAACTGGTGCTTACATGGCACCTTACATTCAGGCTGCTCTGTGCTTGTTTTGTAAAAGCATGGTCCTTGCTGGTTGTGTCCACAACGAAGCTTTAATGTGACTGTCACTATGCACCTAGTGCTGCAAGAGCGTCCGCAGACTGAATCGCAGCGATGTCCACAGGGAAGCAGCTTCATGCAAGGCTCCCCACATATAAATGTCCCTGGATCCTGGTGGCAAGGAACCATTTGTGTGTGCTGACACTGAGGTATGATCTTCTCAACCTTCACCGGACATTTCTTTGGACATATTTCATGACATGTAAGTGTGCACTTGTGTCCCTCATTACATAAGATCTTCTCACACTTCTTGGTACAGTTAAACTCCTTGTGGTCTGGGTCATAAGGATGACAGGCTCTAGTACAAACATGGCCACAATCCAAACGAAACTCGCAAGGTTGGGTGCATCCCCCCTCAGGTGCATCATTGAAATCATCCGCTTTGGAAGCCTTGATCTGTCGATTTGGATGATTCTGGCAACACAGCGTCAGAGCTCTTCCAACCTGCTCCTTCTCCCTCAAGGTGTGGAAGATGTTGCTCCACAGTTTAACCGTGCTAAGGATCCCACTGTTGCCAATACAGTAAAGTCCTTTCTTAGCACGTGACAAAGCTACACAGACCCGATTGGGAATGTTCAAAAAACCAACTTTTCCTTGCGGGTTGCTACGTACAAGAGACAACAAAATAATGTCATTTTCTTCGCCCTGATACTTGTCTACCACATGTACTTTGACCCCGGAGAAGACACTGGCAGGCATTTGTTTCCGCAAGCAGTGAAGCTGGCCAGTATAGGTTGTAAGTATTGTAATTTGTTCTGGTTTGTACTCTTGGAGGAGGAGGTACTGGCACAGAGCAACAACAAACTTTGCCTCATGAGTATTCTGATGGCTTTTTCCATCTTTGATCTCTTCCTCTAGGTGGTTGTGTTCCAAAAAGAATAGATTTGTGTTCAGGCCCTGTTAAATTAAAAGCAAAGCAAATTTTATGATAAACCCCAATATACAGCATATTACATGTCAATTTCACTCAACTTAAAATTGTAGAAAATGCCTAAAAATTACAGATATCTTTATTTATGAGGGTGAGAGATCATGTGTTTATTGGTTCAACTAAGCATGAAAATTAATGCAAGTGAAAATGCTTCAGTACCTTGATGTTTTCATACTCAAATACAGAGGGATGGTTTTCCAATGCAGAGTAAATGTGTGGGGTCAGAAGACGAGCAATATCCGGCCTCATACGATGCTGAAGAGCAAAATACAAATAAAAATTTAGTTCACAGTGGTATTGGAAATTGTTTCAAAATCAAGTTAAGCCAGCTTTTTTATCTACATCAGAAATGAAATAATAAAGTGAGAAAAACAAACCTGATAGTTAAGTCTCACAAAAGGCAGTTCCATGTTCACCAGCCTCTCAAACATGGACATTTCCAGGTTGAAGTTTTTAGCAAGCTCAAAAACTGTGGCACTGGGTCTCAGCTAGAAAAAGATAAAGAAAATAGCTTGTACATTTTTATCTTGAACACTTTTTTTTACCAATATATTTTTATTGAGATGCATTCAATTTCCTGTCAAAGATAGATGCACTTTATTTTCAAAAAACACTTAGAACTGGAACTGATAAAATAAACAAAACAACCAAAAACAAAAGTAAAATGGATTCTCAGTCTCCACTAACAAAAATGTACTTGAATAAAAAATACTGCATACTATATTGCCCTTCAGTAATCATTAGATTTAAATAGAGAAGATTGGGCACATCCGACTACCTGATGCAAAAGTTCACACTACACGTTAGTTCACATATACATTTTCTCCTTACAACAATTTTAGAACTTTGGTCGTTCTAAGATTGTTGCTTGCGATTTCATAACCGATCCTCCTGTAGTGTGTGGTGTGGTTTTCCGTTAAGGCAGCCTGTTGATTGTGACAGGTAGCCAATCAGAACTTTACACTAAGGAAATGAGGAAGGGAGGGTCAGTGGAGAGCACCGGAGTTGAGCCTTTTTTCATTCAGTGTCATCAATAGAAAGAGAAAAAGGCTGGAAGAGACGATAATGCCGATAATTAAAATGACGTTGATAGTTTTAATTTATCGTACGATTAATTGATTTTTCATTTATCGCGACAGGCCTAAGTATAATTTAAATATTTTTACCATTCTTAGGTCTGTCACTGCATTCCTCGATCATTGCAATGATTGCCTTAAGATTTAGAGTTTGTACAATTAAAAATTATTTTGTCAAATCATTTTTATTTTTTTTTTACGTAGTATTGTGTTTTCTCGCTTGATTGTTAAATTATCTGTTTTCTTGTGTCTTTGTATTTTTGTTTCATAGATTTTTGTTGGCACCAATGGCCTTTATTTGACAATAATCTGACAGGAAAGGGGCAGAGAGAAGGGAGAAAAAACATGCAGCATACGAAGAAAGAACGGGAGTCAAACTCTGGATGGCCACGTTGAGGTCTGTAGCCTCTGTATGGGGTGTCTGCTCGAACCACTGAGCCATGCAATGTCCCATGCCTTTGTTTTTTCTGAGAACTATTCTTAGAATAAATTGTATCAATTTATCTGATTGCTTAAACTGATTTTGTTTAAATCAAGTTAAGTCTCTCCTGTCAGCTGTGATAAGATCCACATGAATAATTTTATTTACTCAGCTGGCATCTTCAGTTGAACCTAACACATAACTCCATCCATCCATGACTTTTATAAGTGGCCAATCACATTACAGTTGTTTTTAGTGAGGACTTGTTTGAAGCTTTGTGAATACAAGTTAAAAGAGCACTAATCCTAGAGTTGATATCATTGGTATTTTGTGTGTTGGATTGACAGCGAAAGCAATATAAAAAGTATTAGTGGATTTCAACTCTTTCTTTTCTCCTCTGTTTTGCCTGTGAGTGTTAATCTAAGTGTTTGTATATGCAATCGCAACCTAATTTAGCTAGAGGACAGCATGTGATTGTGCCAGTACAGTATGTGGGAGGGGTGTGGAGGAGGCAAGACAAATTCTAGTAAAAATGTGAAGCATTGTGTTCTGCTCGATTCAACACCAAACCTGTGATTAATGAATAGCACAACAATGCCAAAACTTATTTTACTGGGAAAGTGTGAGCCAGCTACTTCCATTACATGCATGGATTCAGGTTTGGTTTCTGCAAAAACAAGAGTCCAAACACAAAGTTGCAGATGATGTCAGATAGTTTAAACCCATGGACAGAGAAGATAAACTCCAATTCAAAAAAAAAAAAAAAACTATCCATGAATAAACTGGGTAATATATGCAAGTATTGGTTTACAGCCGACTGAAGTTAGACAGCAAGATGAGATCTGGACAGAATATTTAGACGTGATAGAACTGTGTGTAGTTGTGATCACATGCCACAGATTGCTAGACAGGCTGCCTGTCCATATGTGCTTGGCAGGCCTTGACAAGTTGTTGTATAATAGTCTACTGATGTCCAGAATATCACTCCTCACAAATCTCTTCTGTCTCCAGTAACGGGTTGCTCAATTTTCTTTTTCTTTTTTTTTTTCACTGGAATTTCATTTCTGCCATTTCCTCAAGGAACAAAGAACATAGGGATCAAAACAAACACATCTAAGTGGGACAACTTCAATTATGTAACAGCACCTTAGTAAAAATGTGCATCAGCAAATACAAATCTGTGGTGATGAGATTAATTAGAAACAAGATCACTAATTGGTTGGGAAATTGCTTGTACCTGCTGGTGGTCTCCAATGAGGATGAGGTGTTGGCAGGCTCTGCTCAGTGTAGTGATGGTGTGGGCTTCCAGAACCTCTGCAGCCTCTTCAACAATCACAAGACACGGACGTACTTCCTGCAGAGCTTTACGGAACTTGGCTGCCCCAGTTGTTGTCATGCCAATAACCTAGAATAAAAATTGTTTAAGCCTGTTAAATCACACACCTAAATAGAATTAACTTATGTGGTCATAAAAACATTTATTTCAATGAGCTTCATATGGTGTGTCAGCATTTCTACAGAAAAAAACGTATTTCAGCTATTTCACAATCAAGTGGTTCTGTACCGTTGCTTCCCTGAGGACATGAAGGTTCTCCTGTCGTTTAACATCAGCCATTCTGTCCACTGCGTTTTGATATGCCTCCTCAGACTCCAGGGCTTTGGTACGGACCTCTATTCTGTAGCGCGAAACCCACAACCTGCAAACACAATATAAAACACCTTAAAGACATTAAACTTTCAGGTTGAACCAGTGTTCAATGTGTTAGTTAAAATAACAGCTATGTTTTGAACTACTAGGGATTCCTGCAGATTAATTTAGATTATACAAAAAGGCAACAAAGTACACTGTTTAATTTAAGAAGATAAATAATAATGATGACAAGTTTTTAAAATAGTTATGTATAATATTTAAAAATATAAAGATAGTATTCATAGTTCATAGAATGATATTTATCTTAAGCTGAATTAAAACATCAGAACACCCTATTACAGAAATGATGCAGGAACATAATGACTGTGTTGAAGGAGTTCATATCAAACCAAAGATGACTTGATACCACTGACAATTATTGAAGAAATTGGAATAATAGGAGATCCAGGATATTGTAAATATGGATAAAAATATTCACAATATCAACAACTTCACAAATATCAAGATTTAGGGAGTTAAACATTGGAATACAAGAAGGACTCTTTTTTGTTCTTCTCACCGAGGGAGATTTAAAATGGTATGAGAAATGTCTAAGTTTGCTGTAGAACAAGCTAAAAAAGTATAAAAAATAAATCCAAATGGGAGTAAAATTATGTAATGAAGCAGGTACAAATGAATAAGTTTTTGGTTTTCAAAAGACTGCCCAGAAAAGTCATTTTTGATTATTAAAGCTGTAAATTATCTTTTGTTAGGTTTTCTGTCCTCCTGGGATGTATTTGTTAGTAACGAGGAAGTAGGTTAGACACATTTAAATAAGCATGTGATCCTCCCTAAGTCTTTTCATTCATTCCATTATACATACCTAAATACTGAACACATAATGATAATACAGTAATAATATTTATTATATTACTGAATCCTACTACGACATTGTTAATAATAATACATATTTTTTTCAGGCTCATTTTAGTTGCTTTTTAACTAAATACTTACCACAGAAGATCAGATCAATAGATTTTGAAAGCAAACTATACAGGTATGCTTGTAGCCATTTTTTGTCTACATAAAGAAAAAGTGCACGTTCACTGTTTGTAATTAAAAATGGAAATCAAAAAATGAAAACAGAAGATGTGACCCCTTTCCATTGCTTTAGTAAATAATTCCAAATCAATCCACTGGGAATCATATCAACTTGAACTATGAAATGTGGCCTTGATGAAAAGTCAGACTATGACTAGGCAATTAAGTCGGGTTGTTTTTAATATACTGTAAAAACTAGTTGCAATGTGGGCAAAAATCATTGTATAAAAATACAATATTTGTTATGGATTATGCATGGATTTTATGCACTCTCAATTACAAAAAAATAGTAGTTAAACAATTACAAAATGATGCTGGATTGAATAAGCATTATAACCCCAAGGTCATTTTTACTTTGTAATTTAAAGCTTGCTAAGTAACAACTTGGCTCTGTGGGATACATTTTTTTTTTTTTTTTTTACATATTTTTTGACTTAATTATACATTCTGGGAACAGAATTCTTCCATACGTTTGGTTAGAAAGTAATGGAAGCAAAGCTGGACATTGAACAAATTGAAAGGTAGGGCAGTTAAAATAAAAAATAAATAAATAAATACATACATAAAAAATTACAGAAACAGGTGATTAAAAGTAAATAAAGTTACCTGGTGAACAAAAGATATTTAATTAGAAATCCAGATTTACCGGTAAAGTCTCCATCTGTCTTTCAGATTAAGACTCCAAACGTCAAAAACATTCTCCTCCTGCTGGTCAGTCATATCCGAGCTCAGCCCAAGCTCGTGTCTGACTTTTTGCTTCATCTTTTTCCTTTGGTGCTTTTGCACCTGGACAGATAAAGGGAGAGTAAACTTTTATCAACATACTTTCAGTTCATTACAGTTAAGTTATTAACTTGATTCTGTGGCAGTTTTCATTGATTAACTGAAATAGCATTGTGCTGAACAGTTTCAAAAGCTATAGTTAATAACTTTGAAAAGATTAAATTAGACATAGGAATCTTCTTCACAGGGAAACCTACTTGGAGTACTTGGAATAATAAAGTTCCTAGAGGAAATCAGGCTTCAACAGTAATTTCCATTAATAACCACACTTTAGTGACGTACTCAATTAAAGCAAATAAACTTTAAAATTAAACATAATGATTAGTTTTGCTGCTTGAAGAATGATGGTAAACTGTTAAGAAATCCTTTGAGTGTTTTGTAACCTCTGGGATTGCAAGAGAGCAGGACAGCACATACAATAATGCACACCTCTAAAGCATGGAAAAGGGTTCATACTTACGCAAATTGCTTTTCTTTTTTGTTGTTGTCTTTTTTCCACTGGGCAATATATTTTACATATAAAGCCAAAGTTGGTATGTTTTTGTTGTTATTTTTAATTTATTTTAATTAATTTGATTGATTATGATGTAAAACTTAAAAACAGTACAACGTGAAGAATTGCCTGGCTATTTGATTGATTTTTTAAATTTTTATTAATGAATAAAGATGAATGGATGGATGGATGGATGTCATTGTTACCTCCCAGACTTTTTCATTCTGCTCAGCCCTTGTGTCAACGTTGTCCAGGTTCATAGCCAGCATCAGTTCTTCCACTTTCCTGACATCCTCCTCCATGTTCCTTTTCTTTTTGTCATCTCTGCCAGCTCTGGGACCAATTGTCCAGCCATCTTCAATCATCCGCTCTGCTTGGATCAACTCAGCCTCCTCTTCAATTTCAATGAGGTCTTCTTCCTCCTCCATTGCTTCCTCTGCTATACAGGATACAATAATAATATATTGGTTGAGAATCAGGAAAACAATATTCAGTTTGGGCAGTAATGTAATGCTATAATATAATAGGTATTTATTAATGACTTATATTGCTGAACAAAGCAATGTAATGCAAATGACAAGGCTCCACCACAAAAGTTCTTAAAGAGCAAGAGAAAACAGTTCTAAATTAAAAATATTATAAACATCTATTTTCATTTTTATATGTTGTATGTTTTATTATGCAGACATTGTCATATTGCCCAGCTTACTTATTTTTTTTGCTATCAAAAAGAATTCTTCTGATGCCTTTATGATCACTTTAATGTTTTGGAACTCATATGGATTTAATTTAGCAGGTTATAATGCCAGTTACCAAAAACCTATATACTATTTTCACAGCTTAAAAGACCTACCTTCGTTTCCATTTGCAGTCTCCGACTCCCTCTGCTGGAAGGGAGTCGATCCCAAACCCAACCACTCCATCATCAGATTGGGTTTTTTTTTTATCTCAAAGCCATCCTCCATCTGCAAATCATTACAAGGAAGACATTTGTAACTCATTCCCATATGGGTTTCTGTTTTGTTTCAGTTTTCACATGAGTAAAAGAAAGAAAAAACAAGAAAAAATGTTTTCACTTTCTATTGACTCACAGGGGGGGAGTTGAGATTCATCCAATGTCTTTCTAACATAAATCTCTGGAGGAAGGTTTCACGCATCACACCTTTGAGAGAACACTCTAACTTCAAGCTTTGGCTTTTGATTGCCCTTTCCTCGTCACACAGTTGCCGATAGATCTTTAAAAATAAATAAGAAGTACAATTTATTGCAAAACAAACAACAAAAAACAACTAAAATATTTTATTTCTTTAGCTAAATCACCATACCTCCTCACACAGTTCAGAGGATATTTGAAAGCTCACCTGATTGTATGCAGTACGAAGGTGTGTCGGTAGAGTGCGTTTGAAATGCTGTGAGTGGGTCAGCTGACGCAGATTGAACTGTTTCAGAATCTCGCTGTTGCTGCGACCTCCTACTCGCACAATGCCATTCTTCAGAAATTTGTGAATTCCTAAGATGCAAAGGCAAACCAGATGAATTATTCTTAAACATTGTTTGACCTAAGGTGTGATTCAAGTGTGAATTTCTCATTGATTTTTTTTTTTTTTTTTTTTTTTAGAAATAATATATCTGAATCCATTATGAATGCTTACCTTCTAGGAACTGATCCAGAGCATGATTAGTATAGCATACAACCAGCATTGGAGCTGAATTGGTGTTGTTCCACAGATCCTTATTGGTCAACAGAGCCTGAGCAATCTTTAGCCCAACATAGGTTTTTCCTGAAAAGAAGAAAAGACACAGGATGCACCAATTTAGATACACGCTTGTGTTTCAGTATTAATTAGCACAGCAAAGCAGCATCCTGAGAACGACTTCTGTAAGAAGAATATAGCATTTTTTGCAGTAGGTTAAAGCCAGAGCCTTTATTGGATGTTTTTTTTTTTCTGGTTTATACAAAACCAGCTAATTAAGTCCAAGAATTAAAAAAAACAAACAAAAAAAAACGTATAGATTATGGCTCAAGCAAAATCTTTTAGGCTTCTCACCAGTGCCGGGTGGTCCTTGTATGATTGCCAATTCCTTGGTGAGGGCAAGCTGAAAGGCTTTCATCTGAGATTCATCCAAGCCCAATTCTTCCATGTCAGGCCAGGCATCTACATCCAGGCTGTTAAAGGGCCTTATGCTGTTTTTGTGTTCAGGTTTGGCAACATCTGAGAGGTCATAAACATCCCGTCTTCGTAGGTATGCTGGTGGTAGCACATCAGTGGAACACTCCACAATGTATCTGAAAGCAAGCATATCCATATTAACTGGACAATGCTAACAGACTGGCTCATTTGAAATGTTAGGCCTTTGGTGTGTGTAGCATGATGTTGCAAATTTTCTATAAATCTGTTGTGAAGAGAATAGTCTCCTTTGCAGCTATCAGTTTAGGTAACAGCTTAAGAACGGTGATTTTAAAAGTTAAACAAAGGACTTTTCTGGAGTTTATTATGCTGAGAGGGATTCTTCATAAAATGAAAAGCAACACCGATAAGCCTAAGCATTCCTCTCATTTCAAATCTGCTAGAGCACAGACCACAAAAGGAGATCCATCTTGACCACAATTATAACCCTTCTATGAAAACAATACAGACAAAAACACTTTAGCACTCAATTAAAAATATGCTCTTATTGCTAGTTCTCTCACTTTGTTTATTTGCAGGTGCAGTATTGGCTAATTTTAAGTAATACTACTCATCTATCTTAGGTTTTACAGCTCTTTCCCAGGGGAAAGATGTAATTACTAAACATGTAATATACTGAAATGGAGGATTAAATTGGTTTGTGAGAAAGGCAATTTAGTGACATTTCCCCAAATGGTTCAAAGATTTGTTTCCACTCAATGACCTAAACAATAAAATCCATATACCTTCCAGAGAGCTAATGGATATTTGTATATTTAACATGAAATAGTAATGATGTTTGCAAAAGAACAGATAAATAAGCAGAATTGAAACAGCCAAGCTCTTGTAAGCTCTTGTAATTTAAGAATTACAACAGCCAATGAATTTAATACCTGGGGGGCAAGCAACATTATATGATTTCATATGTCATAGAGGTCAAGATTGGTTGTAACTGATGTGGTAGTTAATACATTGAATCACAATTATCATTACACCATCAAGGTGTGCAATTATAATTTGTGCAGAAAATTGGTTGGATGCAACTCTGCTTGCAAATGTTATTTTCAACTACTTTAATGAACTTCTAGTGTTATTTATGCTCATACCTTATATAGATCCTAGAGCCCAAGATACAATGGGCTACACCACTCTCCAGGCTCCTAGAGAGTGGTGTAGTTTGTATGATGGAAAAAAAAGTTATGAATGGGGAAAATTTGTGTAATCGGGTGTTATACAATAAAATTGCAAAGTAAAGTTTTCTTATTATTGTACAATCCTAGTTAGTAGAGTTGTTGAACACATAGCTGACCCAAGCCTATTACATAAGCTTTTTAAATTTAAGATGGTATTAAATTCCATTTAAAAGGTTTGCAAAAGTTTCAGGTTACATTCAGGGCACCTGAGAATTAGTGTTGCAAAGCATGACAAATGTACCTTCTTCTTCACATGACATTCTCTAACATATTCCACGTATCCTAGCTGCTTTAAGTTTTGGAATTCAAAACTCTTCCACATACACAGCATTACCTCTGAAAGGGCAAATCATCCTCAGTTTGCTCCTTTAAGCCTTCCAAAACATATCGATAAGCCTCAAAGTATGCAGTCGTCTCAACCATCAGAAACAACTGATTTTTCTGTTGACAATAACAACAAAGAAGACATGACATAGTATTATATTTAGTTTAACAAATAAAACCAAATAAAATGTTGGTCTTATTTACAAGTTGCATAACTTGGTAACATAACATACCAAGTTATGTTGTTCCTAATGTCTTTCTGCCTCACCTGTATTCTGGCCAACTTCACCCTACTTTCCTCTGTAAAGGTAATCTGGACCTGCCCTTTCTCCAAGTATTTTGGATCCCGATCAGACACTGTGGCAAACAAGAAGCTCTCAAAGTTGTCATATGACAGACAGACCAGGGAACCAAAGAGCAGCCTCTTAGAGTTCTGCCATCGCACAAACTGCAAGAACAAAAATAAAAGCATTATTAACAGTCTTGTTTATAAATGTCTTCATTTTGGTGGGAGACTGATTAAATCTATCCAGAGCCTCACCTTAAGTGGCTGAACATCAAACTGGACAATGTAGGCAAGACCAGTGTGTGTGCACTTGGGCACCACCAGATATGTGGAAAAATACACACGAATGTCATCAAAGCGCTTCTTCTTCAATGGGTTATCGTTCCTTCCCATGGCCATCTGGTCCTGGAGCAACTGTTGAATTCCCTCACGAAGCGGTCGCACAAAGTCCTCCCTAAGCAGCCGGAAGTGTGTATCAAGGTAAAGGTGGGTGTTTGTGTATCTTCGGGAAGTAAGGTTTTGTCTGAGAAATGGTTTGTGGTTCTGATGGAACTCCTCAGGAGTTGGGTAGAGTGGTATGTTTCTGAAATCTTCCTGTTCTTCACCTGTGGCAGAAATGTAAGCATTTAAACACAGAAATATTTTACAGCTAATCATGTGACTAGAAATATCTTAAGGAGGCCTTACCTTCGTTATCATCAACATTAGTCAGAAGACCATAAGTGTCCTTGTCTGTACGGAGGGTACCTTCCCTCGATTTCTCCTGGAGATGAGCTATTAGACCCGTGAGAGTTTCCATTTTTTCCTCTACTTTAGGCAGGAAGTCTACACCTGATGCCCTCAGGGTGTTTATAGAGGCTTGGAGCAAAGTCACTAACATATTCACTGTATTGACAGAGCTTGCGGGGAAGATACTAAGCACCTAACAAGCATAGATGATAAACAGCTCATTAGGTAACAGTATTTTATTCTGTTAAATACACTGGTGAATTTCCTATTCCTAAAAATTATTTTTCTTAAGAAAGTGGCACATTGTTTCAAGCAATATTTACCTCTAAAAGAATGGCTGTGATGTATTCCAGATGCTGTGGGAATTGTGCTCTGCGGGTCTGGTTGGAGTCAGACATCATGCCTCCCACATAGTGAAGCAGGGTGATGCTTAAGAACTTTGACTCTTTTATGATGTTAGCCAGGTGCTGCAGGGTGCCTCTGTCTGTCCTTGAAGTGAAGGCTTTGCTCACCACCAAGCAGATAAGTTGGACAAGGTCTGGTCTCATTGGTGTCTCACCAAGCAGCGCTCGAAAGCCAGGATTTGAGGAGAGCGTAATGGCCACAACAGAGGGTTCCTGTTTGGAGAGGTCTTCCAGTGTTTTATAACCCAGTTTACGGGGACTTGGATCTGTCCCATCTCTGCCTTCCCTTCTGTCTCCATTGTGTCCTCCTCTCCTTGCACCAGTTCCTTCTGCCCCTGCTCTCATTACTTGTCTTTCAGCACCACCTGGCTGTTCATTTCTGCCTCCTCCAAATCTCAGCCTTTCAGCACCTCCCCCTCTATGACCACCTCTCCCTCCTCCTCTCGCTCCTCCTCTCGCGCCACCTCTCTGTCTGTCTGCATCTCTTTGACTGTGCTCCTGACTTTGTGCTCTTCTTCTGACCTCTTGCTCTCTCACTCTGTCTCCCTGCAACCTTCCTCGTCCTCGTCCTCTTTGTCCATGTCCATTTTCATGTTGTCCATTTTCATTTTGACCTGAAAGAAGAATAATAACAGTGAATTTTTTCTGTTTTGTTTTTTTTTTTGTTTTTTTTTTTTTGGTTTTTTTTGGGGGGGGGGATTAACAGGGGGTTTATGCATTGAAAACATATTCATACTCCTTGAACCTTTCATTAACCTACCAGCATAGAACACAATTTTGAAACAGATGGAAAATACAGTTTACAAAAATATTCACTATAAACAGAAAATGTAGGCATGTATTTGTATTAATCCCCTTTTACTCTGATACCCATAAATCAAACTCTATGTAACAAAATCTAATTACCTGATAAAATCAACTTTTTTATTACTAAGACTGTTCCGTATAGATCTCAGAGATTTCTTACAGTAAAAGCAATAAAGTATCATAACAATCAAAATACCGTAATGATATGACAGATAAAGTTGTGAAGAAGCTTTAAGCTTTGTAAAACACTATCTAGATCTTTCAACATATCACAGAGCATCACACAATTCATCTCATCAAACTGGAACAAATATAATACAACTGTAAACCTACTAACAAAACAACAACAACAAGCACCACCAAGCCCTATGGTGGCTTTGGAGGAGTGGCCCAAATCCACATCTCAGGTGGGAGAATTTGTTGACAAGTGGACTTATAGGTGCACACTCTATAAATATTTCCTTAATGACTAAAGAGCAAGAAGAAAGCTGCTGTTAACAGAAAGCCATGCAATATCTGATTTGCAGTTTCCTATAGGGAAAACAACAAACATGTGGTAGAAGATCAGGTGTGACTAAAATTAACTTCATGACCTTTATGCAAAACTTAATGTGAGCAAAAAAACAAAAAAAAACACATTGATTGTGACTCTAATTGCACTATTCTCCAGTGAGAATAGTGTGCTCACTACATCAGGCTGTTGTGATGCTTGATTCTTTCCACAAGAAAAGGCAGTTGGGTCAGAGGCGATGGACAAGTGGATGGAGGTAAACTCAGGGTAATCTTGAAAATAAAAAACTCTCAGCAAGATGACACCATGCAGAGAGCCTGAATTACAATGAAACAGTTAAGAGCAATGCGTGGCAATGTGTTAAAATAGTCCAGTCAAAGTCCAGGCTTAGGACCAATTGAGAGTCTGTGCTAAAACAATAAAACTGATGGTGAGGGACTTTATACAGTGAATATGACTAAATTTTACAACTATAAATGAGCCAACCATTTCAGAGTAAAATATTTTGGAAACTACATATTGTTTTCCATCAACTCCACACTACTTTGAGTTTGAACATTAAAATCCAAATAGATATAATAAAGTTTGTGCTTATCACAAGACAAAATGTGAAGTTCTTGAGGGAGTGTTAATAGTGCTTCAATGCACTGCACTGTATGTGTTATTCTGACAGGCATGTTGATGGAAATAACTAACCATTATGAGTCCCTCTTCTGCCTGACCTAAAAGGCAGCTTTTCCATGGTATTTCATGTGGTAGTTGTTGATTTCTATGCAGGTTGTACAGGATATTTCTGAAACAGAAAATAAAGTGGAAACAGATATGAGCACCACATCCAAGTGAATGTCTAAAAACGATGAAATACCTGAGCATGCCCAAAAGTAAAACTCAAAAAATACAGATAACATGTAGATAACAGATAGCAAACTTTCTAATAGCTTGTCCTTCTCAGTTATTAGAGCAAAATGCGTGTGTATATTTCAGTCCCGCACAATACTGAAGTAATTAAAATCAATCTAAAAGGTCTTTGCAGAACATCTTTTTGCAGTAATTTCAATTTGAATCCTTGTGCTGCATTAATATGAGCTTCAGTCAGAGGAAAGTGCGCCCTCTTTAGGAGTCACTTCATTTCCGCGTTAGTGTAAGTTTCCTTTCTCTCGAAACGGTGATGGCTTTTACAACAACAAAGCATGTTATGTTAGCAACCCCCAGCACAAACGTCTTCCCAAATAAGTATTAACTTAACGATCTATATATATATTAATATAGAACCAACCTCAGTTCTTGGTATACCTGTAATTGAGTTAAGGATATTACTTTAGACCGAAAGTTAAATTAAATATTTATTAAGTGCTAATTTACAAATATTTCCAATAGATATACAGAATAACATACAAATGAAAATTACTTACCTTTATTCAAATGTCCTCAATAATACATTACAGTACTACAGTACTGAAGTTGTCGAAATATAACAAAGGTTCAGTCAGATCTGCCAGTCGCTAGACGTCCGATATCTGACTGCGCCAGCTGTTGGTGACTTTAAAAATACATTTTAGTTTCTGTTTTCGTTTCATCAGAACTACGCCACGCCTAGAAGGTACTGCAGAGGAAGAAACTGTGACTCATCTGAGTAAAATGGTACTGACTGGATCCTGGTGACTGACTGGTTGAGAGTTTGTTTAAGGACAGGTTGGAAAGTGTTGATTATTATGACAGGACAAGGGAATTTCTATAGAAGCTGCGCTGGACTCTGCTGACATGTTTATCTCAAACTGGTGCTATGTACGGAATGATTGTAATTTTATTTTAGAATAAAACATCCATAAATTTGCAATGTGACATTTGAGGATACGAAATGTAAAATAAAACCTATAAAAGACTTTCCTTGCAGCAATTTTACACTTATCCTTATTGTCACCGCACTGTTTAGCAGCCGGGGAGCAGAGCAGCGGTCCTTTATCTAAACATCACTAAGCCCTGGTCTTGCAGCAGGTGATCTGGGGTTTTTGTATGTTTTTCATATGCTAATTTACATGATCAGTCATTACATAGCTTGATCAGTTTGCCCTTGATTTAATATTACTCCTCCCCTTTGCCCAACAAAGATTTCCGCTTCAAGTGGACAGTATGGATAAAATGAATGTAGGACGAATGTCGCCCAGAAGTCACGAGCACACATTTCCCAGCATTATCAGCCTTGCAGTAGAGGAAGTGATCTGCATTGAGATCCTCCAAGCATTAAAATTTGATAATCTCGTCTGGTTGAATAAGACCACGGGGATAGAGAAACAGAGTAGGCTACAGCAGAGACTGTTTCTGAGGAAACTGAAACAAACATCACTCCCTGTTGAGATTCTCACAACAATGTGTAGAGCTGTGAGATCCTGCACCTTGTGTAACTTCAGCAGCAACATAACTGAGAACAGGGTCCTGCAGATTATAATGGAGGTAATAGTGTTGCTCCACTGATGAGTTTTTGTTGTGGTGTCACTGCAGGAACATTGTCAGGAACTCCTCACAATGTCGGGCCAATGGTACCATAATATCAAAAACGAAACCAACAGAATGTTGAATAACTTCCTGCTACAAGATTCTAAAGTTACCAACTCTTTACTAGACAATTTATTATTTACGTCTATCATCCCAACTTAAATGCAGTTTGTCACCGAAGAACAACATGTGATGGCCAGTGTTCCTATGTGTTTTCCTATGCTGTTATCCAATAATAATAATAAAAAAAAAAATAAATAAAAAAATAAAAAATAAAATAATAATAATAATAATAATAATAATAATAATAATAATAATAATAATAATAATAATAATAATAATAATAATAATAATAATAATAATAATAATAGTAAAAACAGCTTCCAAAAACAAATCAAGATTTTTATGGTAAAAATCTATGGTGAAATCACATTCAGGGTAAGGAAAATTATTATGTTATTTTGTCATGTTTTTAATTATTTTCCACTTTTAAATTACTTTACTTGCATTCTGTTACAGTGGGCCTTTGATCAGTATTTGAGAGCAAAGTATGGACATCAGAAAAATTAGGCTAACCATTTGTCAAGGGACTGAAGTGGCCTGTCCTTTATTCAACAATAAAGGTTCTTTAGTGATAAATGGATTATACTGATTTAAGTCATAGCAATGTTTTTTGCACAAATGCTACATTGGATAGCAAAAAATAAAAAATAAAATAAAATGAGAAATAGAGCCAAGCATACCGACTTATAACAGAGCTTACAGTGTAAGCTCTGGCAGTTAGTACCAATATTCTTGCAACTGCAGTGTAACTTATACCAGCACCCCATTCCTGGCAACAAAAGAGGGACGAAGTAATGAAAATAATACATTAAATAATATAATAATTATTTGGGATGCCATTCTCATACCCAAAACTTTGTATTTTGTAAAATTAAATTATGATGGTAAAATACGATAAGGCAATATGTCTTTATTGTGCATTTTTAAATGGTATATTTAAAATTCTGAATTGTAACCACTTGTGCACTTGACATTATTACACTTTATATGATTTTTGTTTGCTTGTTTGTTTGTTTTGTATTTAGTTGTGGCCTTATTTTGCATAACATCTAATGGAACTGGAATGCATACCCTGATTCGTTTTGTTTTGAAAAATAGAGAACGCCCTCCACCCTACATTTAGCTGGGTCATTCGCCGGCTGACTGGTAAGGAGCTGACCCCGCCACTCAGCTGGAACAGACGTCATCATTCATTCTTAGCAGGGAAGCTAACGCTGCTGCAGATCACTTCCGCCAGTGTAAACATGTAGCGGTTTCTGCGGTTCTTACGTTATATTCCTTTCAGCCAGCGGTCTAAAGAACTGATGGCTCTTTCAGTGGAAGTATCGTTTATAGAACCCGACCAGTGCGGTGCCAGCTTGGTTACTAGCTAACGCAGTAGCAAGACAACTGTCAGGGGCCGTGTCTTTATGAAGGCTACCGTTGCTAATTAAAACAACGGCTATCTACTACAGCAGGCATAAGAACTGTAACAGGGGGGTTAGTCAACCGAAAAATGTCAAGAGATGATTTGCAATAAGAACTCACCTAGAAGAGGAGAGAAATGAGGACGACTAGAAGTGATCGCTCGTCGTCGCCGATGAATGGAAGGCAAGGTACGTGGAAAACAGTGGATCATGTAAAGTTAATTAAACGACTGCCAGGTTGCGACTACACACGAAAGCAGTTATAAGTCATCGGTTCATAACTTTTTGAAACGTAATCTCTCAATTCTGCGTGCAGTTTTTTATTATTGATTTTTAACTGTAACGATAAGAATAGGCACTTTTTTCTCCCTGGTAGACCGGGAAACCAAACGGAAACGGAAAATTGCAGACATCACCCAGGCCCTGAGTGTGGATCCAGTGGACGTAGCAACGCTGAGGAGGATGGCAATCAGTGAGGGGGGACTGCTGACTGATGAGATTCGCTGTCAGGTCTGGCCCTGGCTCCTCAACATTCCCCCTCACCTTTTGGCTCAAGAACCTGGTACCGTTTCTTGCATGGCCCTATATTATATATATAGATATATACAAATGCATATAAAAAACAATTTTGGATATATATTTTTTTCTGCACCTGAACAAATTTCCACTTTTTTTTTAATTTAGCATGATGGCAGTTATTTTTACACTCTGATCAGGTGCAGCTTCCCCTCGCATACACTGTTTGCTAATGGCAGTTTGTCCTGTCCAGAAAAAGTAGAACGGGAAAACAATAAGGATTACAACCAGGTCTTGCTGGATGTTCAGCGTTCTCTACGAAGGTTTCCACCTGGTGAGTAGTTTGCAGAACAAACTGCTGTTATTCACTGCTTTGCAGTATGTCCAACATGTGGGGTGCTTTTATTAAGATGTCATAATCGTATGCAAATTACTGTTAAGGTGCTGGAAATTCTTCTTTTTTATATTAAAGAGACAAAACTTTTTATTCGTATTAATTTAGAGTATCATATTAGAATTTGATTGTGGGATGCTGCAAAAGTTTTAAAATTGTTATATTCTGCTCACAAAACACCTAAATGAGCTAAATAAATAAATAAAATAAACATTCTCTTGAAATTAATGCAGTCTTACAAATTTTTGACACTTACTTGCTGACCTGAAGGGTTCAGCTGGCAGTCAACACTGATGTCGTTTTTATTGGAAAAAATTTGCCAAGCCCTCTCACAAGTGATTTTCTAAGTAAAAACTGGTTGTGAAATGCTGTGCTTATGTTAGTTGGTCTTGCAAAGGATTGTCTAATATCCACCAGATTGAGTTTGTTTCATTGTTGATCACATACCGAAGTTTAATATCTGTCATTAGTTGTATTTGTTGATATGCAAGTGAAAGTTTAATTTTTAAATAAGAATGTGTCTTCAAATAAATGTATTAATATAGCACTTGCTTACAATAATGTTGTCTCAAGGCACGTTTACAAAAAAACTTAATTTAATCGATGGTACAGTCAAATTCCAAGTCAATTACATACATTTTAAATTGATCCTAGTTAATAAACTAAGTTTTTATTTATGAACAGCCCTGTTTAGATTAAATTGTTTTTTCAGCATTAAAGTTTGTACACTTCACTTTTAATGCAGCCTCAAAACCCATTTCAAAAATGCAATTTTTTAACTATATACCGTAAATAGAATATTATTAAAACATATTTGTTTCTCAAAAAAATTGCTGATAAAAGTTAGCTTCAACAGATTTTGAGTGGTCCGTCTTAAAAATATATACATTTTTATTTTTAGTTGCCCTGATGTTTTAAATATATTAAGATATTAAAAAGCAGCAAGACTGAAAACGTATAACAGCTAACAGCAACATTTTATCTTCAATGCGTTTGTGCAGGTATGCCAGATGAGCAGAGAGAGGGTCTTCAGGAAGAACTAATTGACATAATCCTGAGAGTTCTGCAACGTAATCCCCAGCTGCACTATTACCAGGGATACCATGACATTGTTGTCACCTTTTTGTTGGTTGTGGGGGAGCGCCTGGCAACTGTTCTAGTGGAAAAACTCTCCACACATCACCTCAGGTACATGCCAAAAGCAAATTGGTCAGCAGTTTGTCTTCTGTTAAGTTTATCTTTTAAAGTTAGATTAGACATAAATCTGAATTCTTTGTTTTGGCCTCTATCACAGGGACTTCATGGACCCCACCATGGACAACACAAAACACATTCTTAACTATCTGATGCCTATTATTGAAAGGGTCAACCCTGAGGTGCAGGACTTCATGCAGCAGTAGGATTCCTTGTTATTTTATACACAGCTATAATTGATGATACTGGCTCTGATAGCTATTCAAAAAGCAAAATACTCCAAAACATACATGTTATATGAAGAAGGATGGGGATAAAGAGAAGGACGATATATGCACAACTTAAAAGAGAAGAAAACATGGAGAATGTATACATTTTACTTTAGACGGACACAACAGTTTTGCAGGACATAAATCTATAAGCATTGAATGGAATTTTGCAATCCCTGAATATTAATTCTTATTAACATGTTCTGTTATAAAAAATCCAGAAGCAGTGTTCTATTTTTCAAAAAAAGTTCACATAAATGTTACACATTAATATACACAAACATGGCAGATGAAAGATTTTAAATGCAGTCTCTGCGCTCTTTAACAGAACACTGATCCTATTATGATAGCTTAACTTTGGACTGTAAACAGCACGTCATTAAGTCCTTTGCTTGGCGCACTGATTCCATTGATGGCCTTTTGAACTGACTTGCTCTGTCTGGTCTCCTCATGTAACCTAAGATTTCTCATCATATCTTATTGTTGTTGTTTTTTTTTTAAATGAATGTATGAATATAATTGGTAAAACAAATTGTTGATTAAGAAGCCGTGAATTATCTCAGGCTTGTTTGTAAGCTAATCTCATTGTAAGTCTTTTATTAATTCTCAGGGCTGAAGTGGGCACAGTCTTTGCTCTCAGCTGGTTGATAACCTGGTTTGGCCATGTGCTCTCTGATTTCCGTCATGTTGTACGGTTGTATGACTTTTTCCTGGCCTGCCATCCACTGATGCCAATCTATTTTGCGGCTGTGGTAAGTTTCCTCTCATGTCTACTTAATTGAATATTTCATCAGAGAAAATATTTTTGATACAGAAATATGAAAAAATAGGAATGTACTGTACAGTATATGCACTCAGTACTTAGTTTGGGTCCTTATGTATGCATTACTACATCTATGCAGCATGGCATGAAAGCGGTCGGCCAATGATGCTGCTGAGGTTTTATTGTTTTTTATTTTGTTGTTTCTCTTTTCCCATCACATATTTTCCTTCCACTTAACTTTCTACTTTTATTCTTAGGTACATCAATTACTTTTCGGATCTTATCATTCATGTGTAAGATGTCAATGGTTGTGTTAGGTCTAAATTACCTAAACGCAGACACAAAGAATAGACAAGAGTCAGAATTTAGTTTTACCTGCAGGGAGAACACAGTTGAAACCCAGTTACAGATTTCGGCCTACGCTCTGAAGTCTTACCCTGCTTTTATTAGAATTGGGAACACCCTAGTTACATGACATTGTGCAGCCCTGAAGGAAGGGGGAGCAGGAAACAGCTGCACACTCACATGAACAAAATCATTCATACAATTTTCAAAAGCATATTTCATAAGATAAGGGTATAGGTTTGCAGTTCCTCTGGGCAATCAACTCCGGAATGTCTCGTTCATGGTATCCTCCTTTTTCACTCCTCAGCAGGCGGCTTCCAGAGTTTTTGCAAACACTTCAAAACACTCAAAGCACATCATTAAAATGTAAATGCAAAGGTAAATAAAATGGATATTATAAAATAAGGTAAATTGTCATGGAAAAGATGTCATTTCCAAGCACTGTTCAGGTAAAATCACTCAGTCAGGTTTAGTCATATATTGTGCACAATAAAGAGAGCTTGTAGGACAATCAGTCATGAAAGCAGGTCTGGATGAAAAGCTCTGTCAGGCAGGGACAAGACATGAGTTTTATACAAAGGGATAAGGGATCCTAAGCATGGGAAAACAGATTGGTTCCCATGCAGCTGTGAAAAACAACGTCCAGCCTTGTACATGTAACCAAAATAGTTTTAACTTGGTGGTAATATACAGGAACTTAGAATAAACATATAACAATACAACTAGCAGGCGTGACCTTATTGTAATTTTTCCACTACATAAAGTAAATAAATGATAGTTAACTATAAAATTCTTCCAACAGGTTGTCTGCTGAACAACTGTCAGATTCGCTGTCTTCCCCAGGATTCTGTAGTAATTTGGGATATTCTAATTTCATAAACATATAATTTTTTTTTTTTTTATTAGGAATGGGTCATACTCATTACATTTACAAGGGAAAAAAATTCTACTCCACTGAGATGCTGCTGTGGCTTAATCAGATTTACAAATTGACACATTTCCACCCCCATCTTTGATAGAAAGAGAAATAGTCGAATGCTGATGTGATTGATCCCTTAGGAGCAGGGTCACATCTTGATGTTTGACATGTTTTTTTTTTTGTTTGTTTTTTTTTCTTTTTTTTCTCGAGATTGCAACTACTTTGGCAAACCCGATTTTTCTCTGAAATGTTCCAACTTGTTGCACAGCAGACTCTTTCACTCAATAGCACTCTCAGTAAATGCTTGCACTTGTTATGGTGGCCCTTGATAAATGGGTGTGTTATTTGTTGCAGATTGTGCTGCATAGGCAGGAGGAGGTGTTGGACTGTGAATGTGATATGGCAATGGTCCATCACCTGCTGTCTCAGATTCCCCAGGATCTGCCATACGAGACACTGATCAGCCGAGCTGGAGACCTCTTTGTCCAGTTTCCTCCCTCTGAACTGGCCAGAGAGGCAGCTGCACATGAAAGGTACTTAAGTCCTTAGGGCTGATGCTTGTAAACACGTTACCCTTACAGGGTGTTTGTGCCATCTTTTATTTCTTTCCCTTGCATCCCCTTGCACAAATTAAATTTTCCTTTGCTTTTCACCAACAAGCGTAACTTGCTGTTCTTCTATTAACTTCTTCAATGTCCTTTTTTTCCTCCCCTCTTTTCCATCTCTGTTTTTATCCTAAGCATGGCGACTTCTACCTTTAAGGACTTTGAGCTTGCATCTACTCAGCAACGGCCGGACACAGTTCTCCGTCGCAGAGGCAGACAAAAGCAGGGTTCTCCAGACAGCTCGACAGCGAGCCCTATCATGACTGTAGCACAGCCTTCAACTGCCCGACGCTTTGTCAGATTGGCAGTCATGGGTCTGACTGTGGCTTTAGGGGCAGCAGCTCTTGCTGTGGTTAACACAGCTCTGGAGTGGGCCCCCAAGCTGGATTTGTTTCCTTGAGCTACCCTAAAACCAACATGACATCTTTTCTCTCCTTGACTGGTGGGTCCTGTCCTAGAACTCTCTGAACATTTTTGGAGTCTAACACTGTCTGGAGAGTGCTAACTAAGCTGAACATCTTAACACTCCTCTGTTGTCGTCAAGGATGCGACCAAAAGTCCCGCTCTGAGAGGAGTTCATAGGTCTGTGGCACTTTTGAACCCTTAAAAGGGCATGTAGGTTTAAAAGCTGCTGGCGCTCCTAAATGAAGAAATTCTCCATGTTAAAATGAAGAAAATATTTCCAAGAACTGTTGTTAATTGTGTCATGATTAAAGTTTATTTATATTTTGTAATAGGATGTCTGATTTAGTGTTTCGCTCACTGAGATTTATGCTGAAAGCCTGACACACTACACTTGAAACTCGCTGCCAAGAATGAGAGAATGTGTGTGGGTGCACATGTGTGTATTTGATTGCTACTCATTTGTTATATGCATTTGATACCTGTACTGAGACCAACTTGAGAATCCCGTGTATTTAAACAAATCTAAAATTTGAGGAATGTCTGTAATTTGACTGGAACATGAAGACATTTTAGGGTCATAATTTTATGGGTTTTAGTTTCTTCATCCTCTCCGATTGTTTTTCAATTGTAGAATTATAATCTTTTTCTGTAAATGGAGCATCTTCTAGAAATGTCAGTCTTCATTATGCATTTTAATTAAGGATTGAGGCTAAGATGATCTATTTTTCATATAAAAATAAAAACAAGCAAAGTAGTCTAATTAACATACGCCAATAATTTTACTGAAGTTTAACGCCAAAAACATAGATTTTTACAATCCGGAAATAAACAGTGACTTAGAAAAGAGTTGCAAGAAAACCCAAATATTTAGTAAACCAGTCTTTAAAATGGTTCCTCTGAGCCCTATAATACCTGTTCAGTCTTCTGTCTCTTTTTTTCTGGTTAAGTATACACTGAGGAGAATAAATGTCTTTGCGAGGTATCTTTAAATCCTCCTCTGTAAATATGGATAATTTCTTAAAATGGCTAGAGCAATCAAGCTGGTCTTCCTGTAAAGTGCCACCCTTTCCTTGTTCTTTGTAGTGGAATAAAATGCTGAAATCATGTTGCAGAAATGCAGATGACAAAATCATAGCACATTTAGATCCTGACCAGAACAGCATTTTAATCCCTACATTTAAGCTTTGTACTATATTGACTGAATTACATCTGTTCAACTTTATTAGAGGAAGCTTACACAGTTGACGTTAACCTTTTTGTTGCAGAACACAGTATCACATTTTAAATCTAAACCAGCTGAGCAGCACACTTTGCTATTAAAAAGGATTTACATTTAAAGTAGCTATCAAGCAAACATTAAGCTTTGGTTAAGATCTTAGAACCATTGTTGTTCTGCCTATGATCTCTAAGAGGATTTCTTTGATATCTCTTGGAAAGCCTGGCTATGAGCAGTATGCTGCTCTTTGGCTATGGGTCTGAAACTTACTTATTTAAGTGTGTGCCTAAATACAGAAGGGTGTGACAAATACATGCCAAATTATAGGCAGACTGTATTGACATTTCAAAAATGGCTTATGTCTGGAAAAATACTACCTGCCTGATCTCTGGTTTGTCAGAACAGATTTTCTTTCACAGAAAGTGAGATTTCTGTAATTTCACTTTCAAACATACTATAAGCTTTATTTAAACACATGACACTTTGTAAATTTTGTTTCTGAGTGTGCAATGCATTCATGTTATCCAATGTGTTTTCTATTCACCTTTTTAAATGGCAAGTCTCCATGGTTTGGAAATCACATAAAACGTGTCTTAACAGAAAATAATAATAATAAAAAAATTCCCTTTAATTATAAAAATGATGGTTGCAGAGTGATGGTCACCTACATACTTATGATGGCATATTGTTCTATTAATTAAGTTTCAGTAAAGCAACTCACAAGGGAACTCAGCAACTATTATTCTGTATCTGGATTGTATTTAAAAGATTAAGAATCCATATTATGGACCACAACTGGAAATGGCTTTAAATTCCTAAACCATACTGAAGGTGACCTAACACAAACGAATCTCTTCATGAAAACACCTGCTGATCAACATCACAAAAGATCACTTGGTTACATAAGATGCCACTCTGGAATTTATTTTCATTGCACTAAATGATGTATCTGCCTTTTGATTATTTTGTTATAATAAAACTGGTATACTAATGTCAAGTTGTACTATAGATTGATAATAAACTTGGGTGAAAGTGTTAGCTGTATTTGTTTGAATTCTTTATTCAGTTAAAATATATTATGCTTTTTTGATGCTGGAATAGTTTTTCATTTTAAAACTTGTAGAGCATGAAATGTTTTAAACGTTTTGTTAATTTTAGACAGTTGTGCAGCATCATTTCAAAACAAAAGTAATCTCAGTGCCCTTATGCTAAATGTGGACAAGTTTAAACTATTAATGAAAAGAGTTATGAACGGTCAGAAATTCCAAAATATGTAGTGAAGTATGTCTAAAGGTCTTTTCTGATTAGATTAATACCACTCTATGTTCTACTGGAATCTAAGAGTGCCATTGTATGCAGAAATATATTATAGCAGTGTTGTGCACATATCTTTGTAATGGAAACATACACTGAACAAACCTGTTTTTAAATGATTCCCAAATGCTTTTATAGTAAATTGCACATATATCACAATGTTGTGAAATGCTACTTGTGTGTATTTATCCATATTAATAAATATTATTTTCTTTGACAGTGATACCAACCCATGCTGCAGCTGATTGAACCTTCTGTAATCTCTTAACATGCACAATTTGGAGGTGTGTGTTTCTCTTTCTCTTGAGCGCAGTAGTCTCACTTGATAAATCTTAAGCATAGGTTGCTTTGAGCTTGCTGTTTGATGCATTTATGACCTTGTTTAAATTCTCTGACTGAACTAAAGTTGTGCAAGCTCATTCACATTCTGCATTTATTTCTTGTTTTCAATGTCACTAAGCAGGTATAGTGCAATGTAAAGTGGACCTATGCGTGAATCTGAGTTTATAAGCCTCTGAGTGTGATCAAGGTTCATTTTACAACAATCACATATTTTTCAAGTGATTCCAGTTTTATTAGAATTAGAGTACATATTCTGCAGCATATTTGTTTTCAATATAAACTTGGCAAGGAATATTTAGATGTTGCAAAATGCAATTAGAAGTTCTAAGGCAGCACAATTCTGCAGTACAGATGGAAGAACACAAAACCTTTATAACAAAATTTTTTATAAGGTAATCTAAATACTTAAAAATCCTAAGTCTTTGTAATAATCAATAATCAATAATAATCCAAATCACCTTCAAAGTAAACATCAAGACCAACACCGAAAGATACAGATCACATAATGCAATAGATTTTATCCTGCACTTATTCAGCAGTGAACACTTAAAATGAAGAAATTATCATACATTTTCATTACTTGCTTCTCCCCAAGAGCATTAAAATAATGTGCATCTGAAAAAAAAATGCAATTAATGTAAACAGTACACACAGCATCCTTCACCCCAGTCTGAAGAGAAGACTGAATGACAATAATTCCTGAAAAATTGTGTAGTTGGCAAAACAGAACATACATGAATTACAACTTCCATCAGGAGAGACGGACAGAGAAAAGAAGACAATTAGAAAAGTTTATTGTCATACAGTAAAGAAAGTCTTTGGCCCTTGGGGATAACGGTTATCACAACGTTAGCGATAAACCTCAGATGAGCATTCCCGATGCTGTATGCTGTTAGGAACGTCATCCCCCCGGAACCGGCATTGGTGGTGGCGGTTGAAGAAGGGTGCAGGCCTAAGGACCGGGTGAATGGAGAAGGGGCGGTAGTGGGTTGAGCTCGGCTGGAGAACGAAGGACGCCATGAATGAAAGTCCTTATCAGGTCACTTTGTCAGTGATTGGACGTGACGTGGCTTGGTCCAGCGTTGATAGGTCGTCGACTGTAGGCGGGTCATTTCAATTAACAGGACCCGGTGGGGATAAAAGAGTCTTCCAGTTTGAATTTGCGCCTAGGCTTCATTTCAAAATACTTGGATCCCAGTTAAACTTTGATTGCAACACGTTGGTTCCTGTAATTGCAATCTTCATTGTTCAATTGTTCTGGTGCTTTTTTGAGAAGTGCTGAGTTGGAAAGTGACAAAGAGAAATTATTGAATTATTAAGACATAGCAACAATCTGTCTGAGAAACAAAGGGTGGTCCATTTATTGAAGCTGTTTAGGTGTTATGGCTTTTTCTTTTAGGTTTGTTAGACAACACAAACTTACTGGTTGATCAAAGGTACTCCATTGAAAAAACCTGGAGATTAGATAAAACATATGACTTAATCACTAGATTTAGCACAAGAACTCTGAGGTATTTTTTCCTAGAATTAACAGTGTGACATCTTTAGTCACACCGTCTTGATTTAGATTTATAAATTACATTTTCCCCTATTTTGGCTAACGTGCTATCAACGTTTACACATGTGTTAAATATGTGTTCAAGAGTTTAATGCATCAGATTTGTAATACAATCGAAACAGTTCACAGTGATAGAGCGGATTGTTGAGCTTATGAGTTTGCCTCAGTGACAGTTTTGGCAATTGGGATGACAAGGCTGATTGTTGACCCGACATTTACAGCCACCGGATATATCGCCAGTTCCCTGCAAAAAGAAAAAAAAAATGTTAGTGCATAATTCAAACAACAACACAGTTCTTTCTTTTAATATTGAACTACACAAGTTTGTGTAGTTTCGTTTTCTTATGTATTGGGCAATGATATTTACTTTTGGTCCCCATCGGGCTTGTTTGGTGACCCAGCAGATTTCCGTCTTGCACATCAAACAACAGATCCAATCACAGCCATCCTTTTTCTGGACGATGATGTCACACCGTGGGCATTTCATGGCTTCTCCATTCTGCAGCATGTTCTACAGTCACAGTATTATAACATTCAGTTTGCAATAAAGCCCATACAAAAAAAATAAGACATGCACTAAATGCTACTTTCTAAAGTTTTGTATCACAAGCGTTTCTGGCACAATAGCCAAATTGTATGGATTAAGTGAAATTACACACAATGTGGGAGACTAAATTAATCAGCAAATATTCATAGAATATTCCAAGATGTTCAAAACTGAACATCTTGCCTCAAAAATTGCAATATCGCACACTATCTTGGCGTATTGGATGTGTACAGACAGAAACATATTTATTTCCATTTGCAAGTACTTTTTCAAAGCACTGCACATTCAAATAAGATTTTGAAAGAGATTATAAATAGTAAAAAAAAAAACACAACATAAATAACAGTTGCCATACTCAGCTCTAGGTTATCCTACCTCCAGCATCTGCTTTGTCTTCTGAGCTGCTTCATCGTTCTCTGCTCGGATGCGCAGGTCATCCTGATAGTCCTTGCAATTCATGTCTTTGTGGATGGCCTAAAACAAATTTAGCAAAATCAATTTATTAATTATACTTTTAATATTACAATGTATATATAAAAAAAGATCTATTATTCCTGTGAGTCAAAATTGCAATGTTACTCGGCAGAGGATGCAATTGGTCTCATTGCAGAGGTCGCAGTGGAACTCGTTGACATCATCCTCATAGACGCACCACCCTCGACAGTTGGGGGTCTGGCAGTGGAAGCTGTGCTCAGAGCGACTCTCTGCAATGCTCAAGCGCAGCTCCAAAAACCGCTGGTGCTCCTCCTCTGTGAGCAGCTGACAAAGGAATTGCAGCAGAATTACAGGTTGCATATTTCCCCAGGTTAAAAGAAGATCAATTAAATATTGCAAGGCGCCCACAAAAATTAGACTTGAACAAATGTCTAAAACTGTGTGCTTTGCAACAATGATTACTCCAAGAGTGGGTTCTGACTGCAATGTTACTAAATTTAGATTCAATAATTTGTTGAAAAGTTGAAACAGACCTCCTTATTTATTATAAATAGTTTACATGTGTCATTGGGTTTTCTGCATTTAAGGTTTTTTAGCTCACCTCTTTAATTTCTCGATCCAATAACTTGCTCTCGCAATCCGTATCCGCACAAGATACCTCCGCATCCTGGCTGTTTATGACTGTCCCTTTAAGACACTCCCTGAAGGAAGACAACATGTTCAATTCAAACATTTTGTGATTTTAGTCGTCAGTTTTGACCTCTTAAGCTACAACGAAAAGTCCTCTCTAACCTGCAGAAAGTGTGCAGACATTCTCTGAGCACAACCCCGTCTCCTGGCTCCAGAGTGGAGAAACAGATGGGGCAATCTGTCTCTGTGGTGTTAGTGATGAGGTTGTGGTCATCTGTGGCCAACAGGTACAAATAGTTCTGCTCACGTTCCAGCTGCTGAGCCTTCATTACAAGATCACAGAGGAGAAGGTGAACAAAACATGAATTTAGATCAGGAAATACACGTAATTTATATTATCCATTACTGTCGCAATTTACTTGATTTAACAAAAGTGAACTGGCTGTAATTCAGACCAATTAGTCCCTTTAAATCATATAGTGGATATTGCTTAGACCAGGGGTGGGCACTCCTGGTCCTCGAGGACTGGTCTCCTGCAACTTTTAGATGCATCTCTACTTCAGCACACCTGAGTCAAATAATGAGGTCATTAGCAGGACTCTGGAGAACCTGACTGCACTTGGGAGGTGATTCATCTATTGGATTCAGATGTGTTGGACCAAGGAGACATTTAAGAGTTGCAGGACACCGGCCCTTGAGGACCAGGAGTGCCCATCTGTGGCTTAGACTGTTAATCAGCATTGTGTACCTGTTCATATTGCAGTAAAGCCAGCTGCTCTTGCCGAATGCGCAAGACTTCGTCCTGGTCTGGCTGATAGACATCTGGTACCTCATAGTCCTGAGGTCTTTCCGCTCCACACATCTCACAGCCAGGGCGTGTTGGTTTGTTGAGAAAAGTGCACATCGTGCAGGCCCAGCCCAACTAAACACAAATACACAAAATAACTCCGCTGCTAAAAATTTAATAAGGGTTAGCATATCCAAAATAATTTCATAATATGTCTTGTCATTAGATCCTTCTCAGAATGACAAAAATGTCATTTTATACAAGATTCAAATGTAGTTTCTTTGGGAAATTAATACAGAGTTTACATGGGCATTGAATTAATTCATTTTAGGCTTTTGATGGGTATTTTTAAGCTATTTACCAGCTTGCTTAGTTGAATTGAAGTTGAATTTATTGTGGATGTAACCTAATTCAAACAAGATCAAAATTAAAAAGGCAGGTGCAAAAATCAACCAAAAAAAAAGCAACAACAACAACAAAAAACTTTATTAATACCTTATTTAAAAATGTTCTACTTATCTTTTGGAATAATTCTGACATATTTCTACCACTCTCTTTTGCTGGACAGGGAGGTTTCTTGACATAGAAGTGGCTTTTGATCATATTCACCAACTCATTAATAAGCTTGAGGTCAGGGTTTAAATGTTTACCTTGGTTTAGTCTGAAACTAATTTTCATGTGTATCAGCATTTCATGAAAATTTCCTGAATATTCTAGCATCACTAGAATATTCAGGAAGAACCAAGGATCAAGGCTTAAGCAAGTAAAGTTGAAACTGTAAGAATTCCAGGCTCCCCGATTACAGAGAAGCAAGTTCCACATTACTGCTGATTCTTCGCAACTAAGAAATCTTTGCTCCAAAATCAGAAACTTTGAGCTTCAGCTTGGCTGAAGCTTGCAGCTGCCCAAATGGATGAGCCAAAAGCCTCACAAAGAAGATTTTCGTGGCTTGCCTAGACAATTGGCTATTTGACCACAATTACAACTGCATCGTACAACTTAGATGGAAATAAACAGGGCTACCTTTAAATTACTACCCATTACCCTAAATAAATTAGAATGGTTGAAACGTAGACATAAAGATTTCATACAAATATAAAAAATGGAGTAGAAACAATAAAGCAGCATAACGTTGGGTTTCTGAAATGGCTTTCCCAAAAGGCCTGAACTCGGGCCTCCTTGGACTGTGCTTAAAAGTCAGGCTTGTGCAAGAAAACCATCTGAATTAAGTTAACTACCAGTTCTGCAAAGGGACCCAGTAAAATGTCCAGCCGAAATGATCCCAAATTTTTGCTGATAACTTCAGAGTTGTTTAGTCAATGTGCAACTTGCAAAGCGATGTTTGTAAAATATTAGTAGGGATGAATGTGTATCTGGTTGAGCCTGTATGTGTTTAAATAAGGTAAATCAGAAAAAGCATGGTTGAGTTAAATATTAAATTGTTAGTATTATGTCATTCATGCCCAGAAACCGTGTATGTGAAAATTTCAACAGAAGTGTATTTGTCAGTCATAATCAAGCCTATGATTTTTGCATTATCTACAATCTCACCTGAGGTTTAGGAGCAGGTTTGGGAGGAGTCACGTTTTTAGGAGGAACAGGAGGAGGAACTGTTTTGTCGCCACTGCCTACGCCTCTACAATGAAGCTGCAATGATGGCAAAGATTCCACAATACCTAAAGACAGAAATTCAGTGTAAGTCAATGTAAGTCAAAGCACAAAGAAATTAAAGCTATATCTTCTTTTAATCAATATTTGGTTGGATAGGCTCCATTTTTCTTTTTCTTGTTTAATTACTTGACAGAAGTCTCCACAGAAACTGAATACATAGTTTGCCATTCCAATCAATAGCCAAGAGTTAGAAAAAAATCAGCAATGCACCTTTAATGTGCCTGTTTTAGCTGCTGTTTTATGTCAGCCACATTATTGTAAACACTACTGACAAAAAAAAAGAAATTTCATTAACAATATAGAAGACAAGACACCATTTTCTATAAATGCAGTACCGACCAGCTATGCGCTGTTGTTCCTGTTCCTGGTTGTGTTGCTGCCGTGTAAGCTGGGCTGCATTGGCAGAGAGGATAAACAGGAAAGCCTGATCTCCGCTCTTGCGGATGCCGTGGCTGTATAATGTTTCTTGATCTTGGGCCAAGCGTTTACCGATCACCCAGCGCTGGAGTGTAGGGTGGAACCCAAAGTCCTGATTAATCTGGAAATGTCAAAAAAAACAAAAAAAAACTGCATGAAATGTAGAAAAACTAAATAAATGTGAAATGGAAAGATACAATAATGTCAGGGAAAATATGGAATTATGATACTATATTGATTACGATTAATACATTTATTTCATACTTTTTGATTCATTACATTGTGTCCATTTTTTTCTTTTAGCTTTAGCATGTACATTAGGGTCAGTTTGAGACCATTCAACAGGCTAAGTATATTATTGGTATGTGTAATGTGAATGCATAACACTTAGAATATAATATTTAACCAAATACTGCATCTGCTTCTATTACAATACTGCAAACACTGATATTGTGATGATAGATTTGAGTATATATGTTGTTTTCAAGTCAGAATGGTGTGGCATGCATTTGTATTCAGTCCTATACAAATGCATGCCACAAAATCCAGTGCAACTTTTTCCCAGAAGAGAGTGCCTTCGAGTAATTTAACTCAGTATAGATCCTGTTGTTCTATGAAGGCTTCAGAAGTTTAATGGAGAACATCAGTGAACAAACAGCATCAAGAAGACAAGACACAAATTAAATACATTACGAGTAAAGTTGTGAAGAAATTTCAAGATCAGCAACATGGAAAACTATTTCACACCACCTTAACACTATCCTCACTGTGAAACATCATAGTGGTGAAAGTATCTAGCAGGCAGAGAGGCTGGTCTGAGTTGATTAGAAAATGGATGGAACTAAATACAAGAAGTCAAACTGTCAGAAGCTACAAAAGACTTAAGACAAGAAATTTCACTAAAAGCAGTTCTGGCTTAAACATAAGGACTGACCTGGAAACACTAAAGCTCAGTATCCAAACTTAAACCTATCTAATAATCTGTAGAAAGGTTGAAAATTGCTGTTCAGATTTTTCCCATCCAGAGAGCTTAGGCTATTTTGCAATGAATAAGTAAAATTCCAGTCTCTGGAGCTTTAAAGCTATTATCAACACATCCAAAATGACATTCAACTGAAATAGTTGCAGAATTAATTTCTCCTCTGAGTACTGATTCAGACTGATGTCACAACACTGCTTTGCTTTACCCTATCACATAACAATACCAGGGTATAGGTTGCATTGTGACAAATGAAAAAAATACCCCAAGGGATATGAAAGCAATGCAGCACTGTGTAGATCATATGGTAATAGTGCTATGTTTTTGTGCAGTCTTGGAAATAAATTAAAGAAAATAATAATGAAGAAGCATTACTGCACCTTATCTTTAACTTCTGCAATTGTCATGCCAGTGGAAACAATAAGGGTTACTGGGATATAGTCTTCTGACTCCGCATCCTGCACACCAACCATCAATCTACAAACAAGAAAACAGTATACTCTATGAGATCAATGTAATTTTCTGTCTATTTAGTGTTATTCAAACATGTTTTTTTTTTTGTCAAATTAGAGAGAAAATACAAGACAAGGCATGATGTTAATATCCAAATTAAATTCTAAGAACAAGCAATAAAGTGAATGTCCTTTGCCTGAACGAGTCCTGAGGGTAGACATGGCTCTTGATGTTGACCGACACTTCAACAGAGAGCTGGGAAAGTTTCTTGCACAGCTCAACTGCCTCCTCAGAGTCTCCACTGCTGATGGCTTCACCCAAGGAGAGGGCCAGCGCCTCTGCTGCAGGATCAGGAAGAGTTTAACAGGTCACGTGACTTATTTATGTTTAAGTGAGTTTCTGAAATATGGCTTTGTCCAAGTGTTCTCTGTGCGCATAGGTTTCACTTTCACAACCCTTCATGAACATAGACTGAAAAAAAGCTGAATATGTAAGGGCTGACTAAGCTATAGAGATCAGTTTGTAGCGACTGATCTGTCACACTTACGCAAATTGCAGTGAAAATAAGTCGGTAATCATAAACTGATACCAAGCGGGGACAGCAACAACACGGAGGGTCAAAATTTTAATAAATCCAAGTTTAAATAATCAAAGGAAAATCAAAATAAAACTCACCTTCTTTTATGTTCCCTTTGGGTGAAATTTCAGAGGCCATTATTGTCCTCCAGACGTGAGATAACGCATGAATGACGCAGACTTCACAAGCCGAACAGAAACTTTTAAGTAGTGTCCAACCTTAAGAGTTTGAGTTGTAGCTGTTAGCTCCGCGTCCAAAGTCTCCTCCACTTATCCACTTTCAGGTCACAGAGGAAACAAATATAAGGGGGCTTACATGAGTCACTTCCTGCCTGATTTTGCCTTTATGGCGATCTTATTTCTAAGCGCCTGTCATCTGAACGGAAAGTGAAACTGGATCAAATTCAGGAAGAGAATTTTTAAAGGGATCTGCCTATCTCCCGCTACTGTCTCTTTAAGCTCTCTCTTTGGTTTGAGTTTTTAATATAAAAAAGTAATAACATCAACAGAACTTTAAAATCGCACAGACAATGAAAACAGAACCAGTGTTATGTTATTTACATTCGATTTTTTTTTAAAGAAAGTCAAAGCTATGATTCCAAAAATCCAGCAGATGGCAGCATCCTTCTAAATTGGAAAGTACAGAACAACTGCTGAACTTTAATATTTTGTGATAAATGAAGGTAAAACAAAACAATAACAACAACAGCAACAACAACAACAACAAAAGAAGTAAAAATTAATTTACATGCAGCTACGATAACTAAAAATGCTAAATTATAGAGAATAAATTATGGCATAAAATGATACATTTTGAGTAAAAATGAAAACTCAAAATGAAAACAAGCCGATTAAACAAGCAAAATCCTTTTTAGTATTTTGTGAAATACCAAAAAGGGATGTTAAGGAAACCACAGACTTAGATATACACAGTGTTGGAATTTTATATTGTTCAATGCAATGATATTCACTTATTTTGCAAATAATATATATTTGCAAAATATTTTACTTACAACTGCAAGTGCACATCTTGAGTCCTCTGCAAAGTAATCTCTGTCATATTCCTTAAGTAATTCACAAGCTTGTCCCTCCTTATTTTTATGTGTTTATGTGTATCAATATACTTACGCGATTTTGTATTTTTACCTTTAAGGACCCATTGGTCAGGTCATGTGTTTGTCCGTTATATAAAGTCCCAATACAAAGATGTTCATGATTATGTGAAGGTTTCTAAAATATTTTTTTTCAAAACAATCTGTGATTCTATAAATGAGCTTAACTTTTTCAAAAGAAGACAAAACTAGGAGGGTATTTGCTTTGTTTTCTTTTCTTTTTCTTTTTTTATTATTTTTTTTTACTTTTTATTTTTATTTTTTACTGAAGGTATAGAATCCAGATGCACGGCGCACTTAAACTGGCCAATCACCGCGGCTCCCGCAGGAGGGGCTGGCGACTCATTTCACCGGCTCGTCTCAAAGTTGCGGAGCATCCTTTAGTCCCCGCCTGCCTCTCTGTCTGACTCGTCTCTTACCTGCCCGTTCTTCCGCCGCTGCATCTCCTCCACTTCTCTCCAGCCTGCAAGACTTTTTACTGAAGCCTTCACCCCGATAAAGAAGTGCGTCTCGAAGCGTTTGGAAAGATGTTAGCTTGCGCCGAGATGATCACTATGTGCCTGCAGTCGGCCAAACAGAAGCATCTTCGGGCTCAGCAGCAACAGCAGCCGCTGCACAGCTCCGGACAGGGGCTTACTATCTTTCACGATGTAAGTGGAGATTTACTCGAGAACAGTAAAAAGTCAAATATTTTGCACTGTTTCCATGTTTGCTAATTGGTAGTAGAATAACCTATATTCTACTAAACTGCATATATATATATATATATATATATATATATATATATATATATATATATATATATATATATATATATATATATATATATATATATATATATATAATGGAGGGTCTTGTGTGTATGTGTGCGTGCACGGGTCTGTGTTATTTTAAATAGGAACGAAAGAAGAGCTGCAGCTGCTGCCTCTGCATGATAAATTAAGCTCTCAGTTGGACAGTTTTAGGGGCTGCTGGAGGTTCTCCCCTTTTGACACTGTCACACTTGTGTTTTCTGCAAAGCTTTACCCAAATTACCTCAAAATGAAGTTGCTTAACCTCTAGAACCCTAGAGGTTCCACCGGTGTTTCCGTCGGGTTCTAGAGGTTAAGTTATAAACTATGTTTAATAAAATTCTTTTGGGAAGAAATTTTCTGACCAAATTTAATGGTTCCTTGGAGGATGTTGTCATATGTTCAATGCAGTCATCGCTTGAAGAGCTTAGACCTGTTTCTTTCTGCTCTTCCCAGGAGCCCTCAGCTAAAGCCATGCACAGACATGCTTATAGACAATCCTGCTTCAAATGCTGCGTTAAGCAAATATCACCTGCTGCCAGATTAACCTGCAATGCTGCCATAGAAACCATCCATTTTGTCAAAGGTTTTTGGGCCAGGGATGTTTCCAGATTTGAACTCTTACTATAGCTGACAACTTAGAGTTCAGTCTATCATTATGACAGTCATTTTGGACAGTCACAGTACTTATCAGGCATTTTCATCTCTGTAAATTGGATGACATCAGCTTCTTTTAGTCCTGTGTGATTCAATTATCTCTGGAGGTTGAGTCTGCTAAATGTCACTGACAAAACATTGTGCTTGAAGTGTTTGACACCAGCTTGTGAAGGATATAGTGCAAAACAAAAAACCATGAACATATCTTAATTCTCCAGTGAAAATTAGATTTATTAGCAAAATATGCAAACTAGCAAACAAAGTAAGATCTATTACATTGGTCTGCATACCTCTGATAAAAAGATTTCTGATAATCCAACACAAAGTGCCACTTTTAATGACTGCTGCAGTCTCAACTTTATTAAACCCTTCCCAAATAAGGGGCGTGGTGGAGCATCCTTCTATCTTTAGGATCCCAATGCTCTCTGACCCTTCTGGAGAATTAGCTTGACTCTGTGAGGCTATTTCACTGTTCTTTTGTGAGTTATTCCAAACAAACAAACAAAAAAAATATTGCTATAATTGTCTTGGTTTTGATCATAATATTTCCCCATTAATTTCTAATGGTGTGCTTTTTTGTGACAAGAAACAATTTTTCTAGAGTGGAAATATTTTTGCCTGTTGAGTACCCAGTTATTTTAAACTACGGTAACCACAGTCAGATTTTGATTTGAGAGTGGGTTTTTGCTTGGAAAACATATTGTGCAGTTTCTTGCTGTTGTACCTATCAAATCATACACTGTGAGACAGACTCTCACCTGACTGTGAGATATGCTGAGGCTATAATTCCTTTTATCCCTTGACTAAAAGTAGCAAAAAAGTCTCTGGTGATGAATTATTGTGATATGTTTGGATTTGTTGTGAGGGTGACACAAACATTTTTTTTTGTTACTGGGACTGATTGAACCATAAAATATAATGGTGTAAATGAAGGAAAACAAAAACATGTTTTCCCCAGAAAGCATTTTTATTGCGAGGATGATTGACTCTGTATTACACAAATATTTATTCCCCCAAATTAAAATGTGATAAAAGCATCTGCAGTAGGTCTATGGTGAGTCCTAATCACAGGATAATGAGCAATTACTAATGTCAAGGATGCAAGAATTACAGCATCTCAGAGATCATGCTTAGCTTCTAAAATGCCGTATTTGAAGGCCAGAAACAATAATAATTGACGCTGGTGTGCGTAGGCTGTTTAGTCATTCTTAATGATTCTCTGCATCAAGAGGTCTGTTTCTGAGGTTTGCTGCAGATTGCCATCTCTTTTTTCCCCTCACTTGTCCTTCACATCTCTTTTCCTACCCCCTTCTGGTGTTCCTTTCTCCTGCTGAGCTGGAGAAACAGTAAAACTATTACAGTTGGCGATTATTCATGGTAGTTTAGGAGCATATCAGTCAAGGTGTCCTTGTTACAACCACCTTTTGCTCAGAACTCTTTATTTTTCATAAGTCATGCACAGACAGAAGACCCTGTAAGAAGCCACTGTCTTAATTCCTGCCACCATGGCATCAAACCAACAGCGCGCTGGGAAGCAGGTCTGACCTTTTCCTGGGATTGCTGTAAATGATGCATTATCTACTCCTGACACTGGAAAGCCCAAAGACACAGACCACAACAAAGTTTAAAGGGTTCTGTTCTGTAATTAATTGAGGAGGAGAAAGGAATACTTTGATGGCAGGAATAAAAAAAAAAAAACGAGAAGAGAAAAAAATGATTCACGCAACAGATATGGATGCCCAAAGGAAAAGCACTTAAAGTTATGTAATAACTGAAGAGGGATCACATTATCATGTTTAAACAATAACTTTGATTAAATAAAAGAGAGCTGCTTTGAAGGTACCTTTCTGTCTAGACAGATAAGTAAAAAATTGTGAGATTAGTGTGTTGGGAAGAGGTAGGAAATTACCTGAATCTTGTTACAAGTCAGGAATTGTCATACAAAGGGCAGAAGTCCAGAGTTTGAGCTTGTTGACCTATAGAGATTGAAAGAGAAGTGCAGGTTTGGCAGTTATTAATAACTTACAGGTCATGCCTGGTATGCTTGTCAGGCATGACCTCTGGCATAATCAATAGCTGAGAAAATATCAAATGCACTGTGGTCTGAATAGTCAGAATGTATGGAGCAAGACCTCTTCTAAATGAACTGGTCTCGTGTAAGATCATTGAAAGCATTGTCTCATTTATTTATGGCAGTCCTGCTCTGCTTCTTCAATCTTGACTGAAGTATAATCTCATTTGCAATGATGTAAAATGGTAAGAGTTTAGAGCAACATAGCTTCTTTTTATTCTTTGTGATGATCTTAAATTTAATCACATGAATAAATTAATCTATATTTTAAATATTATTTATGTTTTTGTTTCTTCTTTAATATTTTCCCCTCATAGTGCCTATTGCACTGTGGTCCTTGCTTTCCATTCTGTTTTCTGCACCACATAGTTTAAACAAGCACAAAGACAGTATCAAACTCACTTGGAAACAAAATGAAGACTGATTAATGTAGATCTAGGTAGATCTGTAAAAGGAAGCTTCACTCATTGGTGACCTGGATACTGACTGACTAATTTGGAAATTGGATGCACACAAGCTGAAAAAAATTCAGAAAATTGAGAGAAAAGTCACAGGGAGCCTTTGGCTGAAGGAACAATGACAAAATGGGTAGGGAAGGAAAATTAAGCAACAGATGACTGAAACTGACCAAATTCAACATGGGCAGCATGAGTTGTTGTTCCCAAGGCTTTTCTTCAAGCAGCTAACTAACACCTTTTACAAAATCAAGAGTGAGGCATATTGTTGGTCTTGTTGGTGACTCATCTGTTCTGGAGCTGTTCAGCTGATTTGAGCTGATATGTGTCAAGCAAGTTTATTATCTTAAATCTTTAAAACGCCTCACTTATTCAGATGCTGCAATGGGTTGAGGTGTTCAAAGAAGAGGATATTACACATTTCATGAAACAGTAGATTTCTTTATGTATTTATAGTGTATATTCACTCTACTGACAAGACTCAGGATTTTATTGAATACACCTTTCTAGTCCTCATGTAGACCTCATTATTGCCTTCAGAACTTCCTTATTTATTTGACATAAATTCAACAAGGTATCTGTTGAATAGCTAAGTCCATATGGGCATAATAGCAAAAAAACCCCCAAAACTTTTAAAGACATGGACTTAAAAAGAAGTAATACATTGTATTATTTTTTTATTATTTATTCAGGCCAAACAAAACAGGACAATGTGGTTGACAGAGTAATTATTTCTTTTGGCATGTGCTTCTTCAAACTGACCTGGTCGTGGTATTCTATGAATTCCCCTCTGATCCCCAGCACAGACTTAAGCCCAAAGGTAATTGCAGTAGTCAGCAGACAAGAGAGGCAGAAATTATTTCACCACCATACTGTTATTTTCCATTTAGAAGTCAACTAGAAATAAATTCCATGCTGAAATCCTAGGAGTTGGGGCACTGCATTTTTACTGTTGCCAAATTGGACAAGCTTTGGCCAATAACTTAAGCTTTTATGCTGGAACAAAAACAACAGTCCAGACAAATAGCATAGTCATGCTGCAACTGTAGCTCTGCTTAACTATGCATAGATAGAGGCAATAATCGCTTCCAATCTCTGACCAGAAAAGGAGTGCTTACATTGATAGTCTCTTTTTAGCAACAAATTTCTTAAAAGACTAAGTGTATGCAAATATCACTCAGTTTTGCCTTACTGCCTTACTCTAAGTATAAATCCATGCATAAATGAACCTTGAAAGTAAAAATACAGAGGCATTCAAAAAGTTTTTTTTATGTTCTTGTTCTAGGTTTTTTTTTTTTTTTTTTTTTTTTAATATGACAGACCTCTTTAAGTGACACTCATTCTGCTCTTTAAAAAGCCTTTTTTTCTGTTACAAAAAAAGCACTCAGCTGAAGGATTGCACACGCTGCTGCTAATTATAAGCATTGCACCACTGAATCCCCCAATGGGAAGAGAGTGACGAGAAACTAAGGCATCTGGAATACAATTACTTAGACTTGTCCAT